>NC_084560.2:32390420-32532920 GCF_033978685.3 Nerophis lumbriciformis
GGAGGGGAAGTTTGAGCTGCATATAGCTTGCTTCGGTCCGGGGGAGGAGTTTGCAGGAGCGGCGCGTCTTGGCGGCGAGGGAAAGACCTCCTGGCCGGCTTCCGTCTTTGACGGCGCGCACGGTACTGCGGTGTAGCGGCGATGTCTTCCGACCAGAGGGAATCGATGGGGATAAGAGAGCCTCCAGGTCCCCACATGAGATTCGACCTCTCCTCCGTCGAATAGCGAAGCGTCTCGGCTTCCATCGCTCGCAACACCATGAGCGTACCTTCGTCCAACTCCTCGTTAGCCAGTGCGGGAGAATTGTTTTCTGCTGGCTTCGTACTGTAACGACGTGGTCGCATAGTGATGCGGGTGTGGTTCTCCCAAGGATGCAGATGGCTTCGGACACAGCTTGCAGGTAGGAAAAATGATTTATTTTAAATATAAATAATATGATGAATAAACAAAAGGGCTAGCGTGGGAGCTAGCAAACCAAAAGAGCCTAGCGTGAGAACTAGTAGCTAAGAAACAGTAAATAATTGTCGTCATCAGTTGTGTGAGAACAAACTAAACTCAAGGTGCTGAAAACACGTGACACAAACATAAACAAACTATGATCCGGGCAGCGGATCGTAACATACACCATGGATCTGTGTGTTTTTTTGTGACCGGATCCTAATTGTGTCGGTCCAGGAAGGCCGTTAAGATTCTGAACTAATAATACAGCTATCTGTTATTTTTTATATCCAGCTGACTCTCGTATTTCTGACACACTGTCACATTCAGTTCAAGTGCCGCTACTACGCACGGCTAGATGATATTCAGCTTGGAATAATTACAATATTTCCTCCGAGTGCACAAAGTCACGCACGCTAATAAGAGTCAGTGTCAGTTTGAAGTGAACGCCACTTAACATACGACCGCCGCTTCTGTACAACGCACTTCATCAATTGACCGTCCTCTAAGCCAGTGATCCCCAACCACCGGGCCGCCGTGCCGGTTTTTAATGGCAAAGACACAAAATATGCAAAATCTTCCACCAAAAATATTTCTCAAAGTGGAATATTTGATGTGGAGTAATCGGAACCTTGGATAGGTCAGTAATTCATAATAACATTGATTTTGATTCAATATTATGTTTTGAGCAATGACAGTTTGAAATAAATTGATTAACGTGGACTTAAACAAGTTGAAAAACTTATTGGGGTGTTACCATTTAGTGGTCAATTGTATGGAGTATGTACTGTACTGTGCAATCTACTAATAAAAGTCTCAATCAATCAATCCACTCCCTCGCTCTCTCGCTCTTTCTGTCTCTGCCCCTCCCTCACGAATGCTGCTGCGTGCGCACAATTTGTTTTGTTTTTAACCCCTTCTTAACCCTGAACGTACATTGAAAATAAACGCAACCCTAACTCAAAATGCCGGACATTTGAGGCATTTAAGAAACTCCGCCCGGACAGCCCCGCAAAAGAAGACATGTCCGGGGAAAAGAGGACGCATGGTCAGTCTAGAATATCTCAATGTTAAGAAACTCGGCTTCAGCTGCACCATGTCTTGTTAGTAAACACGAACACGCCCCCCCCCCCCCCCCTTCCCTCCCACACCCACACCCAGACACACACAAAGCACCTCTTCTCTTATCCCCGTTGTGACACAGGAAGAATCGACACTGCAACTCTCCAATAAAACACACTCAGATCTTCTGTTTTTAGCCGATACTACATAAAAAAATAACGTAAAATAACGCAGTAATGCATCATGTAGTAACGGTAACTGAGTTACTGAATATAAAAAATAACGCGTTAGATTACTAGTTACCGCCGAAACTAACGGCGTTACTTTGTAACGCGTTAGTCCCAACACTGGTTATAACGTCACCTTTATCGTTAGTTTTGAAGTCGAAATGCGTCCGTTCTCCCTTTTCTGTCAACACACTGTGTGTGCTAGTAAGTACTCTGTGATTGTTCGCTGCCGAACATGCTCCTCTGTTGACACGACGTGATGACGACGAGGGCGCGGGGGAATTGGGGGACCGGACTCATTAGTACATACTTGCCAACCCTCCCGAATTTTCCGGGAGACTCCCGAAATTCAGCGCCTCTCCCGAAAACCTCCCGGGACAAATATTCTCCTGAAAATCTCCCGATTTTCAGCCGGAGCTGGAGGCCACGCCCCCTCCAGCTCCATGCGGACTTGAATGAGGACATCCTTTTTTCACGACGGGAGGACAACAGGGTGACAAGAACTAAATCATTCAGACAAGAGATATATTGTATTATTATGTTTATCTTACCTAAAAATAAATATATTTATTAATTAAAAAAAAAAAAAAACGAAATACATTTTTACTATATTTTGCTAAAAACGTCAAAATTAATTGTATTTTTATTTGTATTTTTTCTGACTCCTTATTACATCCAGGCATTAGAATTATACATTAAAATAAACATATTTGAAATAATTAATTTTAAATTATCATAATAATTCATTTAAAATGACCATATTTAATTATTAAAATAATTGCTTGTTTATCAACAACTTTAGCATTTTATTCATTACATTTTGAAGCTCTCAGAAGCCAAGTTGTGTTAAATTCCTTAATATTTATTCATGCAAGTTTGAAGTATCAATTATCTAAACACAGTTTTATTTGCATATTTTCAGGATGTAGATCATACTTGCCAACCCTCCCGGATTTTCCGGGAGACTCCCGAAATTCAGCGATTTCTCCCGAAAATCTCCCGAAATTCTCCCGAAATTCAGGCGGAGCTGGAGGCCACGGCCCCTCCAGCTCCATGCGGACCTGAGTGACGTGTTGACAGCCTGTTGTACATGCATATGTGACCCACCCATAATGTGTCACATTTTTGTGTTGATTTATTTAGTTTATTTTGTGGTTTGAATTCGTTTTTGGAGCTGTCATTACACATTTATCAGTATTCACATTGGTCAGTAGGGGGCAGTAGGGCGTTTCTTCCCAATTGAATGCTATCACCTGCAGACCGGAAGTGTCTTGTCATTCTGATGAGAGCGACCAGTCTGTGAACAATTGAAACGTCCTGTGTGCTTTTTTCTCCTGTATAACAGGTTAGTTTTGGTGAATCAACTCACTGAATAATATCCATATGATCTTTATAAGTTTAAGTACACATTCTGATGGTGGAGCCTAACTCTAAAGTATTTGTGAGTTGTAGTTTGTATTTGTGAATGAATCCAGTGCACAGCTGCAGTAATCAATACAAAAAGGCGACGTGAGTACGCAATGTTTATATAGGAACTTCTGATCCTAATTCAGACTCCCAAATTAGAGCTCCCATTTTCTTATTGATTCTATAATGTATATTTGTATAATGTGTGTGTTCTGAAATAGTGACAGAGAATAGAACAAGGATGGACAATTCAACCCTTAACTCAACAATGAGTAGATGAGTGTTATGTGTGTGTTTATGTGTAAATAAATGAACACTGAAATTCAAGTATTTCTTTTATTTATATATATATATATATATATATATATATATATACATAAATAAATAATAATTTATTATATATATATATATATATATATGTAATAAAATATATATATATACATATATATAGCTAGAATTCACTGAAAGTCAAGTATTTTTATATATATATATATATCTTAACCACGCCCCCACCCCGACCACGCCCCCCACCCCCCACCCCCACCTCCCGAAATCGGAGGTCTCAAGGTTGGCAAGTATGATATATATATATATATATATGTATGAAATACTTGGTGAATTCTAGCTGTCAATATACCCTCCCCTCTTAACCACGCCCCCAACCACGCCCTGCCCCACCCCCGACCATGCCCCCATCCGCCACCTCCCGAAATCGGAGGTCTCAAGGTTGGCAAGTATGCATTAGTATCGCGGTACTGTACTAATACCGGTATACCGTAGAACCCTAGTGTGAACACTGCGGACCGGCAAAGTATCTCTGTTTTATTTTTGGTCCGGACCAAAGTACAGAATCTCAAATTTGAACGCAGCCTCAGTGTGCTTTCGATCTTGGGGGAATCCTGTGAGTTGTAGAGAAGTGTGTTGCTTAAAAGGAGATTTATTTCCCTCCCCGTATTCACGCCGCAGCACCAACACGTCCCAAACGCGTCTTCGTTACGCTCTCTCCCTTTCGCCAACCTTCTCACAATCTCTCATCCGCCGCCCTCGTCCTCGCCCGCCCATCTGTATGCCGCGTTAGGTGGGTGCGGAGAGGGAGATAGCAGAAGCGGCGGCGATGTGAAAAATGGTGGTTGTTAACCATCTGACAGTTGCTGTCTCCCCAGAGCTGCAGCCTCTCCAAACAGCTCTAATGGGAAACATGCACACGGAGCGGCGAATGGACTTGTTTAAAATGTGTTCTATGGCGCCGCCGAGGAAGACGCATTGGAAATGAGCTCATTTTGGACATCTTTGAGAGAGCGAGCAGGAAAGTGGGGATTTTTTATTTTTTTTGTGTTTGGTGGATGTTTCACTACTGCCCTGGAAAGAGATTGGAACGTCCTCTTTAACAGCTGTCTGTTCAAGGATGCTGCATAAAACCTTTATTAACTTAAAGCTAATATTTTAAGGTTTGAAAAGGACATGCACATGTAAAAATACACTAAACATTTGTCATAGTACAGGGGTCGGCAACCCAAAATGTTGAAAGAGCCATATTGAACCAAAAATACAAAAACAAATCTAGAGCCGCAAAAAATTAAAAGCCATATTACATACAGATAGTATGTCATGAGATATAAATTGAATTAAAGAGGACTTAAAGGAAACTAAATGAGCTCAAATATAGCTACAAATGAGGCATAATGATGCAATATGTACATATAGCTAGCCTAAATAGCATGTTAGCATCGATTAGCTTGCAGTCATGCAGTGACCAAATATGCCCGATTAGCACTCCACACAAGTCATTAACATCAACAAAACTCACCTTTGAGCATTCACGCACAAACTTAAAAGTTTGGTGGACAAAATGAGACAGAAAAAGAAGTGGCATAAAACATGTCCGAGAAAGTCGGAGAAAAGTTATAAATGTAAACAAACTACGGTGAGTTCAAGGACCGCCAAAATTAGTAGGACAAAACGGCGCTCGCCAAATAATCGAATCCGTGAAGCTGACAGTGTGCTTTATAACAATTAGGGAGGTTTGTGTCATGTTTGTCCTCCTACAGAAACCATATTAAAACAAAAAATATATTTTTTCCCCCTCATCTTTTTCCATTTTTCATACATTTTTTAAAAAGCTCCAGAGAGCCACTAGGGCGGCGCTAAAGAGCCGCATGCGGCTCTAGAGCCGCGGGTTGCCCGACCCCTGACATAGTATTACCTTCCTGACCCACATATACTGTAAGACAGATTTTTTTCCCCATAAAAACGTCTGAAAAGAGGGTTTCTATTTATACATACAAGCTAGTCTAGGAACTATCCATCCATTTTCTACCGCTTGTTACTTTGGGGGTCGCGGAGGGTGCTGGAGCCTATCTCAGCTGCATTCGGGCGGAAGGCGGGGTACACCCTGGAAAAGTTGCCACCTCATCACAGGGCCAACACAGATAGACAGACAACATTACTCAGTGGCCTAGTGCAGTGGTTCTCAAATGGGGGTACGCATACCCCTTGGGGTACTTGAAGGTATGCCAAGGGGTACGTGAGCTTTTTTTAAATATTCTAAAAAAAACAACAATTCAAAAATCCTTTATAAATATAAATAAAAACCTCTCTTTTTTTCCAAATAGTTCAAGAAAGACCACTACAAATGAGCAATATTTTGCACTGTTATACAATTTAATAAATCAGAAACTGATGACATAGTGCTGTATTTTACTTCTTTATCTCTTTTTTTTCAACCAGAAATGCTTTGCTCTGATTATGGGGTACTTGAATTAAAAAAAAATTCACAGGGGTACATCACTGAAAAAAGGTTGAGAACCACTGGCCTAGTGGTTAGAGTGTCCGCTCTGAGATCGGTAGGTTGTGAGTTCAAACCCTGGTCGAGTCATACCAAAGACTATAAAAATGGGACCCATTACCTCCCTGCTTGGCACTCAGCATCAAGGGTTGGAATTGGGAGTTAAATCACCAAAATGATTCCCGAGTGCGGCCACCGCTGCTGCTCACTGCTCCCCTCACCTCCCAGGGGGTGAACAAGTGGATGGGTCAAATGCAGAGGACACATTTCACCACACCTAGTGTGTGTGTGACAATCATTGGTACTTTAACTTTAACTTAACTTAACATTCACATTCACACACTGGGGCCAATTTTAGTGTTGCCAATCAACCTATCCCCAGGTGCATGTCTTTGGAGGAGGGAGGAAGCCGGAGAACCCGGAGGGAACCCACACAGTCACGGGGAGAACATGCAAACTCCACACAGAAAGTTTAAAAGTGTAAAAAGTTTTTTGCTTCGGTCATGAAATGATGATAATAGTTTTCCAGGGCATACATACATTATTTATTTAACGCTTAAATCTCTAGAGTCTACATCAACTTCAGATCCATACGTCAATTTTAAGTTTGCTTTTTTTTTTTTTTTTTTAATGTTGATTTATTGTTTTTTTTTTTTGGTTTTCTGCCCTTCTCGTCAAATAAAACTGTTTTTTTATGGCAAACACACAAAATATGCAAAATCTTCCACAAATGTTTTTTTTTCAAAGTGGAATATTTGATGTGAAGTAAACAGAGCCTTGGATAAGTCAATCATTTTTAAAAACATGTTTTGAGCAATGACAGTTTTAAAGAAAAAAAACAGCTTTGTTTTATTAGTCAACATTGCAACTTTTTCTAAGTAACATTTAGAAATATAAAATAACATTCGACTTTTGTTATGTTTTTGTTTTTTTTAATAGCATTTTTAGAATGTGCTGTGGACCTTGAAAACATTAGCTGCAAATGGCCTCCAGGCCACACTTTTAAGATCCCTGCTATAGATAATAACAATATTTATCTGATAAGTCTATTGATAAACGACTACTAGGTTCTTATTTCATTGATCCTGATTTTTTTAATAATTTTTTTTATTTTGCAAAAACAAATGTGAGTAAATAAGGTAGTCTTATATTGAGTGTTGTCTTATGTGAGGGTAAAGAGGTGGCACCATATGACTTCTCCAAAAGTGAGCCTGCCAAATTATTATTTGTTTGAAATTGAAGAGTTGATTTAAAGAAATACGAAAATATTTTCCTCCCCTTAAGTTTGTCCTAAAAAACATATCTTTCCAAAAACAGGACTTGAAAAAAAAAAAGAAATAAAAAAGGGCCGTCTTATATTCAGGGCCGTCATATATTAGGTTCAAAAAGCAAATGTTGACAATATTTGGATCATTTGAGTTGAGTTGAGTTGAGTTGAGTTTGAGTTTATTTGGAACATGCAAGCATACAACATGATACATCGCAATTTCCACTTTCTCTTTTCAACATGTTCGAAAAGGAGTAGGAAGAAGCAGAGCTTATTTAATCCTACTCCTTTTCTTTTACATAACAGTTGCTAAAACTTTTGTTCACTCCCTGTTCTCAATTTATTCACAATATACTCCATAAGTAATCACAATAAAAATAAATAAAGAAATAATAATTGGTGAAGTAAGTCATATTACATATAATGAGATAAGTAAGATTATTTTTCAGAATGAAAGAATGGATGGATGGAATAAATCCAGAATGTTTATCATGGTTCTTCTTTGTACTTTGTAAACACTTTAAGTTTGAAGAGTTTCTTGAAGTGGATCATATTAGTACATTGTTTGATTGCTTTGCTTAATCCATTCCATAATTTAATTCCACATACTGATATACTAAAGGTCTTAAGTGTTGTACGTGCATTTGAAAATAAGGGTAAAAATGGGAAATGTTGGTCTTTGCAACGAAACTAGATTTTTTTTTTAACAAAAGGTGAAACAATTTACATAAAATTATGGGAAAATACTATATATATATATATATATATATATATATATATATATATATATATATATATATATATATATACTGTATATATATATACATATATATACAGATTTGTTTTTTTTCTAATTTGTAAATTTATTTTTTATTATTTTTATTTTACTTAATTTTTTTTTAAATTTGTAAATTTATTTTTTATTATTTTTATTTTACTTTATTTTTTTATTTAATTGAATATACATATATATTTTTTTATTTATTTTTTATTGTTTTTATTCATTTATTTATTTTATTTTATTTATTTATTAATTTTTATCTCCCGAATTCGGAGGTCTCAAGGTTGGCAAGTATGATTGCGACAACGACTTTTTTGTTTTTTTAAATTTGTAAATTTATTTATTATTATTTTTATTTTACTTTTTTTTTTTTAAATTTGTAAATTTATTTTTTATTATTTTTATTTTACTTTTTTTTTTTAATTGTTTTATTTAATTGAATATACATATATTTTTTTTATTTATTTTTTATTGTTTTTATTCATTTATTTATTTTATTTTATTTATTTATTAATTTTTATCTCCCGAATTCGGAGGTCTCAAGGTTGGCAAGTATGATTGCGACAACGACTTTTTACTGTCAACTGAGTTTCGTTTTTTAATGATTTCTGCTGGTGGTGTGCCTCCGGATTTTTTCAACGCAAAAAATGGGCCTTGGCTCAAAAAAGGTTGAAAACACTGCACTAGTGTCTCGTCCCAATAACCATTCTCCAAACAGAAAATGTCCCCAAAGCCAAGTCCTTCCGGGCTGAGCTTCCCATCCATCCTGAGGAGTTACGGTGGAGAAATCAAATGGTTTGCAATGTTTCAGCCTATTGACTCCACATTACGCCCCGGATGGAACCGACCATTTTCCCACAGATGCACTCGCTTCATTCCGAGCAGCTGCTCACTTTCCATTTATTTCGCTATAATGTTGACTTGACTCGCCGCTTTGGATCGCTATTCATGAGTTTGAATGAAGAAAATACATGTTGCTTCAGTAGCAAAGTATATTTGCATACTACTCTGTTGCATTGATTATATGTCTTCACCTTAACTGCAGTCGCCAGCAAAGTGCTGTCACATATCCAATACAGAAAATGAAGGAGGTTTAAAGTGTGTCGCAGCAGAAGGTGCACTCACACAAGCCAAACACACATTTTATGCTTGCTTTAAGTCAATGTAAACCAAAATTGCTAATGTGACACTCTTTTTACCAAGCTCTATTTCCAGTCAAACCTTTGGAGACACTTTCTCATTTAATAGCGTTAGCAAGTGTCTCTAAACTTTTGACTGATACTGTAAAAAAAGATAAAATACATTTATGAAGTGCGGCTACACAGGTTAATGAAATAAATAACTGATGAAATAATGAATTAAATCCTGAAAATAATTACCGGTAATCAAATAAATCATAAAATAATAATTATATTATTTTTAATTTAGTTGTATTAATTTAATTGTATTATAATTAATCAAATAATTGAATAGAAATAATAATAATTTTAGTATTATTAATTAATTGTATTAATTACATTTTATAATACAGGTGTGTAATAGCAGGTGTCTCTAAACTTTTGCCTGGTACTGTAAAAAAAGATCAAATGCATTATTGAAGTGCTGCCACACAGGTTAATGAAATAAATAACTGATGAAATCATTAATTAAATCCTTAAATAATTAATCAAATAATCAATGAAATACACTATGAAATAATAATAATTATATTATTATTATTAATTTAGTTGTATTATAATTAATTAAATAATTAAATACATTACGAAATAATACAAATATTTGTATTATTAATTTAGTTGTATTAATTACATTTTATAATACAAGTGTATAATAGCAGGTGTATCTAAAATTTTGCCTGGTACACAGGTTAATGAAATAATAAAATAACTGGTGAAGTAATTAAAAACACCCTGAAATAATTATTTAAAAACTAAATACATCATGAATTAAAGTAAGTTTAATATTAATAATTTAGTTATAATTTATTTGTATTTTATTACTATTCATTTAATAATTATTTGAATGGTAAAACAATTACATAATGATGTAAAACTGTATTTATTCATTAAATAAATTAAAAACACATTTATGTATTTAATTCTCATTTTAATTAAATAACGCCACATTTAGGTAAGTATTTAAAAATGTATTTATTGATTTCATTTTGTCCCTTTTGACCCTCCATAGTTTTGTTTTTATAACATAATGCTGCACTGTCCGAAATATAAGACACCGCAAAATATATGACGCCCTCTTTTTTTTCAAGACCTGTTTTTGGAAAAGACAATTTAGAAAAAAACAACAACAATGTTTTCAATATCATTTTAAATTAGTATTATGTATTGTAAAAAAAAAAAAAAACGCTTGGTAACACCAGGTGACCGGTGTGTGTGCCGGAAAAACAATTTCTGAATCACATGGGGAGAAGTCGCTGGTTTGTGTGTGGAAAAGTCTCGACCCCAAATATAGGACGACCCCTTCTTTTTAAGACCTTTTTGGGGGGGGGGGGGGGGGGGGATCACAATTTCCTTACTTGATTTCTGTCTCCTGCACTCGCTCCTCGTCCAGATCCTCGATGAACTTATCTCCTTTCATCCAGTAGATGAGTGGGCTGACGTCCCCGCTGTAGCCGAAAAAGGCTCGACACGTCAGGTTGAGAGCTCCTCCTGCAAAAGAGCGTAGACCACATTTAGACACCTCTCATAACGTCACGTCGTCGATACATGCTATTCCACGATGTACGTTTCTTGTTGCTTCAGACAACGTATGCAAACATTTTAAACACAACATAAAAAGTCATTTAGGACAAAACCGAACTGGAACACGTCATGTTTTGCAAATACTAGCTCATTTGGAATTGTATGCCTGCAACATGTTTCAAAAAAGCTGGCACAAGCGGCAAAAAAGACTGAAAAAGTTGAGGAATGCTCATAAAACACTTAATTGGAAGATCCCACAGGTGAACAGGCTAATTGGGAACAGGTGGGTGCCATGATTGGGTATAAAAGCAGCTTCCATGAAATGCTCAGTCATTCACAAACAAGGATGGAGCGTGGGTCACCACTTTGTGAACAAATGCATGAGCAAATTGTTTAAGAACAACATTTCTCAACCAGCTATTGCAAGGAATTTAGGGATTTCACCATCTATGGTCCGTAAAATAATCAAAAGGTTCAGAGAATCTGTAGAAATCACTGTACGTAAGCAGCAAGGCTGAAAACCAACATTGAATGCCCGTGACCTTCGATCCCTCAGGCGGTACTGCATCAAAAACCGACATCGGTGTGTAAAGGATATCACCACATGGGCTCAGGAACACTTCAGAAGACCACTGTCAGTAACTACAGTTCGTCACTACATCTGCAAGTGCAAGTTAAAACTCTTCTATGCAAAGTGAAAGCCATTTATCAACAACACCCAGAAACGCCAGCGGCTTCGCTGGGCCCAAGCTCATCTAAGATGGACTGATGCAAAATGTAAAAGTGTTCTGTGGTCTGACGAGTCTACATTTCAAATTGTTTTTGGAAACTGTGGACGTCGTGTCCTCCGGACCAAGGAGGAAAATAACCATCCGGATTGTTATAGGCACAAAGTTCATAAGCCAGCATCTGTGATGGTATGGGGGTGTATTAGTGCCCAAGGCATGAGTAACTTACACATCTGTAAAGGCGCCATTAATGCTGAAAGGTACATACAGGTTTTGGAGCAACATATGTTGCCAATCAAGCAACGTTATCATGGACGCCCCTGCTTATTTCAGAAAGACAATGCCAAGCCACGTGTTACAACAGCTTGGCTTCGTAGTAAAAGTGTGCGGGTACTAGACTGGCCTACCTGTAGTCCAGACCTGTCTCCCATTGAAAATGTGTGGTGCATTATGAAGCCTAAAATACCACAACAGAGACCCCCGGACTGTTGAACAACTTAAGCAAGAATGGGAAATAATTCCACCTGTTTTTATTCACGAATTACACAACGTGCCAACTTCACTGGTTTTGGGTTTTGTACTTTTATATGCACGCACTAGTCTGATTCCTGCTGTTGTTGCTTCTCTGTTTTCACACTTCACTGTTAATTGCCAGTTTACAAGGTCTAAGTCCATCATTGGCCAAACGCAGTGTGCCTCCCAAACACTAGGGGGCGATTTCCGCTTGATCCTGCAGGAACAATAGCCAACAGGTGATGCAAAGTCCTCCCGCTCTTACGTAAGGTTTTAACGTGTGCTTAAATCTGCCTTGACTCTTGCGGCGGTGCTTCTCCTCAGAGGCTGTGAGAAAACGCTGACTGCTGCTTTAGTGTCGACAATACTTTAGGAACTACTTTAATCCTCCAAGCAAATGCTGAAAAGTTATAAAAGTGTCTCTTTTATAGTGGATTGAATAAATTCTGATGGCTTGCTTGGACCGACTAAAAACAAACTTTTGTTGTTACTTAATTTGGCAGTGAATCATCTTTAATGCATTCATAAATTAAATGTCAGTGTTGTTGTCCAAATCGTTGTATATGGGCATTCCATTCTTACTGCACTACATAAATTTGATTAAGAAGACTGGTGTTCCTCTTGTGCTTCTTCTCACTCACTACAATATATCTATTAAATATTTCTATCCAACATTTAGGGTAATAATACACACTGTACTTACAGAACTTTTAAATACACCTCATATTATCATCTACTTATCCCTAATGAACAGCGCAAACATAACGTTTTCAGTCTATTTAAATTCAATTCAGAATACAAAAATAAAAGACCTGGTGTTAAGTTATGGCTGTTTGACCGCCACAGATACATTTGGCGCTACCTATTCGCCCTTGTCATTAACACATTATAATGGGACTGTGAATGCAGCTTGTCAATACAACTCCATGCAGTAGAAGGCATGGCAACTCTGCTTCTTAACACACTTCTGCCAGAGAATAAGAAGACATAGCAGGCGAGGTTGGTGTTGAGAATTATTCAGAGAGTATTCGGACCCCTCTAAATCAGTGGTCCCCAACCACCGGGTCGCGGACCGATTGGTACCGGGCCGCACAAGAAATAAAAAAATAAATAATAATAATTATTATTTATTAAATCAACATAAAAAACACAATATATACATTATATATCAATATAGATCAATACAGTCTGCAGGGATACAGTCCATAAGCACACATGATTGTATTTCTTTATGACAAAAAAAAATAAAAAATAAAAAAGTACCATAACCCTCCAAGTCCGTGGGACAAATTTTCAAGTTTTGACCGGTCCGCAGCAACAAAAAGTTTATTATATTATTATATATTATATTATCGGCCGATAAATGCTTTAAAATGTAATATTAGAAATTATCGGTATCGGTTTCAAAAAGTGGGCTTCACGGTGGCAGAGGGGTTAGTGCATCTGCCTCACAATACGAAGGTCCTGAGTAGTCTTGGGTTCAATCCCGGGCTCGGGATATTTCTGAGTGGAGTTTGCATGTCCTCCCCGTGACTGCGTGGGTTCCCTCCGAGTACTCCGGCTTCCTCCCACTTCCAAAGACATGCACCTGGGGATAAGTTGATTGGCAACACTAAATTGGCCCTAGTGTGTGGATGTGAGTGTGGATGTTGTCTGTCTATCTGTGTTGGCCCTGCGATGAGGTGGCGACTTGTCCAGGGTGTACCCCGCCTTCCGCCCGATTGTAGCTGAGATAGGCTCCAGCGCCCCCCGCGACCCCAAAGGGAATAAGCGGTAGAAAATGGATGGATAGATGGGTTTCAAAAAGTAAAATGTATGACTTTTTAAAACACCGCTGTACGGAGTGGTACGCGGACGTAGGGAGAAGTACAGAGCAGTTGCGTCTCCCAGTCATACTTGCCAACCCTCCCGATTATCCCGGGAGACTCCCGAATTTCAGCGCCCTTCCCGAAAATCTCCCGGGGCAACCATTCTCCCGAATTTCTCCCGATTTCCACCCAGACAACAATATTGAGGGCGTGCCTTAAAGGCACTGCCTTTGCGTGCCGGCCCAATCACATAATATCTATGGCTTTTCACACACACAAGTGAATGCAACAGCCATACAGGTCACACTGAGGGTGACCATATAAACAACTTTAACACTGTTACAAATATGCGCCACACTGCGAAACCACATCAAACAAGAATGACAAACACATTTCGGGAGAACATCCGCACCGTAACACAACATAAACACAACAGAACAAATACCCAGAAACCCCTTGCAGCACTAACTCTTCCGGGACGCTACAATATACACCCCCTGCAATCCCCCCACCCCCACCTCAACCCCGGCCCCCCCAATACCAACCTTTTCATGCTCTCTCAGGGAGAGCATGTCCCAAATTCCAAGCTGCTGTTTTGAGGCATGTTAAAAAAAATGACTAGTGTGTGGATGTGAGTGTGGATGTTGTCTGTCTATCTGTGTTGGCCCTGCGATGAGGTGGCGACTTGTCCAGGGTGTACCCCGCCTTCCGCCCGATTGTAGCTGAGATAGGCTCCAGCGCCCCCCGCGACCCCAAAAAGGGAATAAGCGGTAGAAAATGGATGGATGGATGGACTTCAATAATAAATATGGCAGTGCCATGTTGGCATTATTTTTCCATAACTTGAGTTGATTTATTTTGGAAAACCTTGTTACATTTTTTAATGCATCCAGCGGGGCATCACAACAAAATTAGGCATAATAATGTGTTAATTCCACGACTGTATATATCGGTATCAGTTGATATCGGAATCGGTAATTAAGAGTTTGGTCAATAATCGGAATATTGGATATCAGCAAAAAAGCCATTATCGGACATCTCTAATTATAGTATTTTTCATATTATACTGCACGGCGTGTGTGGTGGGGGTGTTTTCAAAACATTCATTTTGTTGTTTCAGTGCCTGTCCACAGTGGTGATTACGCAACACTTGCGTCCACCCATACATTGTTGCAGCGTCAGACAACCTTCGGTCCGGCACCAGAGTACCCGGCTGAGACTCTCGTGTCAAAAGCGCACACGTAAGTGCACTTAAATGACGGCGAGAAAATTGTAATGAACACACAAGGGCACTCAACAGCCTCCTAAGCCCCCCTCGGAGGCCGCGCCAGGGAAGTGGGGGGGAGGCTGACGACGACGTTATTTTATTTAGAGCCACTGCCGCCGCTCATGAGGGAAGGTCAGGAGTCTGATTGATTATTTCTCCGCCCCGACAGACAAGCTTCGTACGGAGGGAGAAAACGTGGGTAGCGATGCCATTATAAACAGATTCAGTAACATTAGGATAATGATGGGGGGTTCTGTAAAGCATAATGGTCGTCTGTGAGGCTGATTAACGGCAAGGTCGCCATATTGTGCTTCCCCTCGTCCCATGATGCATTGCTGTTGTGTGGAGCCACATGTAAACAACACGCACATGGAGCGGGCGCATAAGTCATGACAGAGTAGAGGTGGAAGGAGGAGAGTCCTCCAGGGACGTGACATGAGAGGAATAATGAGGCGAGCAGCACATGGGGGGTAGGGGGCGCTCTTCCACTGCGTTGGGTCACAGGCCGGTGACGTCACAGGTGCCGCTTTCACACACAATTTGATTGACACTGAAAGAGGCCTACGTCAGCTGCTTTTGGGCGGAAGGCGGGGTACACCCTGGGCCATACTTGCCAACCTTGAGACCTCCGATTTCGGGGGGTGGGGGGCGGGGCGGGGGCGTGTTTGGGGTCAAGTATTTTATATATATATATATATATATATATATATATATATATATATATATATATAAGAAATACTAAGTCAAGTATTTCATATATATATATATATATATATATATATATATAAATAAAATAAATACTTGATTTCAGTGTTCATTTATTTACACATATACACACACATAACACTCATCTACTCATTGTTGAGTTAAGGGTTGAATTGTCCATCCTTTTTCTATTTGTCACTATTTTTCTAACCATGCTGAACACCCTCACTGATGATGCATTGCTGTGTGGCACGCAAAAAGTGCTTTCATCAAATGCACTAGATGGCAGTATTGTACTGTTTAAGAGTGTCACAACATTGCTGTTTACGGTTTACGGTAGACAAAACGTGACTGCTGTTGTTGTGTGTTGTTGCCGCGCTGGGAGGACGTTAATGAAACTGCCTAACAATAAACCCACATAAGAAACCAACAACTCGCCCTCGATCATTCTACAGTTATAACATGATTGGGCAGGTACGCTGATTATATAGTGTGACTGAATTTCGGGAGATTTTCGGGAGGGTTGGCAAGTATGCCCTGGGCCGACCCCGAAAGGGACAAGCGGTAGAAAATGGATGCATGGATGAAAGAGGCATTCGTTAGCTGTGCTGACAAGGTTATCGTTTCACCATCTTGGATTTTTCAGCACAAAAAATGTCCTCACTAAAAACGAGGATTCTAACCCATTTTGGGCATATGACTATTAATAGGAATCTATCAAGTTGATCATTCATTTATGCCAGGGGTGTCAAACGTACGGCCCGCGAACAGGTATTATCCGGCCCGCGGGATGAGTTTGCTAAGTATAAAAACGAGCCGAAATTTTGAGTTTGAGTTTATTTGGAACATGCATGCATACAACATGATACATCACAATTTCCAGTTTCTCTATTCAACATGTTTGAAAAGGAGTAGGAAGAAGGAGAGCTTATTTAATCCTACCCCTTTTCCTTTACATAGCAGTTGCTAAAACGTGTGTTCACTTCCTGTTCTCAATTTATTCACAATATACTCCGTAAGTAATAACAATAAAAATAAATAAATAATAATTATTGAAGTAAGTTAATTTCATATGGTGAGATGAGTAAGATTATCTAGAAAATGAATGGATGGATGAGATAAATTCAGAATGTTTATCATGGTTCTTCTTCTTTGTACTTTGTAAACACTTAAAGTTTGAGGAGTTTCTTGAAGTGGATCATATTAGTACAGGGGTCGGCAACCCGCGGCTCTTTAGCGCCGCCCTAGTGGCTCTCTGGAGCTTTTTCAAAAATGTATGAAAAATGGAAAAAGATGAGGGGAAAAAAAAACATTTTTTGTTTTAATATGGTTTCTGTAGGAGGACAAACATGACACAAACCTCCCTAATTGTTAAAAAGCACACTGTCTATATTAAACATGCTTCACTGATTCGAGTATTTGGCGAGCGCCGTTTTGTCCTACTAATTTGGCGGTCCTTGAACTCACCGTAGTTTGTTTACATCTCCGACTTTCTAGGACGTGTTTTATGCCACTTCTTTTTCTGTCTCATTTTGTCCACCAAACTTTTAACGTTGTGCATGAATGCACAAAGGTGAGTTTTGTTGATGTTATTGACTTGTGTGGAGTGCTAATCAGACATATTTGGTCACTGCATGACTGCAAGCTAATCGATGCTAACATGCTATTTAGGCTAGCTATATGTACATATTGCATCATTATGCCTCATCTGTAGGTATATTTGAGGTCATTTAGTTTCCTTTAAGTCATCTTAATTCAATGTATATCTCATGACACACTATCTGTATGTAATATGGCTTTTAATTTTTTGCGGCTCCAGACAGATTTGTTTTTGTATTTTTGGTCCAATATGGCCATACTTGCCAACCCTCCCGGATTTTCCGGGAGACTCCCGAAATTCAGCGCCTCTCCCGAAAATCTCCCGGGACAAATTTTCTCCCGAAAATCTCCCGAAATTCAGGCGGACCTGAGTGACGTGTCGACAGCCTGTTTTCACGTCCGCTTTCCCACAATATAAACAGCGTGCCTGCCCAATCACGTTATAACTGTAGAATGATCGAGGGTGAGTTGTTGGTTTCTTATGTAGGTTTATTGTTAGGCAGTTTCATTAACGTCCTCCCAGTGCGGTAACAACACACAACAACAGCAGTCACATTTTCGTCTACTGTAAAGCAGTTCGTCTGCCGTAAACAGCAATGTTGTGACACTCTTAAACAGGACAATACTGCCATCTACTGTACATGCATATGTGACAATAACATCTAGGGCTTTTAGAGAGTGCAGTGCACAACTGCGCACACAACAAGGAGACGAAGCAGAATGCATCATCAGAGAGGGTGTTCAGCATGGTTAGAAAAATAGTGACAGAGAATAGAACAAAGATGGACAATTCAACCCTTAACTCAACAATGAGTAGATGAGTGTTATGTGTGTGTATATGTGTAAATAAATGAACACTGAAATTCAAGTATTTCTCTTATTTATATATATATATATATATATATATATATATATATATATATATATATATATATATATATATATATATATATATATAAGAAAATAAATATATATATATATATATATATATATATATATATATATAGAGAGAGAGAGAGAGAGAGAGAGAGAGAGAGAGAGAGATATATAGCTAGAATTCACTGAAAGTCAAGTATTTCTTATATATATATATATATATATATATATATATATATATGAAATACTTGACTCCTCCCCTCTTAACCACGCCTCCAACCACGCCCCCTCCCTCCCCTTATGTTGCATTAGGTCATTAAAAACTGCAGATCGCTCCTGTCATATAGAGGATCTTGGACGAGCATTGTGTTGCATTAGGTCATTAAAAACAGCAGAGCGCTCCTGTCATATAGAGGATCTTTAACAAGCATTATATTGTATTTGGGCGATAAAAACACCAGAGCGCTCCTCTATGTAGAGGATCTTTGACTAACATTATAATACAATAGGCCATTAGAAACAACAGAGCACTTCTGTCATTTAGAGGATCTTTGACGAGCATTATGTTGCATTAGGTCATTTAAAATATCATGACTCTCTTGTCATATAGAGGATCTTTGACTAGCGTTTTTGCAGTAGGTCCTTAAAAACAGCAGCTCACTCTTGTCATGTATAGGATCCTTGGCCTAAAGGGGGAACTGCACTTTTTTTTTGTAATTTTGCCTATTGTTCACAATCACTGTGAAAGACATGATGACGGATGGATTATTTTTCATTGCATTCTAAATATTAAAACACATTTCATCAATGGAGCCCATGGGAGCCATTCAATTCTGCAGACACGGGGGGCACAAACACTTTTCGTGTCGTTCTCACCAGTTTCAGGTCCTAAATGACTGTCAAAGTGTACCAACTTGTTGTATTATATCTTCAGCAATCTACTGTTCAGGTGAGAGTCCTGATTTATGATCTACAATAAACTTAAAGGGAGCAGGGAAGCGAGGAAGCAGCAGACTACTCGATGATGTAAACATAGGGACACATGGAAGTGATTACGCTGTAAATAGTTTGTCTGCATTAGCGCCTATAATAATAATATCACTAATACTTGGTTGATATTCAAGTCACGAAATGTAAATTGAGTATTGTTGGCGCTTTTTGAATGGTAATTTATAGTGGAGCTCCCATTAGCTCCACTGTAAGCTTAATTGTATTTACGTTTATTTAATATTTAGAATGCATAAAAAAAATCCATCCGTTGTCATGTCTTTCATAATGATTGTGAACGATCCAAAAAAAGTGGGGTTCCCCTTTAAAGACAGCAGAATGTTCCTGTCATTTACAGTATCTTGGAATAGCATTTTTGCATAAGATCTTTAAAAAAAATCAGTGCAGCTGTCATTTAAAGGTTATTGAACAGCATTTTTGCAGTAGTTCCTTGAACACAGCAAACAACTCCTGTTGTCTAGAGGATCTTTGACTGGTGTTATTATATCAGATCTTTAAAAACAGCAGAGCACTTTTTGACATGTAGAGGATCTTTGATTAGCATTTTTGCAGAAAGTCCTTAAAAACAGCGGATCATTCTTGTCATATATAGAATCTTTGGCCAAAGCTTTTGTATTAGGTCCCTAAAAATAGCACAGCGCTCCTGTTATATTTCTCATTTCTCATTTTTATTTATCTCCTTCATTGATGTGCATTGATAGACAATTATACCACAATTATTCAATTATACATTTACACACCAATGCCTGAGAAGGAGCAGGATGAAGAAAAAAATCGTATATTTTCCTGCCCCCTTCAACATAATACTTAGTCTTAATGATTTATAAACCAACAATTACATCCAAATAAACCAACAATTACATCCAATATATTCAATACAGGATTCAGAGTGTTACTAAAACGGCCTTCTTTCATCTCCGTAATATCGCTAAAATTCGTTCCATTTTGTCTACTAGCAACGCTGAGATCATTATTCATGCGTTCGTTACGTCTCGTCTTGATTACTGTAACGTATTATTTTCGGGTCTCCCTATGTCTAGCATTAAAAGATTACAATTGGTACAAAATGCGGCTGCGAGACTTTTGACAAGAACAAGAAAGTTTGATCATATTACGCCTATACTGGCTCACCTGCACTGGCTTCCTGTGCACTTAAGATGCGACTTTAAGGTTTTACTACTTACGTATAAAATACTACACGGTCTAGCTCCATCCTATCTTGTCGATTGTATTGTGCCATATGTCCCGGCAAGAAATCTGCGTTCAAAGAACTCCGGCTTATTAGTGATTCCCAGAGCCCAAAAAAAGTCTGCGGGCTATAGAGCGTTTTCTATTCGGGCTCCAGTACTATGGAATGCCCTCCCGGTAACAATTAGAGATGCTACCTCAGTAGAAACATTTAAGTCCCATCTTAAAACTCATTTGTATACTCTAGCCTTTGAATAGCCCCCTTTTTTTTTAGACCAGTTGATCTGCCGTTTCTTTTCTTTTCTCCTCTGCTCCCCCCTATCCCTTGTGGAGGGGGAGACACACAGATCCGGTGGCCATGGATGGGGTGCGGCTGTCCGGGGTCGGGACCCGGGGTGGACCGCTCGCCTGTGTATCGGTTGGGAACATCTCTGCGCTGCTGACCCGTCTCCGCTCGGGATGGTTTCCTGCTGACCCCACTGTGGACTGGACTCTTACTGTTATGCTGGATCCACTATGGACTGGACTCTCACAATATTATGTTAGACCCACTCGACATCCATTGATTCGGTCTCCCTAGAGGGGGTGGTTACCCACATATGCGGTCCTCTCCAAGGTTTCTCATAGTCATTCACATCGACGTCCCACTGGGGTGAGTTTTTCCTTGCCCTTATGTGGGCTCTGTACCGAGGATGTTGTTGTGGCTTGTGCAGCCCTTTGAGACACTTGCGATTTAGGGCTATATAAATAAACATTGATTGATTGATTGATTGATCTTTGACTAGCGTTTTTTTTAGTAAGCCCTTAAAAACAGCAGAACACTCTTGTATTTAGAGCAGTGTTTTTCAACCTTTTTTGAGCCAAGGCATATTTTTTTTTTCATTGAGGCACAACGCGAGCAGAAAACGTTTAAAAAATTAAACTCAGTAGCCTATATTGACAACATAAAGTAAATTTATTATTATTTATTTATTAAAATAAAAAAAATAAATAAAAAAAACATACGTCACAGCACAGTGGAAAAGTGCATGCCGACTGAGATGGATAATAAAATCCGGGATGGTTTCAAAACGCTTTTTGTAAAGAAAACCCGGACGTGTTGTCAGCCTATTTAACAAAATCGATGCCAGTCAGTGTGCTGACCTTTGAAAGCGCGCCACACTACTTACATTCTCCGACTTCGCCCCTTTTTCTGTCGCAAAGTAAAGTTTCGGAAGGCGCAGGCATGCAGGACGTCAGACACTACACAACGTGTGGAGGTGGTCGTGTCTGCGAGGAGCAATGGTTGACATTTCCAAAGTTCAACAGCCTCTCTCAGCTTGGTATTTGTGCACGGCCGGGTTCTACGGGGGGCGGCGACGCGGCGCTCCTTCGGAATACAAACCTCTCACGTGCACACGCCTGCACGTATATAGGCCCGGCAAACACTTGATTTGTGCGGCAAACATGCAAATGAGCGACACACTGTGCAGCCGCGTGTGTCACAGCTGCGGCGTTTCCCTCCCCTCTCTATCAGCTGTTAGTTAATCCCACACATCAGTTGCACAAATTAGAGGTGCTGTGCCACATGGAAGCCCCCCCCCCACCCCCCACCCTTGAGGTAGTCTTCCGCCGAGCGCACCGGGAATGCGAGGAAATGACGGAGGGCCTCACGCTAGCGCCGGCATGGAAGCACAGTAATGCTCTCCTTTTGTTGCAGCCACAACATTCGAGGATGAGAAGATGATGACAACATCACAAAAGGCGTTTTGGGCCATTACGCTTCTGAATGTACCCCCCCCCCCCCCTCCTCTCCCCCCCAGCATCCATAGACTTGTGAGATCTATAAGCACTTTTACACACACGTCTTTTATTGCAGCAGCGAACTGGGATTTTTTTTTATTTTTATTGAGCCACATTTGGCTTTAGGGAGCAACTGGCAACACTCTGCTGCACATCAATACATTATTGGTGTTCAGTACGTGCTGCACATGCTTTTTATTTGGCTTTGCAGCGTCTTACGTACACTTAGTATTACCCCCACACCCTTAAGGGACAGCTATGGATATTGCCCTAAATGTAAGACGTCACAGAATATAAGACAACACCTTGTTTTCAAAATACGTGATTGGGTAATATATTGCAAAGACTTGCATTTTCTCCTGATTTTGCTCGGTCATATTCCTGTCTGTGTCCTCCGAGTTACCAAGAAGCTTGATGACCACCTGTTTTCTTTTGATTGAGTTAGACAACAAATGGCCTTGCCATTACAATATAACTATAACCACCTGACTTTGTGCAAATGTGTGTCTGTCCCTTCTTGGCCCTCCCTGCACCCCCCCAGGTTGCCTAAGTATTTGCTCGCCCAACACAGTCAATACGAGGCGTCTCATAAAACGGGCAATAAATAAACACAGCAGCATTATTACATCATGTTCTACATTTAATATACTCTTTTCAGACAAATCCAGCCAGTGCACAGACGCGGTAATGCCAAAGTTATCTAAAGTGCCACTTCTCCCTCTATCTCGCCCTCTCTCTCCCCCGCCTAACACAAACATTGTGTAACTACAGCTGCGGTTTAAATCGGCGGGCAGGAAAACGCGGCGGCGAGGCTTCAGAGAAGGACATGGAAATATTAGCCGGGCATAGATGAAAGGCCGCTTTACATATGGCTCACATGACTGGGTCATTAGCCTGCAGGCCAGAAGAGCGAGGATGCACAGGCGGTTTGAAAGTGAGCAGATGGAGAGGCCGGGTACAACGAGGTGAATAATATGCAGGCTATTACGTTACAGGGTAGGAGGAGGCGGGGTCTTTTTAAATCCCTCTTATCTCCTGTTGCAGTGCCATTGTTATACTATTACTGTTAAAACCGGCGGCCTGTATTAAGAGTGAGAGATACTAAAACGGCCTAGCTTCACATTTAGAGGATGAGGCGTGCTAAAAGGCTGCCCTGAGAATGAGGTTATGCACGCTGCTTGTTTAACCTCTTTTGTTTTTAGGGTCTTAGTTGGCAGGGCTTTTTGAAAATGCCATGTTTATTATTATTATTATTATTATTATTCAATTGTTATTGTTATTTAAATATCACCATTATTGAATTGCTCTTTATTAAAAAACAGTATTGCTATTGTTATTGTATTAATAAATAGTTATAATTTATATATTACTATTATTCAATTGCTATTTAAAAAAATACAGTATTGTTATTATTACTGTATTATTAAATAGTTATTTAAATATTACTATTATTCAATTGATATTTAAAAAAATACAGTATAGTTATTATTATTGTATTATTAAATAGTTATCATTTAAATATTACTGTTATTCAATTGCTATTTTTTTAAATACAGTATTTTTATTATTATTGTATTATTAAATAGTTATCATTTAAATATTACTGTTATTCAATTGCTATTTTTTTAAATACAGTATTTTTTATTATTATTGTATTATTAAATAGTTATCATTTAAATATTACTATTATTCAATTGCTATTTTTTAAATATAGTATTGTTATTATTATTGTATTATTACATATATATTATTTAAATATTACTATCATTCAATCGCTATTTTTTTTAAAGATACAGTATTTTCATTATTATTGTATTATCAAACAGTTATTTAAATATTACTATTAATCAATTGATATATTTAACTATTGTTATTATTATTAGACTTAGACTTAGACTTAGACAAACTGTATTGATCCCCAAGAGAAATTGTTCCACACAGTAGCTCAGTTTCAAAGGATGGAAAGGCTAAGGATGGAAAGGATAATGCAGGTATTAAGTAGACTAAAAATGTACCATAGTAGCAATATAAAATATAACATATATGTAATATTTACATATTATATATACAGTATATAATATATACTGATATATTATATTATTATATTATGTGTTTAAATAATATATACAATATGTAACAAATCCCAATTACCATGTAAAATATTACAGTATATGTAACAGCTGCAGCAAAAAAATAAAAAAATATCACTTTTCAATTGTTATTAGTGAAATATTACTATTATTCAACAGCTATTTCTATTTAAACATTATTGTTGTTTATTCGTTATCAATATTACTTAAGTATTGTTATTATTATAATTACAATTGGTAGCTCAATTCCAGTTTCCGTTCATCTTTGGGAGCCTTGACATGAATAAAAACTCACTCAGCAGCGCCCCCTGTAAAAAAAAAAGAACACTTGCCCCAAATTTTACTGATCATCACAATATTGGGGAATATGTCTATTTTAACAGAATGCACCAAAAAAAATTTCAAGAACCAACATTTGAAAACACAAATTAAAAATTTGAGATAAAATGCAGACATTTCTATTTTTTTCTTCCACTCTCGCTCGTTCCTCATCAATTCACAATCTTCTCCCAGATTAACATGTGCATGTCAGAAGCAGGCACCTTAAGTCCAATACAACTAAATTGTCTATAGTGTTGGTATATATAGTAAATGGGGCATTAAAGGATGTGGCGTGAAGAAGTATTCCCTGCTGATGCTGACTCGTGTGTGTGTGTGCGTGCGTGTGCGTGTAGGTGTGTGTGTGTGTGTGTGTGTGTGTGTGTGTGTGTGTGTGTGGAACAGATCCATGTAAAGTGCGTGATTGACATCCTCCTTATGACCGAGGGGTGGTCACAACTCCTGTTGGGCTCATTTTCCCTCTTATTTCTCTCTGTTTTATGTAGCCGTCTTCCACACTTCCTTCTTTTTATCTCACTCTCTCTCACACACGGGCGCACTCAGAAGATACAGATGGTTGAGGAGCAAATAAGGTGAGGACAATGACGGCTTCCATCACATGACGTCCTTCTGACATTTCTGTCAGAAGTCTGTGTGAAACAGACTTTGATATACATTAACATTGCAATTAATGCAAATGATGCAAAAAGAAAGTTGCTATCGTCAACTATCTCGTTTAATCTAAATGTTAATATTATTGACGTCGAGTGGGCAACTTTGTATGACAGCACTACAGTGTAATAATACGTCATGATTGCTTCATTATAAAATTATTGCAATCTGATGTATTCTGACACATAGGTACCTATGTCATTTAACGTATTCACAAACAGATGGAATAACTGCAATTAATACAGTATCTACCTGGTGTAGTCTGATATCCACCTACCTCCAACAAATTGATCAAATAATCTACAATCATTTCTACCTGGTGCATTCTGACACCAGAATGCCTAAAAGTACCAGTAGAGTGGAAAAACAAGTTGCCTCTATATTAAAGATATTATCATATATATCTGATTTATGACACCAAGAGACTTCCAAAGTGTGTGAATAAATAGATATTATCAAAACAGTATCAATCTCAAAGAGATTCCCGAGCCATTTTAAGAGTTAATGAGGAAGCCAGTCATGTGATTTGTGACAGAGCATTAGGAACCACAGATCCCTTCCCCAACAACAATTAGACTTAGACTTCCTTTTATTGTCATTCAAATTTGAACTTAACAGTACAGATAAGAACGCAATTTCGTTGCATTAGCTCGTTGTAGTGCAGGATAAAATATCAATAAGGTACAGATACATATATTGCACTTTTGCATATGCATCCACGTTTATGGATGTATGTTGTATTGTCTTTATAGTCCAGCGACTTAATCCGTTTTTGGGGGGAATTAAGGGGATTATTATGATGCGTTCTGCAGAACCTCTTTCTAGACTCCGGCAGTGAGTGTGGGAGGAGTCTGTACTGATTTTCAGAAACCTGGTCAGGCAGCGGCTTTTTGCGATCTCCCGGATAGGAGGAAGAGTTGTAATGCTACTCAAGTAGACTTTGTGAGAGCCAACTACAATTACTTTGGGAAAGAGTTTGATCCAGAACCTTATATTTTTGAGCCCGAAGCCAAAGAGGATGAGCAACAAGTTTTAGAACGTGAGCGCTTAAATGAATGCAACTTTATTGTAACACTATAGCAATAGCAGCATTACTAGGTGTTAAACATACAAACTAATTATCCAGCCATCCATCCATCTTCTTCCGCTTATCCGAGGTCGGGTCGCGGGGGCAGCAGCCTAAGCAGGGAAGCCCAGACTTCCCTCCCCCCAGCCACTTCGTCCAGCTCTTCCTGTGGGACCCCGAGGCGTTCCCAGGCCGGCCGGGAGACATAGTCTTCCCAACGTGTCCTGGGTCTTCCCCGCTGCCTCCTACCGGTCGGACGTGCCCTAAACACCTCCCTAGGGAGGCGTTCGGGTGGCATCCTGACCAGATGCCCGAACCACCTCATCTGGCTCCTCTCGATGTGGAGGAGCAGCGGCTTTACTTTGAGCTCCTCCCGGATGGTAGAGCTTCTCACCCTATCTCTAAGGGAGAGCCCTGCCACCCGGCGGAGGAAACTCATTTCGGCCGCTTGTACCCGTGATCTTGTCCTTTCGGTCATAACCCAAAGCTCATGACCATAGGTGAGGATGGGAACGTAGATCGACCGGTAAATTGAGAGCTTTGCCTTCCGGCTCAGCTCCTTCTTCACCACAACGGATCGATACAGCGTCTGCATTACTGAAGACGCCGCACCGATCCGCCTGTCGATCTCACGATCCACTTTTCCCTCACTCGTGAACAAGACTCCGAGGTACTTGAACTCCTCCACTTGGGGCAAGATCTCCTCCCCAACCCGGAGATGGCACTCCACCCTTTTCCGGGCGAGAACCATGGACTTGGACTTGGAAAAAAAAAAAAAAAAAAAAAAATACAAACTAATTATAATTAAGCATAATAAAACCAACACCTACAGTACATTTTCCACTCTCGCTGGGATGACGACGGAACGCTCAAAAAATTCAGTTTAGAATTCCGTTCAATTCAATCACAATCCTCTCGGAGGGTTAAAAAAAAAGTTGCGGTAACTTGCGTCTTTTTCACCACCTTGAGGACAAGAAAGTCAACCAGCCTCTTGGCCCATGGCCACATTTGTCTACTACCAGTTGAGAGATTCATGAATTATAATCTAGAATTTACTTTTACAAAGTTTGAGACAAAGCAGTAGCATCTGCCGGTTTAGTGCGTCAACAATAGCAGCATAAGCTAGCATTAGCTCACTGCTATTAAAGCGCCGCTAAAATAGGCCGTCTGCGTTGGCGCTTATAATATTGGTTAATTTTAAAGTCATGACATGTACATAGAGTATTGTTGGCAGTTTCTCAATGTTTTTTGGAGAGAGTATAATGGGCCCAACAGACGACCGTCGATCTGTTCACTCAATTGTTGGCTATTTATTTCTGCTTTCGCATGCATAAAAAAGCCAAACATATGTGTTATTGTCTTACATAAGGATAGTGAATGATAAACAGCACATATTTTTCCAATTTTTGCGTATTTCTAGTATGACTAATCTAATAACATTGTCAGAGTGCAGAAGCGTTACTCTAGTGATGTAGAATCTACGGAAATTGCCAAAGATCTTCGGAGCGGAATATTAAAAATGGCTGACTGAATTAGTGGGATCCCCAAACATTTTGACTCGGGGGCCGCAATGGATTAAAAAAACTTGGCCGGGGGCCTGGCTGTATATATATGTATATATAATGTATATATATATATATATATATATATATATATATATATATATATAGATATATATATATATATATATAGATATATATATATATATATATATATATATATATATATATATATATATAAAATCTGAGCGCGATGATGTCATGTTATCGATGGGAAAATGCATTTTTAGACTATATGATTTGCCTGAGCGTCTAGGAGACACCGAGAGTAACAAGCAGTAGAAAATGGATTAGAAAGGACAGATTAACTAAAAAAAAAAAAAAAAAAAAAAAAAATATATATATATATATATATATATATATATATATATATATATATATATATATATATATATATATATATATATATATATATATATATATATATTATTATTTTTTTTTTTTTTTTTTAATTTATTTATTTTATTTTTTTTAAATTGTTTTTATTTTTTTAACTTGGGACTTCCCGCGGGCCGGATTTTGGACGCTGGCGGGCCGCATTCCCTGGTTTAGATGGTATTTTCACAAACTTTGCAGATTGTAAATATAACTGGATATGGTTTAAGGGATACAATGAAACACGATTAAGTATATAATGTCAACTTGTTTTCCCACTCAACTGGTACTTTAAACTAACAAAACAGCTAACTAATTTCACCATTGAGCCAACCAAAAACAACCAACCGACCAACCAGCCAGTAAACTATGAATAAATGAACTGACCAACCGACCGACTGACCAGCCAACCAACCAACAAACCGACCAACCAGCAAACTGTGAATGGAAGAAACAACCGACCGACTAACTAACCAGCAGAATGTGAATGAAAAAAACAACCAACCAACAAACCAATCAACCAGCTAACTGTGAACAAATGAACAAAACAACCAACCAACTGACCGACAGACCTGTGAATGAACCGATCGACCGACCAACCATCCAGCCAAACAACCAACCAACCAACCAACCAGCAAACTGTGCATGAAAGCAACAACCGACCAACCAACTAACCATCAGAATGTGAATGAAAAAAACAACCAACCAACAAACCAATCAACCAGCTAACTGAGAACGAACGATGAAAACAACCAACCAACCAGTCAACCAACTGACCGACAGACCTGTGAATGAACCGATCAACTGACCAACCATTCAGCCCACGGACCAACGAACTGTAAACGAAACAATCAATCAACCCACCATCCAACCAACCAACCAACCAGCAAACTGTGCATGAAAGCAACAACCAACCAACCAACTAACCATCAGAATGTGAATGAAAAAAAACAACCAACCAACAAACCAATCAACCAGCTAACTGAGAACGAACGATGAAAACAACCAACCAACCAGTCAACCAACTGACCGACAGACCTGTGAATGAACCGATCGACCGACCAACCATTCAGCCCACCAACCAACGAACTGTAAACGAAACAATCAACCAACCCACCATCCAACCAACCAACCAGCAAACTGAAAAAGAAAAAAGACTGACAGACCAACTGTCACGAGGGGGTCGCATATTTATGCGGGATCGTTCCTTCCGTGCAACACGGACACTCCGGACAAAGACGTGAGCGTAAGATATGATTTATTTACATAAATCGTGGCAAACAGAAAACAAGCAAAAGAAAAACGTGCCGAACGCACGGGAAGCTAAAGTTAAACTTAGCACAGGACTCTGGAACATGAAAAAACAAACCAACGTGATGTAGCTTACCGCAAACAAGGAGCACAGGACGAGTGAACAGAAAGGCAGGCTTAAATAGTGTCAGTGATGAAAAACAGGTGCGCGTCGAGAACACAAGCGGCAGGTGAAAATAATAAGTAACCATGGTGACGAAACAAACTCACAGGTGCACAAGCAATAACTAAAGGAGTCCAAAACTAACCAAACATAACTAAACAAAACATGATCCGACCACGGATCATGACAGAGCCCCCCCCCTTAAGGACAGATTCTAGATGTCCTAAAAAAAAACAAAGATCAATAGTCATGGGAGGGCGGGAGGGGGACATGGCGGTGGGTCGCCAGCCCAAGTGGCCCCGAATCCACCGAGGCAAAGTCAAGTGGCGGCGGCGAGTGGAACGCCGCTGCAGCAGGCGAGGCGGGCGCCCAGGGATTGGCCACATTCGTGGCCGACTGGGAGGTGGGCGCACTTGGCGTGGCGGACGACCAGGTAGCGGCCATATCCGTGGCCGACGAGGAGACAGGCGCGTCGTCAACTTGGCAGGCGTGGCAGCTCGGCGTGGCAAGTCAGGCGGCGTGGCAAGTCAGGCGGCGAAGCTCGGCGTGGCGCGTCCGGCGGCGAAGCTCGGCGTGGGTCTTGGTCTTGGTCTAGGCGTGGGTCTTGGTCTTGGCATGGCGGGTCTTGGTCTTGGCATGGTGGGTCTTGGTCTTGGCATGGCGGGTCTTGGCATGGCGGGTCTTGGTCTTGGTCTTGGCATGACGGGTCTTGGTCTTGGTCTTGGCATGGCGGGTCTTGGTCTTGGCATGGCGGGTCTTGGTCTTGGTCTTGGCATGGCGGGTCTTGGTCTTGGTCTTGGCATGGCGGGTCTTGGTCTTGGCATGACGGGTCTTGGTCTTGGTCTTGGCATGGCGGGTCTTGGTCTTGGCATGGCGGGTCTTGGTCTTGGTCTTGGTGTGGGTCTTGGTCTTGGTGTGGGTCTTGGTCTTGGTCTTGGTGTGGGTCTTGGTCTTGGTCTTGGCGTGGAGGGTCTTGGTCTTGGACTTGTGGAGCTGGTACCGGAGCTTGGCGTCGTGGAGCTGGTACCGTAGCTTGGCGTCGTGGAGCTGGTACCGTAGCTTGGCGTCGTTGAGCTGGTACCGGAGCTTGACGTCGTGGATCTGGTACCGGAGCTTGGCGTCGTGGAGCTGGTACCGGAACTTGGCGTCGTGGAGCTGGTACCGGAGCTTGGCGTCGTGGGGCTGGTACCGGAGCTTGGCGTCGTGGAGCTGGTACCGGAGCTTGGCGTCGTGGAGCTGGTACCGGAGCTTGGCGTCGTGGAGCTGGTACCGGAGCTTGGCGTCGTGGAGCTGGTACCGGAGCTTGGCGTCGTGGAGCTGGTACCGGAGCTTGGCGTCGTGGAGCTGGTACCGGAACTTGGCGTCGTGGAGCTGGTACCGGAGCTTGGCGTCGTGGAGCTGGTACCGGAGCTTGGCGTCGTGGAGTTGGTACCGGAGCTTGGCGAGGAACTTGGCGTGGTGGAGCTGGTGCTAGTCTTGGTGCGGCGACAGGTGCTAGCCTTGGTGCAGGTGGAGGTGGCCTAGCTGGGGGTTGCGGCTTGGCAGGTCGGAAGACTGGTGAGGGCGGTCGTGCTGGAGGCTGTGGCTTGACGGGTCGGTAGACTGGTGAGGGCGGTCGTGCTGGAGGCTGTGGCTTGACAGGTCGGTAGACTGGTGGTGGCGGCCGTGAGGGAGACTGTGGCTTGGCATGGTGATGCCGAGCCACCCCACCAACACAGCTCCCGACCCCAGCCCCCCCCTCAAGGGGCGGATACCAGACGCGCTCCCTGCGGTCTGGAACTCTCTGTAGGGGTGGGCGGAGGAGGGCAGAAACTTCCCCATTAAATTGTCCAAATTGTTTTGTTTTTTTATCCCCCACCTGGGGTTGTGTGGGCGGAAAGAGGGAAAAAGTCCTTGACGTGGGCGGGGCTAGAGTCCTTAGGGGCGGAGTCAGAGTCACTGGGGGCGGAGGTGATTGAAGTTGACAGAATCTATTTTCAGAAAAAGTGTCCTGATGGTACTTTATTTTTGGAAAAAAGTCATTAGGAGGTGGCTGATAAAGGGAGACAGACGGAAGAAAAAAAAAATCCAGATCAGAATCTTCCCTTGACGCCGGCGGAATGATGTAATCGCCGCGCGCCGTTTCAGTGACGTCATCGGAAGTGGGCGGAGTGACGTCATTCAAAATGGATGGCGTTATGTTGTTGTCAGAGTTCATGGTAATTTGGCTTGCAGCCCAATCTAAAAATTGTTTAGCAAAATGAGTAACTGGATTACCAAACAACTGAGGGGAGGAAGACTGAGCCGTTTGTGGTGACTTGCTGTACGGAGGAGGAGTTTGGGGGAGCGACGCATTTTGGCGGCGAAAAACCTTTTTGGCTGGCTTCCGTCCTCGCCAGTGCGTCTCCATCTCCTCGAAGCCCGGGGCGAAGGAACTGTCAGCTGTGCTCCTACTGTCACGTGGGGGTCGCATATTTATGCGGGATCGTTCCTTCCGTGCAACACGAACACTCCGGACAAAGACGTGAGCGTAAGATATGATTTATTTACATAAATCGTGGCAAACAGAAAACAAGCAAAAGAAAAACGTGCCGAACGCACGGGAAGCTAAAGTTAAACTTAGCACAGGACTCTGGAACATGAAAAAACAAACCAACGTGATGTAGCTTACCGCAAACAAGGAGCACAGGACGAGTGAACAGAAAGGCAGGCTTAAATAGTGTCAGTGATGAAAAACAGGTGCGCGTCGAGAACACAAGCGGCAGGTGAAAATAATAAGTAACCATGGTGACGAAACAAACTCACAGGTGCACAAGCAATAACTAAAGGAGTCCAAAACTAACCAAACATAACTAAACAAAACATGATCCGACCACGGATCATGACACCAACTGACCGACCAAACAATCAGAAAAACAATGAATGACCAACCAACAAAATACACTAACAGTGTATCTTCTATTAGTATGTCCTCTCCACTCCGCGCTTGTAAAGACCCGCTTTTCATCTAAACCTCTCTCTGCACGAAGATCCACAATGAACTCGTCAGCCAATCAGAAGTCTGCAAAACTTTTGTTTCAAAGTTTCAATGGTCTACCCCAGTCAAAGAGATGCAAGAGCGAGGAGCGAGATGGACACACACTGATAGAAGATAAGCTGAATGAGAAGACAAGAAAAAGAAGATATGCAGGAGCACGCATGCCTAAAGTCAATGTCATTTCTCGTCTAATCTTGCTCTTCTTCGCCTCTGCCACGAAAGGCCCCTTTCTCTTTCTCATGCTGCTGTTTGGAGTTGTTTGTGCGACAGCCAACACTGCAGTCACACACTGGGAAAGAAAAGCCAGCAACAACACTAAGTCATACCACACTCTCGAGGATAAAACCGCTGGGTTTCAAGGAGGGCGACGACTGACACTAGAAGCAGATCTGTCCTGTTTCTGGCCCTCGAAATGCATCTCTAGGAGCCCTCAACACCCGCACACACTCTTGACAACACAAATATTATGACGGCTAGAAAAGTGTTTTTATCTGATGTGAAACCCTGGCAGCCGAAGCAATGATATTTTAGTTCCCCACAAGGTATAAAAGCAGCCAACCTACAAGCGACGACGTCCTTCCTTTTCTTACATGGACAAGAGAGTGGCGGCTCATGTATAAAGAAGGCTGCTTTGTGGCGTATTTTGCCCGCAGGATCTTAAGGCTGACTGCATGCGTGTTCAATAAAAGGAGATACATCCATCTGTGTAATTAAAAATTGATGGATTGCTGTTCAAATGCGCCTGTTGAGAAAGTCCCCCAGTGCATGTTGAATAATTACAGTAATCCATACATTTTCTCCACACAGGAGCCTCTGATTCGAACAATTCTTTAGTTTTCGGTGTAGTATTTAGTTGGAAGACATAATCACATATCCCCTTGACCTTTTTTTGACCTGTTTTCTATTCTATATCATGCATATTACGTCGCTGCATAGCTGCTTTGAGTGGTAAACAATGGAGGCTCAAGGCTATAAACCAGGGCTATTGAACTACATAATAAAGAGGGCCACAGTTTCAAGAGCTAAAGGGCTCAGGGGCCGGACATCGAAATGTGGATGTCTCATCAGAAAGTGCCTTCGCAGGTTCTATTCCTTTAAAGGGGAACATTATCACAATTTCAGAATGGTTAAAACCATTAAAAATCAGTTCCCAGTGGCTTATTATATTTTTCAAAGTTTTTTTCAAAATTTTACCCATCACGCAATATCCCTAAAAAAAGCTTCAAAGTGCCTGATTTTAACCAACGTTATAAACACCCGTCCATTTTCCTGTGACGTCACATAGTGAAGCCAATACAAACAAACATTGCGGAAAGAACAGCAAGCTATAGCAACATTAGCTCGGATTCAGACTCGGATTTCAGCGGCTTAAGCGATTCAACAGATTACGCATGTATTGAAACGGATGGTTGTAGTGTGGAGGCAGGTAGCGAAAACGAAATTGAAGAAGAAACTGAAGCTATTGAGCCATATCGGTTTGAACCGTATGCAAGCGAAACCGACGAAAACGACACGACAGCCAGCGACACGGGAGAAAGCGAGGACGAATTCGGCGATCGCCTTCTAACCAACGATTGGTATGTGTTTGTTTGGCATTAAAGGAAACTAACAACTATGAACTAGGTTTACAGCATATGAAATACATTTGGCAACAACATGCACTTTGAGAGTGCAGACAGCCCAATTTTCATCAATTAATATATTCTGTAGACATACCCTCATCCGCGCTCTTTTCCTGAAAGCTGATCTGTCCAGTTTTGGAGTTGATGTCAGCAGGCCAGGGAAGCTAGGGTCGATATTCTTCTCTTGATCATCTTCGGTGGCATAAGGGACGGTGTGAGCCAAGACATCCAGGGGGTTTAGCTCGCTCGTCTGCGGGAGCAAACTGCCGACATTGCTTGCCATGCTACCGAGGGCCTTTGTCCCTGAATTGCTCACACACTCCGGCAGATTCAATGGGGGTCTGGCGGCAGATTTCTTTGACTTTATCGTTGGAAATGCATCTGCTTTGAGTGTCGCAGGATATCCACACATTCTTGCAATCTCTGTCGTAGCATAGCTTTTGTCGGTAAAGTGTGCGGAACAAACGTCCAATTTCTTGCCACTTCCGAATCTTTGGGCCACTGGTGCCACTTGAATCCGTCCCTGTTCGTGTTGTTACACCCTCCGACAACACACCGACGAGGCATGATGTCTCCAAGGTACGGAAAACATTCGAAAAAACGGAAAATAACAGAGCTGATTTGACTCGGTGTTTGTAATGTGTTTGAGAAAATGGCGGATTGCTTCCCGATGTGACGCCACGTTGTGACGTCATCGCTCCGAGAGCGAATATTAGAAAGGCGTTTAATTCGCCAAAATTCACCCATTTAGAGTTCGGAAATCGGTTAAAAAAATATATGGTCTTTTTTCTGCAACATCAAGGTATATATTGACGCTTACATAGGTCTGGTGATAATGTTCCCCTTTAAGATTGCTTACTTATTTGCAAAGTAAAGACTTTTACGCTGTACTGTCATTCAATTCCTTATTCTGCCCTTGTTATTCGATTCCAGCGGGTGCATCTGGACAAATAGTTAACAGTATAAAGAAACAGAAGCTCCAGAAGTTTTGTTGATGATTGATGTTTCTTCTTTGGAATTATTTTCCTTCCTCAGTTTTATTTCTTTACACTTCTTCCTTCATTTAGGTTTGTAAGACTGATAATTATGTATTTTATATAAATAATGTCCATTGTGTACTTTACATAAATAAAATAGAAGGTCTAGTGTTAATACATTCACACAATAAACTACAGATGTTTACGCATATAGAGATTATACGACATCCTCCCCAAACATTGCAAACAATGTATAGATTATGTGGCTCAACACAATTAAATCTTAGGTGTAGCGTTATCGCCCTCTACTGGTCAAATTCAGCACTACATGTATTAAACAAGCTTTGACTGCCAGAGAGTTAGTCAGCCAAAAAAAACAACACGACAGCGAGTGCAAAAGACATCACAAAGTCAGCCTTTTCAATACATTCATACTTTGTTGTCCGGTCGCTGTTAAGAGTCAGATTTTTACTATTTATTTAGATTTTTTTTCAGGGTCAAAAGTGCCATTTTTGGTTTGAATGAGTAGTCTTCTTCCACATACGCACTGCTCCTTCATTGTGACACATATGCTTTTTACACCTGCAGGGGTGGCGAGAGGACTGCATACATGATCAACCCTAGTTTATATAGTTTTATCAAGCCTATGTGGATGATGTCCGGCAGGCCAAATGTAAAGCTTTGGGCCGCCAGTTGTGTAAAACTGCTATAAACTAAGCTACGTAATAACGGATTATATAACTTACTCGTACATTGCCAAACACAGTAGGCACTGATCCAATTAAAAGTAGTTTTTAGGAAAACCATTCTTCATTTTGCCGCAGGACGGTGACGATGTTACATTACATTACAAGGCTAAGCTAGCTACACAACAAAGCGAGCAAACATTGCTAACATCATTCACACAATAAATACTCACGCAAAGACCTTTGGGGAAGCCTTTACCATATATAGAGATATTCGCAGATGTCACAGGGCGGAAACATGTCAAAGTACTGACAAATTCCCCCCCAAAAACATTTGGAGGAAGTAGAAAAGAAGGCAACATTGTTTTATAAATATCTCTGCAATTCGTCCGTGGTTTGATTTCACATTTTCAGGACTAATCCAGATCGCAAATACACATAAGGAGGCACCATCAGGTAAGAAAAGTTTGTATTGCATAATAGGGCCCCTTTAATCTGTTCATGTCCGACTGCAAAAACACCAGTCCGGCTGTTTTCCACCAAATACCGCCTGAGAAAAAAAACTGGGCACTCCAAGTACCAACGTAATGACCAACAGTAAAATATAGGAGCGTAGTAGGTCTAAGTATTCATTAAAAACAAGGCAGACGTTTTATTTAACGCTATATTTAATATTTTTGGCCACTATAACATTACACACCGTTTGAACAGTAACACTGTGTTTGACTATTTTATTAAGTAGCTGAGATAGGCTCCAGCACCCCCCGCGACCCCGAAAGGGACAAGCGGTAGAAAATGGACGGATGGATTCTTTCGCATACCACTAAATGGAACCCGAGTACCAGTACTACAGTTTGAGAATCTTTGGCCTACTGCACAAGTTTTAGTCAAAGATCATCTATACAACAGGAGTGTTGTGCTGTTTTGATGGTAGTCAAATGTTATCTAGATCAGTGGTCCCCAACCTTTTTGTAACTGGTCAACGCTTGAAACTGGGGGGGGATTTTAAAAATGTATTTATTTATTTTTTTGTCATAAAAAAATACAATCATGTGTGCTTACGGATTGTATCCCTGCAGACTATTTTGATATATATTGATATATAATGTAGGAACCAGAATATTAATAACAGAAAGAAACAACTCTTTTGTGCGAATGAGTGTAAATGGGGAAGGGAGTTTTTTTGGGTTGGTGCACTAATTGTAAGTGTATCTTGTGTTGTTTATGTTGACTTAAAAAAAAAAAGAATTTTTTATTTTTATTTTTATTTTTTTTATTTCTTGTGCGTACCAATTGATCCACGAACCGGTACCGGACCGCGGCCCGGTGGTTGGGGACCACTGATCTAGATAACAGTTTAAAAAAAAAATAATTCTGGTTCCTACATTATATATCAATATAGATCAATACAGTCTGCAGGAATACAGTCCGTAAGCACACATGATTGTATTTTTTTATGACAAAAAAAAAAAAAAAAAATAATAATAATAAATCCCCCCTGTTCCGTGGGACACATTTTCAAGCCCGCAGTTACAAAAAGGTTGGGGACCACTGCTCTATATGACTGTTCTTAATGTCAGAATGCTGGTCAAAGATCCTCTATATGAGAAGAGCATAGGTGTTACTGCAAAACACTCGTCAAAGATCCCCTTTTTAAGGATGTGCTACAAAAACGCGAGCCAAAGACCATACATATGACAGGGGATACCTGCTTTTTTTAGGGACCTACTGCAAAATTCAAGTCAAAGATCCTCTATTAGACAGTTTTGGATGTCCTACAGCAAAAACACAAGTCAAAAACCCCCTATTTGACAGTTTTGAATGCCCTACTGCAAAAACTCAAGTCAAAGATGACAGGGACATACTGCTGGTTTTTTTTTTTAAAAACATACTGTATTACAAAACAAAGATCATCTACATAGAGTGGATGCTCACAATAGTCCACGTCTGTCAACATTTCTTTTGTATTTAGCTGGCCGCAGGTTACCATGACAACAAGCGCAGCAGCGCTGGCTGGAAGCAGCTCCCGCCAGGATGTATTGCTAACGACAGGAAGTTTCGTGCTGCCACTGGATGGTAGGATTGTAATTTGGAGCAGAGCCAACACTCGGTGTCAACACAATGGAGCTTTTTCGAGCATTTCACAACACGCCCTGCAAATCAGCTCCCCCGCCTGGCGCTCGTTGTGATTACAACGTTTACTGTACATGGACAGCACATGCAGGGGACAACTGTTCCAAATGAGCGCATGGTTCAAGTTAGGGTTGTACGGTATACCGGTGTTAGTATAGTACCGCGATACTAATGAATAATTTTCGGTACTATACCGCCTCTGAAAAGTACCGGTCCCGCACCCCCCCGTGCCCGCGTCCAAGTCACGTCGTGACATTGCTGGTTTACGAGCAGACGAGCATGTTCGGCGGCACACACACACGGAGTACTTACAAGCAGTCACAGTGTGTAGACAGAAAAGGGAGAACGGATGCATTTTGGCTTAAAAAACTAACGATAAAGGTGAAGTTATAACACTGAAACGGGTCGGGGGTTGAGGTGGGCGGGGTTGGGAGGGGGCGGGGTTTGGTGGTAGCGGGGGTGTATATTGTAGCCCGAAAGAGTTAGGGCTGCAAGGGATTCTGGGTATTTGTTCTGTTGTGTTTATGTTGTGTTACGGTGCGGATGTTCTCCCGAAATGTGTTTGTCATTATTATTTGGTGTGGGTTCACAGTGTAGCGCATATTTGTAACAGTGTTAAAGTTGTTTATACGGCCACCCTGAGTGTGACCTGTATGGCTGTTGATTTTAACTTTTCAGGAACCGTTTTTTTGGGAAAAATATTTTCGTTCTAAAAAGCCTCAATACTAACTACCGAGCCAGTTCGATATGGTACTGCATTGACTCGAGTGTAAGACAACCACTCTTTATGAAAATTGTTTTCAAGACCAGAGACAATATCAATATGTTCAAAAATATGTAAAAAATAAACAATTAAAGAGTTCTGCTAGCTGTTGTCAATTTGTATTATTACCGTATTTTTCGGACTATAAGTCGCAGTTTTTTTCATAGTTTGGCCGGGCTCCAGTGCGACTTATATATGTTTTTTTCCTTTTTTACTATGCATTTTCGGCAGGTGCGACTTATACTCCGGTGCGACTTATACTCCGAAAAATACGGTATTGTTGTATTGACCTGAGAATAAGACAACCCATTTAGACTCGCTTAATTGAATTATATTATTTTAATGATGTGCAAAACTTATGACATATATCATATTGACCCAAGTCTATGAAAACAAATCTAATTCAATGTAAAATTTAAGACAAAAAAGACAAAAGTAATTTTTTTTGTAGTTGGTAAGAAAGATTGCTATCTTGAAGTATACAATTTGAGGAAATAATATAAACTTGGGGTGTGCCATCTTGGGAACCTCACGTTTCAATTCAGTGTGCTACCGCTCGATTATTGAGCAACAATTACATTGTAGCTGTTGTGGCTTTGGCGCTGCTATAATAATAATAATCATAATGGATTAGATTTATATTCATACTTGCCAACCTTGAGACCTCCGATTTCGGGAGGTGGGGGGTGTGGTCGGGGGCGTGGTTGGGGGCGTGATTAAGATATATATAAGAAATACTTTACTTTCAGTGAATTCTAGCTATATATATATATATATATATATATATATTTTTATATATATATATATATATATATATATATATATATATATATATATATATATATATATATATATATATATATATATATATATATATCCATCCATTTTCTACCGCTTATTCCCTATATATAAATAAATAAAAAAAATACTTGAATTTCAGTGTTCATTTATTTACACATATACACACACATAACACTCATCTACTCATTGTTGAGTTAAGGGTTGAATTGTCCATCCTTGTTCTATTCTCTGTCACTATTTCAGAACACACACATTATACAAATATACATTTTAAAATCAATAAGAAAACGGGAGCTCTAATTTGGGAGTCTGAATTAGGATCAGAAGTTCCTATATAAACATTGCGCACTCACGTCGCCTTTTTGTATTGATTACTGCAGCTGTGCACTGGATTCATTCACAAATACAAACTACAACTCACAAACACTTTAGAGTTAGGCTCCACCATCAGAATGTGTACTTAAACTTATAAAGATCACATGGATATTATTCAGTGAGTTGATTCACCAAAACTAACCTGTTATACAGGAGGAAAAAGCACACAGGACGTTTCAATTGTTCACAGACTGGTCGCTCTCATCAGAATGACAAGACACTTCCGGTCTGCAGGTGATAGCATTCAATTGGGAAGAAACACCCTACTGCCCCCTACTGACCAATGTGAATACTGATAAATGTGTAATGACAGCTCCAAAAACAAATTCAAACCACAAAATAAAATAAATAAATCAACACAAAAATGTGACACATTATGGGTGGGTCACATATGCATGTACAGTAGATGGCAGTATTGTCCTGTTTAAAAGTGTCACAACATTGCTGTTTACGGCAGACGAACTGCTTTACGGTAGACGAAAACTTGACTGCTGTTGTTGTGTGTTGTTACCGCGCTGGGAGGACGTTAATGAAACTGGCTAACAATAAACCCACATAAGAAACCGAGAACTCGCCCTCGGGCATTAGCTGTTTATATTGTGGGAAAGCGGACGTGTGAACAGGCTGTCAACACGTCACTCAGGTCCGCATGGAGCTGGAGGGGGCGTGGCCTCCAGCTCCGCCTGAATTTCGGGTGATTTTCGGGAGAAAATCTGTCCCGGGAGGTTTTCGGGAGAGGCACTGAATTTCGGGAGTCTCCCGGAAAATCCGGGAGGGTTGGCAAGTATGTTTATATTGTGCTTTTTTTCTAATGACAACGAGAAGTTTTTTCTACTGACAACGAGAAGTCATTATTCAATTCACACATTGGTGGTAGTAAGCTACATTTGTTTACACAGCTGGGGTAGAACTGAAGTGAAGTGAATTATATTTATATAGCGCTTTTCTCTAGTGACTCAAAGCGCTTTACATAGTGAAACCCAATATCTAAGTTACATTTAAACCAGTGTGGGTGGCACTGGGAGCAGGTGGGTAAAGTGTCTTGCCCAAGGACACAACGGCAGTGACTAGGATGGCGGATGCGGGGATCGAACCTGCAACCCTCAAGTTGCTGGCACGGCCGCTTTACCAACCGAGCTATACCGCCCAGAAATATAGCTGCTAATCGGCGACAGCAAACCAAACATTCATTGATACACTGGCACTGGGAGCAAGGTGGATGAAGTGCCTTGCCCGACTGGGATGGCAGAAGCTAGCTTCGTACCGGGAACCTTCAGGTTTCTGGACAACCGCACTTACATCTGAGCCTTAGACTTTTTTCAAATAACTTGTGGACTAAGGTGGTCAACGAGAAGATGAAAGTCGGCCCCCGTAACTCAAACCCGTCATCATCTCCTCTCTGTTCTTATCTTGTCCTTTCTTCTGAGACGAGCCCTTAATTACCGCTAGAAGCCCGAGAGCTCTCTCACGGAAGCCAACTCTCTCTTGTTGGTTCCTCCCCCTCGTTTGTTCTGCATGGCGTCCACGGGGGCCAAACGCGAGCCTTTAATTACGGGTGGAAATTTGGGGGCTTTGCGAACAGGTAGTCGACACCCTGGCTTTCACCCCCTCCCCCCCTCCATCTTTTGTCTGCTAATTGTCACTTTAGGATGACATAATGGGCGCCGTGTCCGAGGCCGCGGAAGACTGAGCGTCCCATTATACCATGAGATGCACCGGCGGGGATTGTGTGATGACGATATGAATAATGCTCTTTTATTTTTCAAGCGTTTTTAGTACCGAGTGAGGTATAAACAGTCCCAGCATCCTCTGGCTCAAATTTCAACTTTGTCCGCATCCCCAGTGATGTAAAAATCCTGCATGTTGCTTCATTATACTTCACCCTGTTGGGATTTATTGCTGGCAATGTTTCTTTTTCGCCGGCCAACATGTGAGGGAATCGACTGGAACCATTTTCAACCGTCCGCAATTAGTGCACTCAGGTGGTTTTATCGCATAAACAACTCAGCTATATGTACTCATATACTACAAACCCCGTTTCCATATGAGTTGGGAAATTGTGTTAGATGTAAATATAAACGGAATACAATGATTTGCAAATCAATTTCAACCCATATTCAGTTGAATATGCTACAAAGACAAGATATTTGATGTTCATACTGATAAACATTTTTTTTTTTTTTTTGCAAATAATCATTAACTTTAGAATTTGATGCCAGCAACACGTGACAAAGAAGTTGGGAAAGGTGGCAATAAATACTGATAAAGTTGAGGAATGCTCATCAAACACTTATTTGGAACATCTCACAGGGGAATAGGCAAATTGGGAACAGGTGGGTGCCATGATTGGGTATAAAAGTAGATTCCATGAAATGCTCAGTCATTCACAAACAAGGATGGGGGAACAAATTGTTGAACAGTTTAAGAAAAACCTTTCTCAACCAGCTATTGCAAGGAATTTAGGGATTTCACCATCTACGCTCCGTAATATCATCAAAGGGTTCAGAGAATCTGGAGAAATCACTGCACGTAAGCAGCTAAGCCCGTGACCTTCGATCCCTCAGGCTGTACTGCATCAGTGTGTAAAGGATATCACCACATGGGCGCAGGAACACTTCAGAAACCCACTGTTGGTAACTACAGTTGGTCACTACATCTGTAAGTGCAAGTTAAAACTCTCCTATGAAAGGCAAAAACCGTTAATCAACCCAGAAATGCCGTCGGCTTGGCTGGGCCTGAGCTCATCTAAGATGGACTGATACAAAGTGGAAAAGTGTTCTGTGGTCTGACGAGTCCACATTTCAAATTGTTTTTTGAAACTGTTGACGAGAAAAGAACCATCCGGATTGTTATAGGCGCAAAGTTGAAAAGCCAGCATCTGTGATGGTATGGGGGTGTATTAGTGCCCAAGACATGGGTAACTTACACATCTGTGAAGGCGCCATTAATGCTGAAAGGTACATACAGGTTTTGGAGTAACATATGTTGCCATCCAAGCAACGTTACCATGGACGCCCCTGCTTATTTCAGTAAAACAATGCCAAGCCACGTGTTACATCAACGTGGCTTCATAGTAAAAAAGTGCGGGTACCAAACTGGCCTGCCTGTAGTCCAGACCTGTCTCCCATTGAAAATGGCGCATTATGAAGCCTAAAACTTTTTTTATTTTGTTTTTTGGCATAAAAAAATACAATCATGTGTGCTTACGGACTGTATCCCTGCAGACTGTATTGATCTATATTGATATATAATGTAGGAACCAGAAATATTAATAACAGAAAGAAACAACCCTTTTGTGCGAATGAGTGTAAATGGGGGAGGGAGGTTTTTTGGGTTGGTGCACTAATTGTAAGTGTATCTTGTGTTTTTTATGTTGATTTGATAAAAAAAATTAAAATTATTTTTTATTTTTTGTGCAGCCCGGAACCAATCGATCCACGGCCCGGTGGTTGGGGACCACTGGTGTAAAGCACGTCTCCACTGGACTCTAGAGCAGTGGAGACGCCTTCTCTGGCGTGATGAATCACACTTTTCCATCTGGCAATCTGATGGACGAGTCTGGGTTTTGAGGTTGCCAGGAGAACGGCACATTTCGGACTGCATTGTATCGAGTGTGAAATTTGGTAAAGGAGGAATTTTTTTGTGGGGTTGTTTTTCAGGATTGGTCTTGGCCCCTTAGTTCCAGTGAAAGGAACTTTGAATGCTCCAGGATACCAAAACATTTTGGACAATTCCATGTTCCCAACCTTGTGGGAACAGTTTGGAGCGGGCCCCTTCCTCTTCCAACATGACTGTGCACCAGTGCACAAAGCAAGGTCCATAAAGACATGGATGACAGAGTCTGGTGTGGATGAACTTGACTGGCCTGCACAGAGTCCTGACCTGAACCCGATAGAACATCTTTGGGATGAATTAGAACGGAGACTGAGAGCCAGGCCTTCTCGACCAACATCAGTGTGTGACCTCACCAATGCGCTTTTGGAAGAATGGTGGAAAATTCCTATAAACACACTCCGCAACCTTGTGGACAGCCTTCCCAGAAGAGTTGAAGCTGTAATAGCTGCAAAAGGTGGACCGACATCATATTGAACCCTATGGGTTGGGAATAGGATGGCACTTCAGAATCAGAATCAGAATCAGAATCAGCTTTATTGTCATTACGCAAGGTAACGAGATTGAGGTTCATATGTGAGTCAAGGCAGGTGGCCAAATACTTTTGGCAATATAGTGTACTTTTCTACAATGTTACTGTCAGTTTTATTCCTGTTTTTATCCATTTAAGGATATTTAATCAATTTGTTTATTTTTACTATTATATTATTTACATTTAAGCTTTTAATTGAATTGTATTAATATTGAAATATATTTATTTTTATGTATAGTGTGTATTACTTAAATCATGTAATATTATTTATTCATTCTAAACAAAATAAACACTTTTTTCTCTTTTCCTTTCATTGCGTTTCCTATTTATCTACACCAGGGGTGCCCATTACGTCGATCCCGAGCTACTGGTCGATCGTGGAGGGTTTGTCAGTCCATCGCCAGTCAGGCATAAAAAAAAAATAGCGACCATCAATCTTCACCAAGACGTCACTTTCGTCACTTGATTGACACGGCACCCGGGGGTCTTGTGAGATGACAGCGAGCTCATTATTAAGAAAAAATGACCGACAGGAAGGCGAGAAACACTTATTTCAACAGACTCTCGCGCCGTACCTGCCGTGAAAACTCTAAAGACCGACTGCACAGTTCCTATCTTCACAATAAAAGCCCTGCTTCATCCTGCCTGCGCTAACAAAATAAGATTATTGCACAAGCAATAATTTACGGCAAGCTACGGAGTTTCCTGCCAATGGATTTCTTGTAAAGTGTATAAAAATGAGTATGGAAGCTGGACAAATAAGATGCCAAAAAACCAACCACTTGCATGTGGTATTGGACAGAAAGGAGGACTTTTTTTCCTCCTCCATGTGAAAATGTGGACGTTATCATCACTACTGTCTGATTCCAATCAATGCAAGTCATCAAAATCAGGTAATACACCAACTTATATTCTTGTCTTCATGAAAGAAGGGAATCTATGTGTTAAACATGCTTGCATTGCCATTAAACACCTTTAACTTGTTAACAAAGATGTCTCTTTCATAAATAAATCAATATAAATTATGCATATGAATGAGGTAGATCCCCTCGACTTGACCAATTGAAAAGTATCTGGCCTGCAGAAAAAGTGTGGGCACCTCTGATCTACACTGTCTATTCTTTCCTTATTAGAGCAGTCGTTGTGATATTCTTCTAAAAGTTAACTTGAATCCAGTCACACATCATCTTTACTCCAAGGAGCCATGATGAAACAACATGTTAAAGATTGGTTTCAGATAGCAACTCCCCAAATCGAGAAAGTAAGAGCACATAAATGGCATATTTTGCTATGAAACAAATAGTCAGTTTGGAACAACATTGCAGTCTAAGGAGGGTTAGTTCTTGTAACTTTTTTTTAATACTTTTATTCTTTTTGTGGTCCAAGACTGAATCGAACTGTAAACATTTTGGGGCTGACCATCAGAGGTGGGTAGAGTACCGTATTTTTCAGACTATAGGGCCCATTTAAAATCCTTTTGTTTTCTCAAAAACCAACAGTGCGCCTTCTAACCCGGGGTGCTTAATGTACGGAATTATTCTGGTTGTGCTTACCGACCTCAGAGCTATTTTTTTTAAACATGGCGTCTTCCTTTTTTTCTCTTTCTATCCCCTCCTGCTCCGGCCCGGCTGCACCAAATGATAATATAAATACATTTAATAAAGTCAAATACAAATAAGGCAACAAGAGAAGTATCCTACACTTCTCTTTTGTAAAGTAAATCTGAACAGCCGATATGGGCATCTACATCAACTATATGATTTGCTTGAGAAGCTGGACAAGACAAAAAAAAGCAAAAAAAACTAACAAAAAACAAAAAAAAAAAAACATGGTGTAATAATAAGTGTGACCAGTAGATGGCGTTCACACATAAGAGATACGTGCAGACTGCAAGATGACGGCAGTAAGCAACACCAAAACGTTGATGTTTCATTGAGAATATAGAACATAATTCACGGCGCTCAAAAATCTGTCAAAATGTTTTAGTACGACTTTGGTAAGCAAAAAATCCGCACTAAGGCTACCGTAGTGTGCTTCAACATATGGTATTGTTATGGTGTGTGTGTATAAGGACCGCAAAATGGCACTTTTTAGCAGACATTAGCTAGCGTTTTGTTTCTCAATTTTGTGCCAAACCAACTTTTCTCACATTTTGGTACTTGCTGATGTGTACTTGGGATCTGCATAAGTCCTGAAAATTTGCGCTAGTCCACCATTGTAGATAAGCTTCTTTTTCTCTATCTTCTAGTTATGGGGCATTCATCCTGAATTGTTGCCATTTCTAATATAAAGTGGCGTAAAGTTCTAACTTATATCTGTCAGTAGACTCGCTACAGAAGGGCTAAAAACTACCGGTGTAGTGGGTTTACATAATTCACCCACGGAACTTTAGTTATTAGAGAGTTCCGGTCGGAAGTTTTTTCACAGGACACATTTCCGGCGTTGTTGTTGCACTACTGAGCCACGGATGAGGAGATGCTGCTCAGTTATGGATTGAAGTAAAGTCTAAATGTCATTAAAACAGTTAGCTCATCGATACAATAAAGATGACGGGGAAAGGACGCTGTCAAAGTGGAGGCACGTAAATAAGACCGCCGACAAAGGGCGCATCCTGAAGAGACTGTCAGAAAGCAACTTGAAGATGGTCTGTAAAACATCATCTATGCAACGTTTTGACCCAAACAACACCATTACATGTTATGTAAACCACAAAGAAGTGTTTACATGTAGAAAAAAAATCATAATATGCGCCTTATGGTTACGGTGCACCCTAGGTTTTGAAAAAAACGGTACCCATAAATTGTACTCAAGTAAGAGTACCGTTACTTTAGAACAATATGACTCAAGTAAAGGTAAAAAGTTGTCATCTTAATAATTACTTGAGTAAGATTAAGTTCATGTTCCGTGAAAAAACTACTTAAGTATTGAGTAACTTGTGAGTAACTTCTGATTAATTCATACTTGCCAACCCTCCCGGATTTTCCGGGAGACTCCCAAAATTCAGCGCCTCTCCCGAAAACCTCCCGGGACAAATTTTCTCCTAAAAATCTCCCGAAATTCAGGCGGAGCTGGAGGCCACGCTCCCTCCAGCTCCATGCGGACCTGAGTGACGTGTCGACCGCCTGTTTTCACGTCCGCTTTCCCACAATGTAAACAGCGTGCCTGCCCAATCATGTTATAACTGTAGAATGATCGAGGGCGAGTTCTTAGTTTCTTATGTGGGTTTATTGTTAGGCAGTTTCATTAACGTCCTCCCAGCGCCGCAACAACACACAACAACAGCAGTCACGTTTTCGTCTACCGTAAAGCAGTTCGTCTGCCGTAAACAGCAATGTTGTGACACTCTTAAACTGGACAATTCTGCCATCTACTGTACATACATATGTGACAATAACATCTAGGGCTTTTAGAGAATGCACAACTGCGCACACAAGGAGACAAAGCAGAATGCATCATCAGAGAGGGTGTTCAGCATGGCTAGAAAACTAGTGACAGAGAATAGAACAAGGATGGACAATTCAACCCTTAACTCAACAATGAGTAGATGAGTGTGATGTGTGTGTATATGTGTAAATAAATGAACACTGAAATTCAAGTATTTCTCTTATTTATATATATATATATATATATATATAGCTAGAATTCACTGAAAGTCAAGTATTTCTTATATATATATATATATATATATATATATATATATATATATATATATATATATATATATATATGAAATACTTGACTTGGTGAATTCTAGCTGTAAATATACTCCTCCCCTCTTAACCACGCCCCTCCCCCGATCACGCCCCCCCTCCCCCACCTCCCGAAATTGGAGGTCTCAAGGTTGGCAAGTATGGATTAATTTCATAACTATTTTTTAATGGTTCTTTGACTACACTTTTAGTTGATGTGATAAGATTTATGTACAATTTATTGCAGCAAGTTTTCTCTCGTTAGAAGTTGAATTATTGGACAAAAAGACACTTGTAAGATAATATATTATATTGATCCAAATATAAGAGGATGCATTTTTTTTCCTGAGGAAGGAACTGAAAAAGACTTATATTCAGGGTCCAGATTATTACACATGTAAACTAATAGGTGGCACCAATTGACACTCTCCCTAAGCCAGTCAGAGCTTTTCTTCCTTTTACGCACGCACGGGGTCTACAGATGTATATACAGTGTACTCTATACTGCCGAAAACATCTCTCCCCAGGCCAGTCGGAGCTTTTCTTCCTTTCATGCACACACACACGCCAGGGATTTGTTGAGAAGCAGCTGTGGCTACAAGAAGGCCTTGCTTGGAAACGTTAGCAAGCAACAGAGTAGAAGTTATGATGCTAATTTAAAAAATAAGATATGCCAGGGTCATCAAACTGGCGAGCAGCAAACAAATATGATATTCAAACCATAACAACAACAAAAAAACAATTATTGAAAAAAAACGGCCTTTGAAAAAGTGTTGTCTTATATTCATGGTCGTCTTGTATTTGGGGTGGAGAGATGTTTCCTGTTGACAAATACATATTCATCATTTGAAGGCATTTTTAAAGCAATGTGTGTGCAGTTAATAGCTCTGATTACATTAGCAAAATTACGCATTAATTCCGCTTTCATTCCGGCTTGTTCAGATGCCTTGTATGGGAATTTAATACTCCTGGCTACATGCCGATAATGTATGTGTTTTTTTTGCACCACTTTGCCTTTGCTGTTATATCCATTTGCGTAATTGCACATATGGGGGTGTGTTAATTGTTCATATGTCTCTGATGTGTACATCAGTCAGTCTGAGGAGCAATTGTTTGACATTTCTTTATTCAATCAGTTATGCAGCGACAACTCTGTGTGTCGCCAAAGTGTCCACAGCATGTAGAAATGTGCGTACGACAGCCATGAAGTAGGATTAAAAAAATATTCAGTCAAAGGCTGGACTCCAGGGATGGGGTTCAGACTCAGGCCAAGGAAAAAAAACTCATAGCCACAGCTCACATAAACATGTTATATAGAACCAACAAAACTTGCAACAGAGGGGAGGGAGTGGGAGCTATGGGGCCCGGTTGCAACTGTTTAAGCGCTAATCAGCCAGGGAGAGGGGGGTGTGAGGAAAAAGAGGGGGTCCAGACTGAGGCCAAGGGGGAAAAAAACCTCATAGCCATAGCACACATAAACATGTGTGTAAGAGGGAAACGTCAAAGAACACAAAGGACATTCAAGACATTAAAAGAGCAGAGCTGATGCAACCAGCCACTTCTACACACAGCCACAAAAGTAAAACAACCACAACAATAAACCAAAAACACATACACTGTGGTGGCCTCTGTGGTGTTCCACGCCATCGTCTGCTGGGGTGTTGGGTCTGCTCCTGCCAGAGACAGGAGCAGACCCAACAAAGCAACCAAGAGAGCCGACTCCACCCTCGGCCGCCCACCAACTCTCGGCCAGTGTCGAGTCTGCATGGATGAGCGAGGATACGTCCAAGGAGACCGAGGTGTCCGATACCTGCTCATTCAGCCAAGACACTGTGAAGCTTGTCCGTCCTGGCTTTTAGCGCCAGCTCCGCAGCCCTGTCTCTTCATCCGCATCTCCAATCATAGATTGGTGAAGGCAGATGAAGAGTTAACATGTGAGGCAAATAAGAACCCCGCAGTTAATAACAGACATGCAGAGGGAAGAACCGGGCGACTTTCCAGGGTTGCCACAGTCCAATTAAAATGGCGGAGAATTTAACGCTCGGCGAGAACAAATCACTTTAAAGAATGACCCACTGACCAGAATGCCAAGTGAGACTAGAAGATGACTCAATGCAAATGGGAGCTAACAAAGCGAGAGCAGGTCACGACGACTCGGACTCAAACGGTAGCTAAAACCCCAGTTACTATAAAACGGAGAAGTCCCCGAACGCACCATAATGTCCAAACAGCAATGAGTTTAGTTTATAATTTCTTCGGTCAGTGGTCAACAAAATAAACAAAAAGTTTTACATTCATAAAAATTCACAATTTTACAGACCGAAAGGGTTTAGGCCAGTGGTTCTTAACCTTGTTGGAGGTACCGAACCCCACCAGCGCATTCACCGAACCCTTCTTTAGTGAAAAATAAAATGTTTTTTTTTTTCAAATTCAAGACAAAGCTATATGTTTTTGTTAACACTTTAGTATGGGGAACATATTCTAAGTAACAAAAATGTCAGGCTTGTCCCTGACAGTTTGGTTAAGTTTTAGTTTTTCCTCTGTGTTTGTTTTATTTCCTGTCAGCACTCTTATTTTGGTTCAGTTTCCTGTTGTTCTCTCTAAGTGCTGTCCCCTCAGCTGTGGCTGATTGGCACCTGGCCACACCTGGTGTCAATCAGCCAGCTGCTATTTATACCTGCCCTGCCCTCCAGTCACTGCTGGATTATTGTCGCTAATACTTGTTGTCATTCCTACTTGTCGATGCCAGTGTAGCTGTAAGCGGTAACGGTAAGCTATATATTGTAGATGTTTGTAGCTTGCTGTCTTTTTGTTCCTCGTCTTCCAGTTCCTGTTTTCCTGGCATCCTGTTTCCTGTTCCTAGTTCGTGCTTTTTTCCCTTTATTTTATGAACATTAAATCATGTTTTCCTGGACAAAGCCTGCCATCTCTGCATCTTGGGGTTCGTCACCAACAACTCATTGTGACAAAAAAATTAATTTAGAGTTATTTGGACACTAGGGGAACATATTCTAAGTAACAAAGACTTAATTTAGAGTTATTTGGTTAGGGTTAGGGTTAGAGGGTTAGGGGCAGGGCTAGAGGGTTAGGGTTATAATAAGGCATTAATAAGTACTTAATAATGACTAGTTAAGAGCCAATATGTTACTAATTTGCATGATAATAAGCAACTAATTAATGGTGAATATGTTCCCCATACTAAAGTGTTACCATGTTTTTTTACTGGTGCACAAAATGAACCGTGCATGAACATCACCTTGTTCAAACAACAAAACCAACACAGTGCATAAACTCACAACAAATTACACACCTGCAAATCAGTCAGCTGTTGCCGTATCCGTAATACGCCGATAGGGAGAAGTTTGTATTTACACGATGAGTCGGGTGTGTCTTGACCTCCGCCGAACCCCTGAGCCCGACTCACCGAACCCCTAGGGTTCGACGAACCCAGGTTAAGAACCACTGCTTTATGTGTACCGAAGGAATTTGGTCTGTACCTAAAAATGTACCGATTTCAGTACCCATGTCTATTTATGTAACTTCCCCCCAACTCCTTCCTAGGGATAAATATTTTAGTTTTATGGTAAACTAATATTTCGAAAAACAAATCTTATATAAGAGTTAGCATGAACAAGTATTGCGGGAGAACTCAATATATTCTTTCTTTCAAGTGCATTATATTGTAGCATGTAAATATTTGGGTATCACATTCCTTCAGTGTGTTTTGACCTCCGCCGAACCCCTGAGCCCGACTCACCGAACCCCTAGGGTTCGATCGAACCCAGGTTAGGAACCACTGGTTTAGGCTGAAGTTGAGCACTTATTTCGCCTAACCCTATAAACAATCTCAATTACAAGATGAGCTTCATAGAAATATGACATTTCCTTTACACAACATATTATAAATAGACCTTGTACACAACATGAACACTGTTCAAATACTGTATATCCACAGTAAAGACATGTGAAATATCCCTGTACACGTGTTGGTTAAACATTTGTACCAATAATATACTATATACTTCCATTATTATTTATATCCAACATTTAGTTTTGTAATTAACATTGATTATAGTATTAACTACTGGGGTTGATTCAAGAGTGATATATTTTTCTAAAACATTGGTTTTAAAGTTGTTGCTTTTTTTAATGTGTGAATGGAACTGGAACATTTTAAGGAATCATCCAAGCTGTTCCACAGATGAACCCCCCTGACAGAAACACATCTACTTTTTAAGCCGGTTCTTATGTTTGCTTTTCTGAAAGACAGATGAACCTCTGAGGTCAAAGGGACTCAGTGTTGCGTTTGAATTCAAACTAGCACATTTTCTCCAACTCAGTTTGACTTTTATCATCCTTCCAACAGTACTTCACATTCCTCGACCATGTCATTGCATTTCAAAACAAACTTCTCAAATTCCCACTTTTCCATTTCACTTACGTCATTTCTGTTCAGCTTCAACATTCACACGCAACTATTTTGTAAAATGGTCAATACAGAAGCACCTTTTTGAGTATAAAGTCCCCCCCCAGGTGGTCATTATGGAAAAATTAAATGTTCTTCTTTAAACGGCGACCTGAATCGAGGAGGAGCGAGGATCTGCTGCAAGAACATTCCACGCACTCCAGCCGTGTTACATCTTCTAAACACGTTCTCTGGGGCTTTGCACATACTGCTGGCTTAATGCACGTACCCGCGTCTTGAGAATAGCACATCTGAAGGAATTAATTTTGCTTTCATCTTGTTTTTTTTTTTTTATCCCTCTGTTTCGTGTCCAGACGTCTTCGTGCCATTTTTTTTATGGGTTATCATGTAGTTGTTTGTTTCAACCAATGTTTTGGATTGGCTTAAAAAAAAAAAGTCTCATCCTGCCCTCTTTTGACTAAATTTTCCCCGTTTGAGGTCACATCTCGTTACAAATACAACCTTAGTGCCTTGAAGCAACACCAAAGACTGTTTCTCCTTAGCCAACACTTGAATCTCCAGCTGGTTTTTGGATCTTGACACCTTGATCATCCTTCCATTAAAGGCTCTAAGTCTTGTCTGATCTTTTTGACCATTACACCAGTGTTTTTCAACCACTGTGAGATACAGTCTGGTGTGCCGTGGGAGATTATCTAATTTCACCTATTTGGGTTAAAAATATTTTTTGCAAACCAGTAATTATAGTCTGCAAATTATGTGTTATTGTTGAGTGGTCGGTGCTGTCTAGAGCTCGGCAGAGTAACCATGTAATACTCTTCCATATCAGTAGGTGACAGCCGGTAGCTAATTGCTTTGTAGATGTCGGAAACAGCGGGAGGCAGCGTGCAGGTAAAAATGTATCTAATGCTAAAACCAAAAATAAACAAAAGGTAAGTGCCCCTAAAAAAAGGCATTGAAGCTTAGGGAAGGCTATGCAGAACGAAACTAAAACTGAACTGGCTACAAAGTAAACAAAAACAGAATGCTGGACGACAGCAAAGACTTACTGTGGAGGAAAGACTGCGTCCACAGTGTACATCCGAACATGACATGATAATTAACAATGTCCCCACAAAGAAGAATATAAACAACTGAAATATTCTTCATTGCTAAAACAAAGTAGATGCGGGAAATATCGCTCAAAGGAAGACATGAAACTGCTACAGGAAAATACCAAAAAAAGAGAAAAAGCCACCAAAATAGGAGCGCAAGACAAGAACTAAAACACTACACACAGGAAAAGAGCAAAAAACTAAGTCACGGCGTGATGTGACAGGTCGTGACAGTACACTTACTTTGAGACAAGAGCTATAGTGATGCATGCTTGGTTATGGTTTAAAGTCATATCCAACAATTGCGACAACAACTTTTTACTGTCAACTGAGTTTTGTTTTTTAATGATTTCTGCTGGTGGTGTGCCTCCGGATTTTTTCAACGCAAAAAATGTGCCTTGGCTCAAAAAAGGTTGAACAACACTGCATTAGACAACGCTTGAGTTTACTCGCCAAAGATCCTCTATGACAGAAGCACAATGCTGTCAGTAAGAACAAACTGCAAGTCAGCTAAATTATCTTTGACTAGTGAATTGTGTAGTAAATATTAAAAAACAGCAAAATGCTACTGTAATATTGGGGATTTTTTAATTGTATTTTTGCAGTAGGTCCTTAAAAACAGCAGCCTGTCATGAGAGCATCTTTGACAAGTTTTTTTTTTGTTTTTTTTACAGGAAGGTATCAAAAACAGCAGAGTGGCCCTGTCAGGTAAAGGATCTTTGACGAGTACATTTTGTAGGAGGTATGTAAAAACAGCATAGTGCTCCTGTAACATGGGCAATCTTTTGACTTGTATTTTTGCAGTAGATTCTTAAAAACAGTGTAGCACTTCTGTCATGTACAGGATCTTCGACCAAAGTTTTTGCAACAGGTCCTCAAAAACAGCAGCCTGTCATCAAATGGATTTTTGACTTGAATGTGGACAGTAGGTCCTTAAAAACAGCAGCCTGTCATTGAGAGCATCTTTGACAAGTATTTTTACATAAAGTTATCAAAAACAGCAGAGCGCTCCAGTCAGCTAAAGGATCTTTGTCTAGTGAATTTTTTAGTAAATATTTAAAAACAACAAACTGCTCCTGTAATATTGGGGATTTTTTATTGTACTTTTGCAGTAGGTCCTTAAAAACAGCAGCCTGTCATCGAGAGCATCTTAACAAGTATTTTTACATAAAGTTATCAAAAACAGCAGAGCGCTCCAGTCAGCTAAAGGATCTTTGACTAGTGAATTGTGTAGTAAATATTTAAAAACAACAAACTGCTCCTGTAATATTGGGAATTTTTATTTGTACTTTTGCATTAGGCCCTTAAAAACAGCAGCCTGTCATGAGAGCATCTTTGACCAGTGTTTTGTTTACAGAAAGTTATCAAAAACAGCAGAGTGCCCCTGTCAGATAAAGGACCTTTGATGGATACATTTTGTAGATGTTATGTAAAAACAGCATAGTGCTCCTGTAACATGGGCGATCTCTTGACTTGTATTTTTGCAGTAGATTCTTAAAAACAGTGTAGCACTTCTGTCATGTACAGGATCTTCGACCAAAGTTTTTGCAACAGGTCCTCAAAAACAGCAACCTGTCATCAAATGGATTTTGACTTGAATGTGGGCAGTAGGTCCTTAAAAACAGCAGCCTGTCATTGAGAGCATCTTTGACAAGTTTTTTTTTTTCAGAAAGTGATCAAAAACAGCAAAAATGCTCTCATGACAGGCTGCTGTTTTTAAAGAACCTCTATGTAACACTGGCTTTCTGCTGTTTTTTAAGGGCAACTGCAAAAATCATTAGTCAAAGATGGTGTTTATGATGAGGACTCTGACGTTTTTTTAAAATCTGTTCGCCAAAGATCCTGTCTTTGACAGAAACACTGCTGTTTTTGATAATCCACTGTAAAACATTAGTCAAAGATCCTCTACAGTATATGAGCTTTAAAAGGGGCACTATGCTGTTTTTTTTAGGAACCTGTTGAGTTCGCTCCCAAGTGTGGAATAAGTCCGATCCTTTCAACTCAGACCGTCACCTTGTTGATAAAGGAAAACCCAGGCTGACAAACGACAAAAGTGTTTACACACTAACACAGGCTGATGACGTCTCCTGGTACTTGACAAGCTACGAGCTAATTCCACTCCGCCAAAGAAAACACCGGTGGGAACCGCGCGGAGGACGACTTTCAGCCAATCGGAGGAGCGACGAGGGAGCGCGGTGGGATGTTAATTACCGCCGTGATTTCCTGAGAGAAGTGGGCTGGAGTCTACACAGAGTATAGTCTTCACGCCACGGCGACGCTGCACTTCAATCAGCGTCTCCCCGAACCCAAAAGTGATTAGCCAAAAGGTGCGCTAAACAAATCCCGACGACGACAACTCATTACTCATTTTCCATCTTCTTGGCAACTCTCGATGATCGCAGTCATCGGTTCTTGCCAGGACCTCATTTAGTGGGACATCAAATGGCAACAAATCACGTCCTGTCCCTGAGGCGCTTTACTGACAATACAAGCGCATACATGTGGTTTCTCTCATCACACAAACATCACTTTGCTTTACTCAGCTTATCTATGGGCACCGGATTATCTTCTGTGTGTACACCATTGCAGGAAAAAACTATATTTTTGGCCGGAGTGCTTCGGGGCCCGAGCACTCACGTGGGAGTGATGGCAACTTTCAATCTTTAAAATAATTCTTGAAAAATCAATCTTGTTGCTGTTCATTTTGTGGCAAGTTTGGTCCGTTTTACATAATAAAATAAATCACAAATCAAGAAGTCTATAATTAACAAGGTCTTCATTGTGCCCGATCAAATCAAATCAAATCAAATCAACTTTATTTATAGAGCACATTTAAAATTTACCACAGGGGTAGCCAAAGTGCTGTACAATGAGCAGGTTAAAAGATAAAACGAGTACCGAGCAAACACAACACAAACAGAACACGATAAAAAATAAATAATTAAAATAGAATTAATAAAAACATAAAAACATAAAAACAGGATCACAGCAGGTGTATTATGGGGCGCCATTGCAGGATGGATATCACTCAGTGTTAATGATAATGAACTAATGACACAAACATCTTGACTTTGAACACACTGCACACGAGTGAATGAAGGGCATACTTTATGGCGTCACATTAGTGCCAAAAATCCAAGCGCATAAAAACTGTTATCGCGCGCTGATTCTCCACTTCGTGCGCGCGCTACACCCTTTTGCGCGCGTGGTGCCTTTTTGCCTGCGCGCGGTGCCTTTCTGCGCGTGCGCGGTGCCTTTCTGCGTGCGCGCCGTCTCGGTCTGTGCGCTCTCTGTGTACTCCTGGCATCTCTCCTCGCGCTGTCATGTTTCTTTTTGGCACTTTGGCGGCGGGTATGCTTAGACGGCCCCTCCTTTCTGATTGGCTCTGAGCATTTTTCATATGACCAATCATTCTCCAGAGTAGCAACGTTGTAGCCATCTTACCTCGGACAGCTAGCCTCAATCATTACATTGATGTCAATGGTACATGTACTAATTAAATTACCATAACTTGCTCGATTTTCGACCAATTTACAAACGGTTTGCCTTGTTACAAATCTTATTACATGTAGATATGACATAGGATGCTGTACCTGTTGAAATTACCTCTTTCGTTTTAAAAAAAATGACTTAATTGTGCAACATAGTTGTGTAGGGTCAGTGTTAGTCAGTTCTCTGATTATTTTAAACTGTTTCAGAATACATTATTAAAAGGCTATTTTTAACATTTTAAAAACAAAATTCAAAGATTATTTCATTAATTTTATGGCTGAATCAAAAGAAATTCCATAAATTAGAAAAATGTTCAAGAAGAAGTGAAAATATAAAATAATGTTATGGTTGGATGTTATTGCTGGTGGACCAGTTCCGGCTGAAAGATGTGATTATGGTGTTTGTTGTCTTATTAATTATTTGGGTCACATTTTGTATTACCCTGTATTGTGTTTATGTGGTATGAAATAACCTTCATCAGCGCGTGACATTTTTTTATCCACTTCATTCTCCGTAAATCTTGATACATATTGACGATGACCCGCCCTGCTATACTTCTGATTGGCTCTGAGCATTTTTCGCCTGACCAATCAGAAAGAAGGGGCCGTCTAAGCATACCCGCCCCCAAAGTGCCAAAACGAAACATGACAGCGCACAGACCGAGACGGCGCGCGCGCAGAAAGGCACCGCGCGCACGCAAAAAGGCACCACGCGCGCGCAAAAGGGTGTCGCGCGCGCACGAAGTGGAGAATCAGCGCGCGAAAACAGTTTTTATGCGCTTGGATTTTTGGCACTAATGTGACGCCATAATACTTACTTAACAGCCATACATGTCACACGAAGGGCGGCAGTATGAACAACTCCAACACTGTCATAAGCATGTGCCATATAGTGAAACCACACTAAACAACGACGACAAACACATTTTGGAAGAATATTTGCAACACAACATAAACACTACAGAACGAATTCCCAGAATTCCCTGCAGCACCAACTCTTCCGGGACGCTACAACATAAACAAACGCCATTGGTGGATCCACTGTAATGATACCACGTACAATAGCGTATCTAGTCGATGCTACTATGATTACATCGATATTTTTTAACATCACAAAATATTATTTCGTTTTTTAAAAATTTAGATTATGTTTACAAACTCAGGGATTATGTCCCTGGACACATGAGGACTTTGAATATGACCAATATATGATCCTGTAACTACTTGGTATCGGATTGATACCCAAATGTGTGGTATCATCCAAAACTAATGTAAAGCATCAAACAACAGAAGAATAAGTGATTATTACATTTTAACAGAAGTGTAGATAGAACATGTTAAAAGAGAAAGTAAGCAGATATTAACAGTAAACAAGTACAAGTAGATTAATGATTCATTTTCTACCACTTGTCCTTAATAATTTTGACAAAATAATAGAATGATAAATGACACAATATGTTACTGCATATGTCAGCAGCTAAATTAGGAGCCTTTGTTTGCTTACTTACTAATAAAAGACAAATTGTCTTGTATGTTAACTATTATACTTAAGGACAAATTTGCAATAAGAAACATATGTTTGATATACCGTAAGATTTTTTGCTAAAATAAAGCCAATAATGCCATTTTTTGTGGTCTCCTTTATTTAGAAAAGTACCGAAAAGTATTGAAATAATTTTGGTACCGGTACCAACATTTTGGTATCGGGACAACACTACTACCTATTTGGAACTGTGATAACAGGTTATCTACTGATTAGATTGGAGCGTTGCCCTGGCATATCTACAAATTCAGAAGACGATGGCAGCCGTTCAAAAAAAACCCAAAGGCTACTCTTTGTGATGAATGAGATGGGCAGAGCTGAGGGCGCTCCGACTTTGACAATCTCGGAATTGAATTGCAAATTGGATAACATCTCGGAGAAGCTTTCCACTCGGCAAGGAGAAATTATGATCAGTTTGAGATCCGGAATGGACAATTAGAGCAGGAGTGTGTTTGCTTGCCTTTAACAAAACAATCCTTATCTACAATTCGGGGAACACGACAATACACACACTCATGGGCTACTACACAGATATGCACACATACCCCCCTTTTGCCGCTTCAACCTCTGGCGGTATGATGGCTTTCAAGGCTGCAGCTTCAGACCAAATGCTCCCCCATACCCCTGTTTGGGAGCTGCTTTTTTCTCCTCCTCCTCCCCCTATGTTTACCCTTTCCTACCTTCCGCCCCATCAGTCTTCCTGTTCTTTATACCCCTGTAAATGTTTAGTGCATGTCTGCTCTCGGACGCTGGTACAGAAAACTAATATTGTTGTATTTTTTTGAATGTGCAATGACAACAAAGCTATTCTATTTTTCTACACTATTCTATTTTAGCCACCTGTGACAGAATGCTTACTCACAATTTGTCAATAACACACATTACTGCGATAGAAAAATGTAATTCTAATATGTATTGTGAGCCAAATTTATATTGTTTTTTTTTTTTAAATCGTATATCGTTAATTTACCGCAACCCGACTCTGTCATACATGAAACGGGTCGCCTTGTTTGAGTACAAAAGTTCTTCCATACCACGAGAGGAACTAAACTCTCGGTAAGTTTTGTTCTCTAGAACACTGAAAAGTAACCAAAAAAAATGGAATTTGTCCCCTCACCAAAATGACAGCGTTGCCAGCGTGGCACTCGCACACCTCACATCTCTGCTCAGGGGAAAAATATAATTGCTTGTCACAAACCAGAAGAAGAGATTTTACTTCCAATACTTCAAACGCTCTTTGTTCAAACTGTTTGTTGAACTTTCTGCTGAGGAGCCAACAGACCACAAAAGCAGACTTTTTATTTTTGCATACACTTTTTAAATGAGGGAAACAACTTCCTGTCGTTTAGTGAAGAAGGTTTATTCAAAATTAAATATTCACTGCAAAAACTGAAATCTAAGTAAGATTAAATATCTCAAATAAGGGTGATATTTGCTTATTTTCTGTCTGATAAGATCATTCTTCTCACTAAGCAGATTTTATATTAGAGTGTTTTACTTGTTTTAAGGGTTTTGGTCCTAAATGATCTCAGTAAGATATTACAGCTTGTTGCTGAGATTTTATGACCTATATTGAGTAAAACATGCTTGAAACTAGAATATCAAGTGTTGCAAAGCTGTGTCATCAACACTCACAAGTATAAAACTACTTTTATAAAGTAGTCATTTCTTACTTCAAGCATGAAAAAAAAATCATGATTTTGACACGAATGTGACTGCCAAATGGACTTTGCAATATAACATACATACTCATATAGTAGTACAGTTGGCACAGTACAGTAAACTGACAGTTAATATTTAAACATTTAACATTTGACATTTCAAACAATTTTGAACAGAAATAGTTCATGCACATTCAGATAAATTCTTCAAAATTACAATAAAAAAATGTTTGGCCGGGGGCCAGGCTGTATACAGTATATGCGCACTAATCATACTTGCCAACCCTCCCGGATTTTCCGGGAGACTCCCAAAATTCAGCGCCTCTCCCGAAAATCTCCCGAAATTCAGGCGGAGCTGGAGGCCACGCCCCCTCCAGGTTTATTGTTAGGCAGTTTCATTAACGTCCTCCCAGCACGGCAACAACACACAACAACAGCAGTCACGTTTTCGTCTACCGTAAAGCAGTTTGTCTGCCGTAAACAGCAATGTGACACTCTTAAACAGGACAATACTGCCATCTACTGTACATGCATATGTGACATTAACATCTAGGGCTTTTAGAAAGTGCAGTGCACAACTGCGCACACAACAAGGAGACGAAGCAGAATGCATCATCAGAGAGGGTGTTCAGCATGGTTAGAAAAATAGTGACAGAGAATAGAACAAGGATGGACAATTCAACCCTTAACTCAACGATGAGTAGATGAGTGTTATGTATGTGTATATGTGTAAATAAATGAACACTGAAATTCAAGTATTTCTTTTATATATATATATATATATATATATATATATATATATATATATATATATATATATATATATATATATATATATATATATATAGCTAGAAGTCACTGAAAGTCAAGTAGTCAAGTATTTCTTATATATATATATATATATATATATATATGTATATGTGTATATATATATATATATATATATATACTTGACTTGGGGAATTCTAGCTGTAAATATACTCCTCCCCTCTTAACCACGCCCCCAACCACGGCCCCCGCCCCACCCCCAACCTACGCCCCCCGCCACCCCCACCCCCCGAAATCGGAGGTCTCAAGGTTGGCAAGTATGGCACTAATTGACTGAAAGAGCACGCACTTGGCGCAATGATGTCATGTTATCGATGGAAAAATGCATCTTTAGACAATATGATTTGCCTGAGCGGCTAGGTGACCTCGAGAGTAACAAGCGGTTGCCTTGTTGCATTTCCACTAAGAACAATACATTAGTTTTTAGTGTAAGTTTGCTGGTTTCAAGAAATGTAATGCCGAGCGCATATCATTATGTCAAGATAATGGCACTAGCATTTGCTTAATTTAAGAATATTTTTCAACATATTGAGCAAAAAGGTCTCTTTTTTTTTTCTACCAAGAAAAGTGCACTTGTTATACTTATACTTATATATACTTATTTTAAGGTATTTTTGGGTTCATTGAGGTTAGCTAATTTTACTTGTTTTGAAAAGTCTTGACAAGACAACATCTAAAATAATTTGTGTTAAAAGAAACAAAAAACAATGAAAAGTTTGAACTGTACGTGGCTTGTATATATGCATTTTCATGAAATAAATAAAACTAAATGATGATAATGATGGTGGTACTCAGTTGTAATACACGTTTCCACCACTTGTGGCAGTAATGACAATATCAAACAAACAGAAGAAGTCTGGAGCTAAAGTCATATAGAAGTTTCTTAAAAAAAATATGACAAAAGTGGTAAAGCTGTATTTTCATTTGCACTTTAATTCTATTGACCGCTATTATTTATTATTAATTCAATTATAATGTATTTATTTTAGCACTGAGTAATTATATGCAAATGTGTTGTTCATCAGTTTTTATAAGCCCCTTCTTTTGCAGTATATTTGGTCAGCACTTATTTTTCTAATTAGCCTCACCTAAGCCTAAGGTTTATGTGTTAAATAAATCATAATCTTTGTGATTACCACATGCTTTCATATTGTTTGACAATGTGTACCCGGTTAAACAATAAGTATATTATATATAATATTGAATAGGATTAAAATCAAGAGTAAGGTTACTAATTCAGTGTTAATATTTGAGTGGGCCATGTTCCCTTCTGTAGTAGAGAAAGTGGGCCCTTCAAACATTGTCTACATTACAGGAGCTTTCAGCTGTTTTTTAGAACCAATTGAAACAAATTCTAATCAAAGATGCTCTTTATGACAGGAACTTACGCTGTTTTTAGGGATATACTGCGAACACGCTAGTTAAAGATTCTCTCAAAATGGATTTGTACTCTGACCGCTCTGCTGTTTTTGGGAGGAGCCTGCAAAAACAAAATACTCATCAAAAATCCTGTATATAAAGTTCAGCTGTTTTTAAGGACCTACTGAAAAAAACACTAATCAAAGATGGTCTACATAAAAGGAATATTCTATTGTTTTTTTAGGGAACCACTGGAAGAATTCTAGTCAAATATGCTTTTAAGGACAAGAGTGATCTGCTGATGGGCTGCTGTTTTTGGGGACTTTAAACAAAAAGGCTACCTAAAGATGGTCCACATAATAGGAAGGTTCTGCCGACATTCAGTTGTTTTTGAGGACCAACTACAAACACATCTAGTCAAATATTACTTGTATGACAGCTGTTTTTAAGGATCTACTGCAAAAACACAAGTTAACGATTCTCTCAAATTGGGTTAATACTCTGATCAGCTGTTTTTTAAAGAAGATACGGCAAAAAAACTTGTCGAAATGTTCAGCTGTTTTTTTTTAGAACCAATTGCAAAAATTCTAATCAAAGATCCTCTTTATGACAGGAACTTATGCTTGTTTTATGGATATACTGCGAAAACTCAAAATGAATTTGTACTTTTTGGGACGATACAGCAAAACCAAAATACTAGTCAAACATCCTGTGGAATGTTTTCCTCTGTAAGTTCAGCTGTTTTTAAGGACCTACTGAAAAAAACACTAGTCAAAGATGGTCTACATAAAAGGAATGTTTTTTAAGGAACAACTGGAAGAATTCTAGTCAAAGATGCGTTGAAGGACAAGAGATCTGCTGCAAAAACTCTAGTCAGACATGCTCTTAAAATGGATTTGTACTCTGACAGTACTGCTGTTTTTAGGAACATACAAACAAAAATCTTGTATATAAGGAGCTGCTGTTTTTGAGGACTTAAAGCAAAAACGCTAGTCAAAGATGGTCCACATGATAGGAATGTTCTAACGTTCTGCTGTTTTTAAGGATCAACTACAATCTATTTTGTCAACCATTATCTGTATGACAGAAGCATTCTGCTGTTTTTAAAGATGTACTGAAAAAACAAGAGTTAAATATTCTCTTAAAGTGGGTCAACACTCTGCTCTGCTGTTTTTAAGAACACACAGAAAACAAATAGTCAAAAATCCTGTATATGATGGGCTTCTGTTTTTGGGGACTTCAAGCAAAAATGCTACCTAAAGATGGTCCACATAATAGGAGCGTTCTGCCGACATTCAGTTGTTTTTGAGGACCAAATACAAAAACGTCTAGTCAAATATTACTTGTATGACAGCTGTTTTTAAAGATCTCCTGCAAAAACACAAGTTAAATATTCTCTCAAAATGGGTTAATACCCCCAAAATGTTTCTAAATGTTCAGCTGTTTTTTTAGAACCAATTGCAAAAATTCTAATCAAAGATCCTCTTTATGACAGGAACTTATGTTTTTTTCAAATAGATTTGTACTTTTTGGGAAGATACAGCAAAACCAAAATACTAGTCAAAAATCCTGTGGAATGTTCTCTTATAGAAGTTCAGCTGTTTTTAAGGACCTACTGAAAATATTCTAGTCAAAGATGTTTTTAAGGACAAGAGTGATCTGCAGTTTTTGGGTTCTGCTGCAAAAACACGAGTAAAACAAGCTCGTAAAATATATTTTTACTCTGACTGTACTGCTGTTTTTAGGAACATACAGCAAAAAACACTGGTCAAAAATCCTCTATATAAGGGGTTGCTGTTTTTCAGGACTTATAGCAAAAACGCTAGCCAAACATGGTCCACATAGTAGGAACGTTCTCCTAACGTTCTGCTGTTTTTAAGGAACAACTAAATTCAATTTTGTCAAACATTATCTGTGTGACAGAAGCGCTTAGCTGTTTATAAAGATCTACTGCAAAAACAAGAGTTAAAGATTCTCTCAAAGTGGGTTAAAAAGCTGCTCAGCTGTTCTTAAGAACATACAGCAAACACTACTCAAAAAGCTGCTGTTTTTGAGGACTTCGAGCAAAATCGCTAGTTAAAGATGGTCCACATAAAAGGAACGTCATACTGACATTCAGCTGTTTTTGAGGACCAACAAAAAAAAATAATTCAAATATCATCAGTATGACAGAAGTTTTCTGCTGTTTTTAAGGATCTACTGCAAAAACACAAGTTAAAGATTCTCTCAAAATGGGTTTATACTTTGACTGCTTTGTTGCTTTTAAGAACATACAGCTAAAAACTAGTCAAAATGCTGTAAATGACGGGCTAATGTTTTTGAGGACTTACAGCAAAAAAAATAGTCAAAATCATTCTGTTTTTTTTAAAGGACCCAGTGCCAAAATTCTAGTCAACGATCCTCTGTCTGACAGGAGTGCTCTGCTGTTTGTAGGGATAGCCTGTAAAAACACTTGTCTTCTCAAAAGGGATTTTGACTCTGACTGCTCTGCTGTTTTTAGGACTATACACCAAAAAAACCTAAACATTCAACAATCCTGTATATGAGGAGCTGCTGTTTTTGAGAACTTAGAGCAAAAACGCTAGTCAAAGATAGTCCACATAAAAGGAACGTTATACTGACATTCAGCTGTTTTTGAGGACCAACTAAAAATATATATATTCAAATATCATCAGTATGACATAAGTACTCTGCTGTTTTTAAGGATCTACTGCAAAAACACAAGTTAAAGATTCTCTCAAAATGGGTTTATACTTTGACTGCTTTGGTTTTTAAGAACATACAGCTAAAAAAAACCCAGTCAAAATGCTGTAAATGACAGGCTGCTGTTTTTGAGGACTTACAGCAAAAAAATAGTAATTTTTTTTTTTTTAAGGACCCAGTGCCAAAATTCTAGTCAAAGATCCTCTCTGTGACAGGTGCACTGTGCTGTTTGTAGGGATAGCCTGCAAAAACACTCGTCCTCTCAATATGGATTTCTACTCTGACTGCTCTGCTGTTTTTAGGACTATACACCAAAAAACCCAAAAAATTCAACAATCCTGTATATGAGGAGCTGCTGTTTATGAGGATCTACTACAAAAACACAAGTTAAAGATTCTCTCAAAATGGGGTTATACTTTGACTGCTTTGCTGTTTTTAGGAACATACAGCTAAAACAACTAGTCAAAATGCTGTAAATGACGGGTTGCTGTTTTTGAGGACTGACAGCAAAAAACTAGTCAAAGATTGGCTACTTAAGATCATTCCGTTCTTTTTAAGGACCAGTGCCAAAATTCTAGTTAAAGATCCTCTCTGTGACAGGTGCACTGTGCTGTTTGTAGGGATAGCCTGCAAAAACACTCGTCCTCTCAATATGAATTTCTACTCTGACTGCTCTGCTGTTTTTAGGACTATACACCAAAAAAACCTAAACATTCAAAAACCCTGTATATGAGGAGCTGCTGTTTATGAGGATCTACTGCAAAAACACAAGTTAAAGATTCTCTCAAAATGGGTTTATACTTTGACTGCTTTGCTGTTTTTAGGAACATACAGCTAAAACAACTAATCAAAATGCTGTAAATGACGGGTTGCTGTTTTTGAGGACTGACAGCAAAAAACTAGTCAAAGATTAGCTACTTAAGATAATTTTGTTTTTTTTAAGGACCCAGTGCCAACATTCTAGTCAAAGATCCTCTGTATGACAGGAGCTCTCTGCCGTTTGTAGGAATAGCCTGCAAAAACACTCGTCCTCTCAATATGGATTTTAACTCTGACTGCTCTGCGGTTTTTAAGAACATACAGCTAAAAAAAACTAGTCAAAATGCTGTAAATGACCGGCTGCTGTTTTTGAGGACTTACAGCAAAAACTATTCAAAATCATTGTTTTTTTTAAGGACCCAGTGCCAAAATTCTAGTCAAAGATCTTCTGTATGACAGGAGCGCTCTGCTGTTTGTAGGGATAGCCTGTACAAACACTTGTCCTCTCAAAAGGGATTTCGACTCTGACTGCTCTGCTGTTTTTAGGACTATACACCAAAAAACCCTAAACATTCAACAATCCTGTATATGAGGAGCTGATGTTTTTGAGGACTTAGAGCAAAAACGCTAGTCAAAGATGGTCCACATAAAAGGAACGTTATACTGACATTCAGTTGTTTTTGAGGACCAACCAAAAATATATATATTCAAATATCATCAGTATGACAGAAGTACTCTGCTGTTTTTAAGGATCTACTGCAAAAACACAAGTTAAAGATTCTCTCAAAATTGGTTTATACTTTGACTGCTTTGCTGTTTTTAAGAACATACAGCTAAAAAAATAGTCAAAATACTGTAAATGACAGGCTGCTGTTTTTGAGGACTTACAGCAAAAAAATAGTTTTTTGTTGTTGTTTTTTTAAGGACCCAGTGCCAAAATTCTAGTCAAAGATCCTCTGTATGACAGGAGCGCTCTGCTGTTTGTAGGGATAGCCTGTACAAACACTTGTCCTCTCAAAAGGGATTTCGACTCTCACTGCTCTGCTGTTTTTAGGACTATACACCCAAAAAACCTAAACATTCAAAAATCCTGTATATGAGGAGCTGCTGTTTATTGGGATCTACTGCAAAAACACAAGTTAAAGTTTCTCTCAAAATGGGTTTATACTTTGACTGCTTTGCTGTTTTTAGGAACATACAGCTAAAACAACTAGTCAAAATGCTGTAAATGACGGGTTGCTGTTTTTGAGGACTGACAGCACAAAACTGGTCAAAGATTGGCTACTTAAGATCATTCCGTTCTTTTTAAGGACCCAGTGCCAAAATTCTAGTCAACGATCCCCTCTGTGACAGGTGCGCTGTGCTGTTTGTAGGGATAGCCTGCAAAAACACTCGTCCTCTCAATATGGATTCCTACTCTGACTTCTCCGCTGTTTTTAGGAACGTACAGCAAAAAAACAACAACAAAAAAACATTAAAACATCCTGTATATGGACGGTTTGCTGTTTTTGTGGACAAAGTGCAACAATTCTAGTCAAAGATCCTCTGTATGACATGAGCGCTTTGCTGTTTCCAAGTCCTACTGCAAAAGCCCCAGTAAAAGATCCTGTCTATGACAGGAGCACCGTTTTGTAAGACAGTGCAGGTGCAAACAAGCGAACAGAAGATGACTTGAGGCAACCCTGACGTGTGTGCAAATAAGAAAAGCTCGACTTCTCATTAGTCAGTACTTTTGCAGCCGTTTGCTTTCTCCCACTCCGGCAGAAAAACAATCCCCGGCAAAGCTCAAGCTGGTTAAAAGGTCATCTACATTCAAATGCAATGGTGTTTTTTTGTTGTTTCGCTGAAGTTTCACATGCAATTGAACATGTGGTCAATATGCTGGTTGAGATGCATCTGAAAAGCTGCACATTAAGTTAACTTTATTCCTCTTATTTTTCTTTACGGCGGCATCCTCACTTAGAGCTGTTTTTTTTTTTTTTTTCTTCATCCCCGTCTTCTTTCTCAGAGAACTGCGGCATTTAGCCTGTGCGGGATCTTGCCGCAGTACTCTCTCAGAATGCTAATATGCTGGGCTGATGTGGGTCAGGACTTAATCCTGTAGAAATGATTATCGCTGCACGACTGGAACTTGTGCTGTGGGATATCATTAGCATTCTGCACTTTTATGCCGCACTACTGCGTTCCCTCACCGAGACAATCACATCACTACAGAGAGAAAGTAGAAGTAGAGAGGATACGTACTGGATATATCGTATGTGCACAACTTGGGAGGGATTGATAGAGTTTTAATTGGCAAAAAGTGAATATGTTCTAAATGCAATGAGGCTAAAGCAGTACCATTTTTGTATTTGAAGCAATACTTCATGTAAAAGCAATACTTACGTGTAAAACCAGTTACCGTATTTTTCGGACTATACTGTAAGTCACAGTTTTTTTCATAGTTTGGCCGGGCTCCAGTGCGACTTATATACATACTTGCCAACCCTCCCGGATTTTCTGGGAGACTCCCGAAATTCAGCGCCTCTCCCGAAAACCTCCCGGAAGAACTTTTCTCCCGAAAATCTCCCGGAATTCAGCCGGAGCTGGAGGCCACGCCCCCTCCAGCTCCATGCGGACCTGAGTCCAGTGTGCACACACAAGGAGACGAAGCAGAAGAACGAGACCGTAGTCGAAGAGCGCAGGGGAGACACTTCTCCAGGGCCGATGTATGCTCGGGACAACACCCTTCACCTTACCCGGCAGTGGGTCTCCACAGCGGACGACTTTAGGGTGAATGATGAGTCCAGCGATTAGTTGCAAATCTTGCTTTATTGATTGCTTGGACACAGCCAATCCAACACAAAACCAACTAGTCCCTCCCCGCACTCACGCTACCGCTCCCTCTCTTCTCTCGCCCACACACTCACCTCACATGCTGTCACTTATTAAAGGGCCACACACACACATACTCTACTCTCATAACACACTGTACAGTTAGTAGAACAACTGTGTTTTCATTACTGTGTATTTGATAGGTGCCATTGCCCCGGAATTGTATTGCATTGTACTTTCAAGTACAACAATGAGTAGATGAGTGTTGTGTGTGTATATGTGTAAATAAATGAACACTGAAATTCAAGTATTTCTTTTATTTATATATATAATAAAATAAATAAATATATATATATAGCTAGAATTCACTGAAAGTCAAGTATTTCATATATATATATATATATATATATATATATATATATATATATATATATATATATGAAATACTCAAGTTGGTTAATTCTAGCTGTAAATACACTCCTCCCCCTCTTAACCACGCCTCCGCCCCAACCACGCCCCGCCCCACCCTCGACCACGCCCCCCACCCCCCACCTCCCGAAATCGGAGGTCTCAAGGTTGGCAAGTATGCTTATATATGTTTTTTTCCTTCTTTATTATGCGTTTTCGGCAGGTGCTGTCAGACCGCGGTGAGGGATGTCTTGTCTTGTTTTTTTCTGTCTTGTGATTTGCATGTTTTAGTTTGAAAAGTAACTCTCCTCTCGTTTCAGGTCACTTGCCCTTCCTTTTGTGTCATCAGTCTGACGTTATCCCGGTTCCCTGATTGTTTCCACCTGTTCCCTATTACCCTCATGTGTCTTATAAGCCCACTCCTCCCTTTGTTCTGTGCCAGATTGTCTCGTTTATTCATGCTCTCTAGCATCCATGTCCATGTCCATGTCCATGCCCTGCCTTACCTTGCCTTGCCTCGTCTCGTGCTTATGTTCCTTGATCCTGAATCCCTTCGTTGCTATTTTGAGTTTTCCTTTCTTCCTCCTCAGCAGAGTGATTTTTTGTTATTTAGTTTATTCAGCCGAAGTGGTGAGTGTCAGTTATTTTTCATTCTTTCCTCAAATTTTTGAGTGACAATTTTTGTTAAACTTTTTTAGATTAGATAATGTAGAATTTTTCATAGCTGTTGTTTCTAATAATAATAATAATAATAATAATACCTGGGATTTATATAGCGCTTTTCTAAGTACCCAAAGTCGCTTTACATGTAGAACCCATCATTCATTCACACCTGGTGGTGGTAAGCTACTTTCATAGCCACAGCTGCCCTGGGGTAGACTGACGAAAAATCAAAACCAAAAAGTGAATGCACTGCATAGGTGAGGGTAAGCTGCTTACGTACGCAGTAAGAGACGTGGCATCACAAGCGGACTTTTTAAAGTGGTCAGACTGTTCTGGTCAGATTGTAACACTGACCGGAATGTTGAATGACCTTGGAGTCATTCAACATTTTCCCTGTTTTCAACAGGGAAAAATTAATCACGCATGTTCACATAATTAGTTTTGATATCTGTGTGCCGAGCGAGAGTAGGTCAGGTGACCTGGTGAGCCATCTTTTAACTGGCAGCACACTGGATCCTTTTTGGTAGACGTCATAGTGTATCCCAGCGCCGCCGACAAGTCCAAAAACCGCGGATTCGCCTTCGTGGAGTACGAGAGTTTCTTCCTCCTGTTGGAGCGTTTTTTGTTGATACATTTTATAGCATATACGGCGCCAATTGTAGTTCGTCTTTGCTTTTGTGTTTTCCTCCATTCGGAGTGATTTTCGGTTGTTCCTATTTTTTGGAACCTTTTTTGCCGATTAGTTTTTGGTTAAAATAGATATTGTATTCCTTGACTTTGGAGGTGAAAGGAAGCTGTCAAAATAAAAGCCTGTCTAAGTTCCCTACTCTGCATCTGAGTCCTATCCTTTTTACCAAGCCTGACAGGTGCGACTTATACTCCGGTGCGACTTATACTCCGAAAAATACGGTACTCATTAATCCGAGCAATTTTGTTGACTGCTTGCTAGCCAAATGGTCGTTCCAACTGAGCATGACAATGGCTACGTATCCCACTTCTGACATCCCACTTCACCATCACACCAACTACTTAAGTAATGTAGTGCCCTCTAGAGCAGGGCGATATATCGATATACTCAATATATCGCGGGTTTGTCTCTGTGCGATATAGAAAATGACTATATCGTGATATTCGAGTATACGTTCTCACGCAGTTGCTTTTAGCTGCGGGCATTACACTACAGGCTCTTCTCACTCTTTGTTGTCTCTCCTTCTCACAGAGACGTAAGACAAGCGCACCTTCTTACATACGTCACATACGTATACGCCCTCGCGGAGCAGAGAGGTAGCGGCATGGGTAACGTTAGCTGTGGTGCGAGTGGTAATACGAGAGAAAGAAGGTGTGAATCTGGTAACAAATGAAGGAAGAATTAATTCCCAAGAAAAACAGCACGGGATCCATCGTCTGGCGGTGGTTTGGCTTCAAGCGGGAATATGTTGAACAGACAACCGTAATTTGTCAAGTGTGGGGCAAAAGCGTTGCTACAAAAAGTAGCATTACTGCTAATATGTAGCATCATTTGAAAAGTCACCCGCTAGAGAATGAAGAGTGCTTGAAACTCCGCATGTCAACATCTCCGTTCGGTGCCACACCAACAAAATGCCGAGGCAACCATTTCAACATCAACACTGTATGAAAAAAACAGAAGGAGATAACGTCCGCAGGAACCTACCACATAGCAAAGGACATACACTATTTGATTTCCTATTATGCAGCTCATTCTTATTTGACAGTTATTGAAATATCTTGTGTGACATCATGCACAAAAGGTGCACAAAAGGTGCTTTTCAGAGACTGTATAGTACCGAAAATTATTCATTATATCGTACGGTATACAGTCCTTGGTGGGGGTGGGAGGAGTCTCTACAGATTTTCTGAACCCTGGTCAGGCAGCGGCTTTTTGCGATCTCCTAGATAGGAGAAAGAGGAGTTCTGATTATCTTTTCCACCGTCCTCCCCACTCTCTGCAGAGACTTCCAGTCAGAGGCACCGCAGGCTCTTACCCATTTAAAGTTTGAGAATAGGTTGAGATCGTTTCGGCCCCACGGCCTCTCGTCATTCGCTTTACCAGTTAAAACTGCATCCTCGAGCCTGCTGTCCTGGGGGACACTTCGGATGGAACCAGCTACTAGATTATGGCCGTTTGCAAAGAAAAAAACCCAAAATTAGCCGCACCGTTTTATAAGCCGCATGGTTCAAATCGTTGGAAAAAAGCAGCAGCTTAAAGTCCGGAAAAAAAACGGTGATCCAATGTCTGTGCCTGCTCACAAAAGGGTTTCCTTCTAACGGCTAAACATCCCACTTCTGACACCATTTCACAGGCTTCATCACACTGACAGATTAAGACAAGTTGTCTAGTTCTGAAAAAACAGCCTGCATGGCAGCAATCTATCTAGAGTACGCCATTGCCTACAAATCCATCCAGATGACACTTATAGCTTCTGCGAGGAGATACTGTACATTCTGATTGATCTGCTCATTTTCTGACCGGCCACAATCTAGAATCAGCAAGATGGATTTGCCAGACAGCCAACCGGCATTGACCTTGCAATATTAGCTACGGCACTCACAAGGGTACGAGCCATCACTACACTTTTTTTTTTTTTTTAAAGAATCAATCACGCGTGGCCTCTGCAAAGCGGCCGCCGTGGCCTGAAGGAGATGAGCTCTGCCCGGAGAACAGGAGAACGACACGGCGGGCGAGATAACCGTGAGCATTTTATCTTTGAGTGTCTGGCGCTCTCGCCCCGAGGGCCGCCAGTGAAGGAGGCCCCTGCCATGGTGCTCTTCACTTGATGAAAAAGTCAACGGAGATGCGCATCAAACCGCGAGGAGAACTCGGTGGATGTGGCTATTTAGGGCACCGTGTGGGAAGAAAATGGATAGATGGAGGACTCATCAGACGACAATGATTCTTGACTCAGGCTTGGAGGTGTGTGTTTGGTACCGTGTGTGTGTGTGTGTGTGTGTTAGGATTGGACGGTATACCGGTATTAGTATAGTACCGCGATACTAATGAATAATTTTCGGTACTATACAGTCTCTGAAAAGCATCGGTCCCGCACCCCCCCGTCGTGGTTTACGAGCAGAGGAGCATGTTCGGCAGCGCACAATCACTGAGTACTTACAAGCAGACACAGTGTGTAGACAGAAAAGGGAGAACGGACCCATTTTGGCTTAAAAACTGACGATAAAGGTGACGTTATAACACTGAAACACCCTAAGAAAGAGATGCTTTAAGACATAGCTAGCTAGCTCGTCGGCAGTGTTTTAGCTACTTCTAAATCACTAATCCTGGTCTCCATGGCGACAAATAAAGTACGTTTCTTACAAGTATCATCCCTGCAGGATGAGGAATAGCTAAACATGCTTCACTACACACTGTAGCCCACCGGCGTCAAAATGTAAACAAACGCCATTGGTGGATCTACACCTAACATCCACTGTAATGATATCAAGTACAGGCCGGTATCTAGTCGATACTACTATGATTATGTCGATATTTTTTGGCATCACAACATCTTCTTTAGTTTAAAAAAAAATTATATTATGTTTATAAACTCAAGAAATATGTCCCTGGACACATGAGGACTTTGAATATGACCAATGTATGGTCATGTAACGACTTGGTATCGGATTGATACCCACATTTGTGGTATCATCCAAAACTAATGTAAAGTATTAAACAAAAAAGAATAAGTGATTATTACATTTTAACAGAAGTGTAGACAGAACATGTTAAAATTGAATGTAAGCAGATATTAACAGTAAATGAACAAGTAGATTAATAATTAATTTTCTACCACTTGTCCTTAATAATGTTGACAAAATAATAGAATGATAAATGACACAATATGTTACTGCATATGTCAGCAGCTAAATTAGGAGCCTTTGTTTGTTTACTTACTACTAAAAGACAAGTTCAGTATTTAATTTAAGGACAAACTTGCAATAAGAAACATATGTTTAATGTACCCTAAGATTTTTTGTTAAAATAAAGCCAATAATGCAATTTTCTTGTGGTCCCCTTTATTTAGAAAAGTACCGAAAAGTACCATAGTAATTTTAATACCGGTACCAAAATATTGGTATCGTTACACACGTGTGTGTGTGTGTGTGTGTGTGTGTGTGTGTGTGTGTGTGTGTGTGTGTGTGTGTGTGTCAATTCACACATAGAGCCGCGGAAGCAGGAGGGAGGATCTGGATAATGGAAAAGTGAAGCCCAATAGGAAATACTAATATTCTGTGAGAACACTAGAATGGAATGTGTGCTGCCCTTGCACCTACCATGAAAAGCAATACTTTTTTTATGATTTCTGTATTGCTTAACTGTCCAACTCCTGAAGCTTTAGTGCAAACATAAAGTCCAACCTTGCCACATTAAGATTGCATGAGCGCCATTAAAAGAACGACCCTCCGGTGTGGAGAATGCATGAAGTGAAGAAACCTCAGCAAGGTTTAATTTAATTTCACTGCTGCTCGGCTGCAGAGCAGGTGAGCCGCGATGAAAAGGTGGGTCAAGACCACGCGTTTGAGCGTAACAAGATCTTCCGTTCTATACTGTGTACCAGTGATTCACTTATTAGTGTGCCGTGAGAGATCATCAAGTACACGGGGAAATTTCATTTAACTGGGCCCTGGGAAATTTACCACAGCTGTGCCCCAGTGTTTAGATGCTAGAGTGGGACAGTAGCAACACATGAAACGTGACAAATTGGAGGGGACCACTATCCACTTCAGCCGCAGGATGGCAGTGGAGTGTTGAATAACCCAGACCCGTGTATAGAGAGGATATGGCCAAAGTTGGTACCAAACATGGCGCCTTCTAGTCACGTGAGGGGCTTTTGACCAATTATTTACAGATATTCTGGCCATATTTTGAAGGAAAACATTTATGTACCTTTGCATGTCTAATACCAACTGCAGTAATTACTGTGAAAAGCACATTCTGACCGGAGAATGACCTTGTCCGCATGACTCGTTGTTAAAGTATCACTTCTCCCTTCTCGTTGCTCGACTTCTTCAATCCAGTTAACAGTGCACCATTGTCTAAACGGTCGGTACGTCCGCTGTTGTTGTGTCATGTGCTCTCCCCCCCTCCCAAACTGAGCCTACTCCCTCCCTCCCACCTTGTATTCAGTGTAAAAAGAGCAAAGCGCTCCTTCCTCAACACGCATTCCTTCCATACTTGCTATGAATGTGACCTGTGCCTTTTGAATTGCTCAAACTTTTCAAATAAATCTGAGAAAGACAATTTTAGTTAGTCATTAGTGTGTGTACCTCACAATAAGAAGGTCCTGGGCTCGATCCGCAGGCTTGGAGTCTTTATGTGTGGAATTTGCATGTTCTCCCCCGTAGTCAGGCTTACTCCCACCTCCAAAGACATGCACCTGGGGATAGGTTGATGGGCAACACTAAATTGGCCCTAGTGTGTGAATGTGTGTGTGGGTGTTGTCTGTCTATCTGTGTTGGCCCTGGGATGAGTGTACGCCGCCTTCTGCCCAAATGCAGCTGGGATAAGCTCCAGCCATCCCCACGACCCCGAGAGAAAATGGATGGATGGAAGAACATTTTGTTTGACTACTTGATTAGAAAATTTCCAATACAATGCCCTCTCTCATGTGACTATGTTTGGTACCAACTTTGAAACGGAGTTGGCCATACGCACAAGGCTTTGGAATATATTAAACTGTGTTTTGTGGCAATTCCAACTTTGGCCACAGCGTCAGTTGCTTTGGAGGGATGCACTTTCCATAATTTCCAGCAGACTGCATTGCAAAATGATTAACCCACGACCCCTTCATGTCACGCGAGGTCCACCCAGGAATGGTGCCATATGATTCCCTTCCCGACTGTACTCACGTGAAAGATTACTTCAAAAGGGATGCACGCTCAGGGAGACACAATTACATTTCCATATTTCTTCTTACACACAAGTAGGAGTTGCATGAATTCCAGGAGGGTGCATGTTCTGCCAGCGCAAATTTAAGAGCAAGCTGCAACAAACGAGTTGTCTGACTATGCACAGTGCAAAGCCATTTTTAAAATACTAATCCTCACCACCCGGGCGAAAAGTATGTTCCTTCAAAGTACCTTTATCACTGGAGGATTAGAGGATAAGGAATGGCTAAGCATGCTTACACACACACACCGACAAGGATGACACAAGAATCTAATCGCTAAAGTTTCAGTATAAAGTAGTATCGGTATCAAAATAATACTCAAGTGGATAGATCTATATATAAATATATACAAAATCATTTTTGGGTCACTTTTGTTGTTGTTTACAAACTCAGGGAGTAAGTCTCTGGATACAGAAAGGCTTTGAGGGCAAAGCCCAAAGGATTGAAATGGGAGCCAATAGTAGTGTTTGCTTTTATTGATACTTAATTTTGTTAAAAATATTGTACATAGCACTCAATAGCACACAACATTTACCACAATATTAACAAATTCTTAAATTCTCAATACTTAAACAATCTAAATTAAAAATGTGTAATTAAGTTTACTTTAGTAAGAGGTGTACAAACTTTTTGACTGGGGGGCCGCATTGGGCTAAACATTTTTGTCCCGGGGGCCAAAAACAGACTGCATATGTAGGCATACATATGTATAAGCCTAAACATATTAATGAGTAGATATTCTTATAATAATATAATGGATATATGATTATTAATCATTATAGTTGGTTATTAAGAATTAGGGATGTCAAGGTATGAAAATGATCACGGTTAACATTGTTATCGTGGTATTTTTAAATGTGCTCAAAATTTTCAAAAAGTACTTTAACTGACATCTTTTAACCAAGTTTTATTTAGGACAAAAACACAAATATTATCCACGAAGTTCAATGAGCAGGTTGTGTTATGAGTGACCATGTTTGTTCAATTTGTGTATTGGTTGATTTTTATTTTTTTCGTGCACCGTGACTAGGGAAGGTTGTTTGGATTGGGTCATGCTGTACTTCTTACCTACTCAGTGGCCTATTGGTTAGAGTGTCCGCCCTGAGATTGGTAGGTTGTGAGTTCAAATCCCGGCCGAGTCATACCAAAGACTATAAAATGGGACCCATTACCTCCCTGCTTGGCACTCAGCATCAAGGGTTGGAATTGGGGGTTAAATCACCAAAATGATTCCCGGGCGCGGCCACCGCTGCTGCCCACTGCTCCCCTCACCTCCCAGGGGGTGATCAAGGGTGATGGGTCAAATGCAGAGAATAATCTCGCCACACCTAGTGTGTGTGTGACAATCATTGGTACTTTAACTTTTTAACTTTAACTTTAACTTCGGGGGCTTGGAAGCACACTTAATGGCAGAGTTACTTTCAATGGCCACCAGATGGTGAGGATAAGGTACAAACCCCGTTTCCATATGAGTTGGGAAATTGTGTTAGATGTAAATATAAACGGAATACAATGATTTGCTAATCATTTTCAACCCATATTCAGTTGAATATGCTACAAAGACAACATATTTGATGTTCAAACTGATAAACATTGTTTTTTTTGCAAATAATCATTAACTTTAGAATTTGATGCCAGCAACACGTGACAAAGAAGTTGGGAAAGGTGGCAAAAAATACTGATAAAGTTGAGGAATGCTCATCAAACACTTATTTGGAACATCCCACAGGTGAACAGGCAAATTGGGAACCGGTGGGTGCCATGATTGGGTATAAAAGTAGATTCCATGAAATGCTCAGTCAGTCACAAACAAGGATGGGGCGAGGGTCACCACTTTGTCAACAAATGCGTGAGCAAATTGTTGAACAGTTTAAGAAAAACCTTTCTCAACCAGCTATTGCAAGAATTTAGGGATTTCACCATCTACGGTCCGTAATATCCTCAAAGGGTTAAGATAATCTGGAGAAATCACTGCACGTAAGCAGCTAAGCCCGTGACCTTCGATCCCTCAGGCTGTACTGCATCAGCAAGCGACATCAATGTGTAAAGGATATCACCACATGGGCTCAGGAACACTTCAAAACCCACTGTCAGTAACTACAGTTGGTCGCTACATCTGTAAGTGCAAGTTAAAACTCTCCTATGCAAGGTGAAAACCGTTTATCAACAACACCCAGAAACGCCGTCGGTTTGGCTGGGCCTGAGCTCATCTAAGATGGACTGATACAAAGTGGAAAAGTGTTCTGTGGTCTGACGAGTCCACATTTCAAATTGTTTTTGGAAACTGTGGACGTCGTGTCCTCCGGACCAAAGAGGAAAAGAACCATCCGGATTGTTATAGGCGCAAAGTTGAAAAGCCAGCATCTGTGATGGTATGGGGGTGTATTAGTGCCCAAGGCATGGGTAACTTACACATCTGTGAAGGCACCATTAATGCTGAAAGGTACATACAGGTTTTGGAGCAACATATGTTGCCATCCAAGCAACGTTACCATGGACGCCCCTGCTTATTTCAGCAAGACAATGCCAAGCCACGTGTTACATCAACGTGGCTTCATAGTAAAAGAGTGCGGGTACTAGACTGGCCTGCCTGTAGTCCAGACCTGTCTTCCATTGAAAAGGTGTGGCGCATTATGAAGCCTAAAATACCACAACGGAGACCCCCGGACTGTTGAACAACTTAAGCTGTACATCAAGCAAGAATGGGAAAGAATTCCACCTGAGAATTTAAAAAAATGTGTCTCCTCAGTTCCCAAACATTTACTGAGTGTTGTTAAAAGGAAAGGCCATGTAACACAGTGGTGAACATGCCCTTTCCCAACTACTTTGGCTTGTGTTGCAGCCATGAAATTCTAAGTTAATTATTATTTGCAACAAAAAAAATAAAGTTTATGAGTTTGAACATCAAATATGTTGTCTTTGTAGTGCATTCAATTGAATATGGGTTGAAAAGGATTTGCAAATCATTGTATTCCGTTTATATTTACATCTAACACAATTTCCCAACTCATATGGAAACGGGGTTTGTATTAATCAGACCACTGGATATTTATAAATGATATGGATACACCGCTCCCGCGGGCCGTAGTTTGGATGCCCCTGTTTTAGTTACTTGCTATAAAAACATTTTCACTCCATAATCTAATGTCAAAGTGAGGTACTCAAAAAGGGACGTGAAATCGGATTGGATTTGAGGCCAAACATGTTGATCGACACATCATATTATTGATTTCTTATGGGAAAAAATGTATCCTGTTTTCATACAATTCTTTGGACCTTTTAAATTGTAGTACAAACAAAATTGGAGGTAGGACTTTATTGTAGTTGGAAAGCTTTATTCGTTACAAAGTGGAATGCGACGAGAGGAAGGGAACAAAAAATCTAATTCAAGTCACAAGTGGAAAAGTCAGATCATTCCTCAAGATAATTCAAAATGAGGCTCAGTAGTTTTTGTGTGGCCTTCATTGGCGTAGAAGATTAAAAAACAAAAACAAGTAGAAAAGTGTCAAAGGACATGTAGTTAGCGATACGACCTTTGACCTCGGCCACTCAGTCCTGGGAATAATAAAAAATGAATAGGCCTCCTCCTGGCTACTTTGCCCATGTTGAGTTGACGCCATTAAAAATGAATAGGTACAGAATCTCCTAAGATATTAGACCGGTTGACCTCAGCTACCTGCCAATCTTGTGATGGACGTCATAAAAAATACATCAGTTTCTTCCTCGAATATGAGGGGAAAAATCCATCAACCTTATCGAACATCGCGTCTTCGAACGCACGCCCAGCTGCCCATTCATTGCCAAGTAACAGCATTTTCTTCTCTGTTTCTAAAGGAGGTGATCATTACCAGACAGAATAGTTATTAGGGGAAGCAAATCTGGTATTTAAAGTGCCTGTTCGACGCCTGATGAAGAAGAAAAAGAAGAAGGTAGTTAGCAGAGGAAGGATATAAGCGGGGAGGAGGAATTGCAAAGAAGCCTAAATAGCGACAGGAAATGAGTCTCATCTTTTCTGTTGGCTAAATGAGAGTGGTGGTGGTGGTAGTGGGGGTGGGGGGTGGGGGTGGGGTGTATTAATCCATCTTTAAATTGTCATACATAAGTCGATTTTTTGATTATATTCCGTACATACTGTACACACTTAAAAATGCTGGGTTATTTTGATAACCCAATTTATGAGTTGGGAGTGTTGGGTTAAATTTCGTAGTTATTTTTATGAAGAGCAATACATTTTGGAGTTATAAGGGTATTACTTTAACTCATTTTCTGGGATTTCAAAACTATGACCCATTTTTGGGGTGTTTTTCAATGAGTAACGCATTTTTGGGTAAAAGGCTTTTTTTTTAATTATTAAAAAGGTACTTTTTTCTTAAAGGGAATTTTATTAAGGATTAATCTCATTAACATTATTTACAATCACACATCTTATGTACATGAACATATTTGAGCATGCTGTATAGAACTACTATTGTCATGATTCGTCATGTTTGTTTAGTTTTTGACTCCCTCAGTTCCTGTTTTAAACGCCCCTAGGTTTGGGTTTTAGTTGCCATGACTGTAGATTGTTTTCACCTGCCTCTGATTAGTGTTTGTTTCCTTAAAGGGGAACATTATCACAATTTCTGGATTGGTTAAAACCATTAAAAATCAGTTCCCAGTGGCTTATTATATTTTTCGAAGTTTTTTTCAAAATTTTACCCATCACGCAATACCCCTAAAAAAAGCTTCAAAGTGCCTGCTTTTAACCATCCGTCCATTTTCCTGTGACGTCACATAGTGAAGCCAACACAAACAAACATGGCGGAAAGAACAGCAAGCTATAGCAACATTAGCTCGGATTCAGACTCGGATTTCAGCGGCTTAAGCGATTCAACAGATTACGAATGTATTGAAACGGATGGTTGTAGTGTGGAGGCAGGTAGCGAAAACGAAATTGAAGAAGAAACTGAAGCTATTGAGCCATATCGGTTTGAACCGTATGCAAGCGAAACCCACGAAAACGACACGACAGCCAGCAACACGGGAGAAAGCGAGGACGAATTCGGCGATCGCCTTCTAACCAACAATTGGTATGTGTTTGTTTGGCATTAAAGGAAACTAACAACTATGAACTAGGTTTACAGCATATGAAATACATTTGGCAACAACATGCACTTTGAGAGTGCAGACAGCCCAGTTTTCATCAATTAATATATTCTGTAGACATACCCTCATGTCAGCATGCCAGGGAAGCTAGGGTCGATATTCTTCTCTTGATCATCTTCGGGACGGTGTGAGCCAAAAAATCCAGGGGGTTTAGCTCGCTCGTCTGCGGGAACAAACTGCCGCCATTGCTTGCCGTGCTACCGAGTTCCTTTGTCCCTAAATTGCTCACACACTCCGGCAGATTCAATGGGGGTCTGGCGGCAGATTTCTTTGACTTTATCGTTGGAAATGCATCTGCTTTGAGTGTCGCAGGATATCCACACATTTTTGCCATCTCTGTCGTAGCATAGCTTTCGTCGGTAAAGTGTGCGGAACAAACGTCCAATTTCTTGCCACTTTCGCATCTTTGGGCCACTGGTGCAACTTGAATCCGTCCCTGTTCGTGTTGTTACACCCTCCGACAACACACCGACGAGGCATGATGTCTCCAAGGTACGGAAAACAGTCGAAAAAACGGAAAATAACAGAGCTGATTTGACTCTGTGTTTGAGAAAATGGCGGATTGCTTAACGTGACGTCATCGCTCCGAGAGCGAATATTAGAAAGGCGTTTAATTCGCCAAAATTCACCCATTTAGAGTTCGGAAATCGGTTAAAAAAATATATGGTCTTTTTTCTGCAACATCAAGGTATATATTGATGCTTACATAGGTCTGGTGATAATGTTCCCCTTTAATGAAATGACGGTTATGTTGCTGAGAAAAAAAGTAGAACATAATACGGTAAATACCAATACCATATCGATATTATGTGACATCACATGGACAAAGATAAGGAGGAAAGTTCTGTGGTCAGATGAAACAAAAATTGAGCTGTTTGGCCACAATACCCAGCAATATGTTTGGAGGAAAAAAGGTGAGGCCTTTAATCCCAGGAACACCAAACCTACCGTCAAGCATGGTGGTGGTAGTATTATGTTCTGGGCCTGTTTTGCTGCCAATAGAGCTGGTGCTTTAAATGGGACAATGAAAAAGGAGGATTACCTCCAAATTCTTCAGGACAACCTAAAATCATCAGCCCGGAGGTTGGGTCTTGGGCGCAGTTGGGTGTTCCAACAGGACAATGACTCTAAACACACGTCAAAAGTGGTAAAGAAATGGCTAAATCATGCTAGAATTAAGGTTTTAGAATGGCCTTCTCAAAGTCCTGACTTAAACGTTTGGACAATGCTGAAGAAACAAGTCCATGTCAGAAAACCAACAAATTTAGCTGAACTGCACCAATTTTGTCAAGAGGAGTGGTCAAAAATTCAACCAGAAGCTTGTGGATGGCTACCAAAATTGCCTTATTGCAGTGAAACTTGCCAAGGGACATGTAAGCAAATATTAACATTGCTGTATGTATACTTTTGACCCAGCAGATTTGCTCACATTTTCAGTAGACCCATAATAAATTCATTAAAAAAAAAAAAAAATCATGAATGTTTTTGGTGATCAATAAGTATGTGCTCCAATCACTCTATCACAAAAAAATAAGAGTTGTAGAAATTATTGGAAACTCAAGACAGCCAAGACATTATGTTCTTTACATGTGTATGTCAACTTTTGATCGCAACTGTATATATACAGTATATATATATATATATATATATATATATATATATATATATATATACATACAGTATATAAATATATACAGTAAATATATATATAAATACCTATATTTATATACATATATTTATATATATATATATACATATATATAGTTAGTGCATGTGCCTCACAATACGAAGGTCCTGAGTAGTCCTGAGTTCAATCTCGGGCTCGGGATCTTTCTGTGTGGAGTTTGCATGTTCTCCCCGTGACTGCGTGGGTTCCCTCCGGGTACCCCGGCTTCCTCCCACCTCCAAAAACATGCCCCTTGGGGTTTGGTTGATTGGCAACACTAAATTGGCCCTAGTCTGTGAATGTGAGTGTGAATGTTGTCTGTCTATCTGTGTTGGCCCTGCGATGAGGTGGCGACTTGTCCAGGGTGTACCCCGCCTTCCGCCCGAATGCAGCTGAGATAGGCTCCAGGACCCCCCACGACCCCAAAAGGGACAAGCGGTAGAAAATGGATGGATGCATATATATATATATATATATATGTATGTACTGTATATATACATATACATTTATGCACTGTATCCACCTCAAAATAAACAGTTAATTTTAACTAACACAAACTTGGATATTCTTCTAAATCACCCAGATTAATTAAAGGGGCTGTTTGCAACATTCACACAGATGCTTAACGAGTGGTCCGCCAAAGAATCACTTGATTAAAGTACAGTGTTTTATTTTCCTATATTCAAACACAATGTTACTGTTCAAAGTGTGTCATGGTTACACTGGCCAAAATATTAAATGTACTGTTATATAAACCCTCTTCTTTATTTTAATGAATACTTAGGCCTACTACTCTACTGTATGTTATTGGTGGTCTATATCAGGGGTCGGGAACCTTTTTGGCTGAGAGAGCCATGAAAGCCAAATATTTTAAAAATGTATTTCCGTGAGAGCCATATCGTATTTTTTTTAACACTGAATACAACTAAATGTGTGCATTTTTAAAGGGGAACATTATCACCAGACCTATGAAAGCATCAATATATACCTTGATGTTGCAGAAAAAAGACCATATATTTTTTTAACCGATTTCCGAACTCTAAATGGGTGACTTTTGGCGAATGAAACGCCTTTCTATTATTCGCTCTCGGAGCGATGACGTCACAACGTGACGTCACATCGGGAAGCAATCCGCCATTTTCTCAAACACATTACAAACACCGAACCAAATCAGCTCTGTTGTTTTCCGTTTTTTCGACTGTTTTCCGTACCTTGGAGACATCATGCCTCGTCGGTGTGTTGTCGGAGGGTGTAACAACACGAACAGGGACGGATTCAAGTTGCGCCAGTGGCCCAAAGATGTGAAAGTGGCAAGAAATTGGACGAATGTTGTTCAAAATACGAGGGTGTGGGGAAAGCCGATGAAAACGGTCAGTCGTTTGTTCCGCACACTTTACCGACGAAAGCTATGCTACGACAGAGATGGCAAGAATGTGTGGATATCCTGCGACACTCAAAGCAGATGCATTTCCAACGATAAAGTCAAAGAAATCTGCCGCCAGACCCCCATTGAATCTGCCGGAGTGTGTGAGCAATTCAGGGACAAAGGACCTCGGTAGCACGGCAAGCAATGGCGGCAGTTTGTTCCCGCAGACGAGCGAGCTAAACCCCCTGGATGTCTTGGCTCACACCGCTTCTACCGTCCCTTAAGCCACCGAAGATGATCAAGAGAAGAATATCGACCCTAGCTTCCCTGGCCTGCTGACATCAACTCCAAAACTGGACAGATCAGCTTTCAGGAAAAGAGAGCGGATGAGGGTATGTCTACAGAATATATTAATTGATGAAAACTTTATTCATTACTCGTGGTTTTACGTAAATTATTATACATAAACTGTGTTTACCAAAAATTTAGCTTAAAAAAATTACAACACTTAAAAACAAACACATACCAATCGTTGGTTAGAAGGCGATCGCCGAATTCGTCCTCGCTTTCTCCCGTGTCGCTGGCTGTCATGTCGTTTTCGTCGGTTTCGCTTGCATACGGTTCAAACCGATATGGCTCAATAGCTTCAGTTTCTTCTTCAATTTCGCTTAAGCCGCCGAAATCCGATTCTGAATCCGAGCTAATGTCCTATACCTTGCTGTCTATCCACCATGTTTGTTTGTATTGGCATTACTATGTGACGTCACAGGAAAATGGACGGGTGTATATAACGATGGTTAAAATCAGGCACTTTGAAGCTTTTTTTTGGGATATTGCGTGATGGGTAACATTTTGAAAAAAACTTCGAAAAATATAATAAGCCACTGGGAACTGATTTTTAATGGTTTTAACCCTTCTGAAATTGTGATAATGTTCCCCTTTAAGTAAGACCAACATTTTTAGAGTATAATAAGTCTCTTATTCTTTTTAATAACATTATTATTCTGAAGCTAACCAATAATAAATAAAATACTTTTACCATTAATGAACAGGTGCAGAACAAAACGGATTGATGGATTAAAATGCATGAGAATGTTTTATATTCTGAACGTTATTTTTAACACTGTGATTACCAGCGGAATTATTCATTACTTATCGTGTTAAGCAATGTCAGCTAAGATTTATCTGAGAGCCAGATGCAGACATCAAAAGAGCCACATCTGGCTCTCGAGCCATAGGTTCCCTACCCCTGGTCTATATGGTGGTACTTGGAAAGCCACTTTTTTTCTTAGGTGGTACTTAGTAAAAAAAAAATAAAAGTTTAAGAAGCAAAGTTATGTGCAGGGCCGGCCCGTGGCATAGGCCATATAGGCAAATGCTAAGGGCGCCGTCCATCAGGGGGCGCCACGCCAGTGCCACAAATGTTGGAGAAAAAAAAAAAAAAAGTTGGTACTATTATTTCTAAATACAAAAAATAATCCCACGTTAATTAAAATGCAAAGTAAAGCCTATATAATCATACTTGCCAACCTTGAGACCTCCGATTTCGGGAGGTGGGGCGTGGGGGCGTGGTCGGAGGTGGGGCAGGGCGTGGTTAAGAGGGGAGGAGTATATTGACAGCTAGAATTCACCAAGTCCATCCATCCATCCATTTTCTACCGCTTATTCCCTTTGGGGTCGCGGGGGGCGCTGGAGCCTATCTCAGCTACAATCGGGCGGAAGGCGGGGTACATCCTGGACAAGTCGCCACCTCATCACAGGGCCAACACAGATAGACAGACAACAGTCACACTCACATTCACACACTAGGGCCAATTTAGTGTTGCCAATCAACTTATCCCCAGGTGCATGTCTTTGGAGGTGGGAGGAAGCCGGAGTACCCGGAGGGAACCCACGCAATCACGGGGAGAACATGCAAACTCCACACAGAAAGATCCCGAGCCCGGGATTGAACCCAAGACTACTCAGGACCTTCGTATTGTGAGGCAGATGCACTAACCCCTCTGCCACCGTGAAGCCCAATTCACCAAGTCAAGTATTTTATATATATATATATATATATATATATATATATATATATATATATATATATATATATATATATATATATATATATATATATATATCCTGAAAATATGCAAACAAAACTGTGTTTAGATAATTGATACTTCAAACTTGCATGAATAAATATTAAGGAATATAACATAACTTGGCTTCTGAGAGCTTCAAAATGTAATGAATAAAATGCTAAAGTTGTTGATAAACAAGCAATTATTTTAATAATTAAATATGGTCATTTTAAATGAATTATTATGATAATTTAAAATTAATTATTTCAAATATGTTTATTTGAATGTATAATTCTATGGCTGGATGTAATAAGGAGTCAGAAAAAACACAAATAAAAATACAATTAATTTTGATGTTTTAAGCAAAATATATCCATCCATCCATCCATTTTCTACCGCTTATTCCCTTTGGGGTCGCGGGGGGCGCTGGAGCCTATCTCAGCTACAATCGGGCGGAAGGCGGGGTAAAATATAGTAAAAATTTATTTCGTTTTTTTTTAAAATTAATAAATATATTTATTTTTAGGTAACATAAACATAATAATACAATTTCTATCTAGTCTGGATGATTTAGTTCTTGTCACCCTGTTGTCCTCCCGTCGTGAAAAAAGGATGTCCTCACTCAGGTCCGCATGGAGCTGGAGAGGGCGTGGCCTCCAGCTCCGGCTGAAAATCGGGAGATTTTCGGGAGAATATTTGTCCCGGGAGGTTTTCGGGAGAGGCGCTGAATTTCGGGAGTCTCCCGGAAAATTCGGGAGGGTTGGCAAGTATGTATATAATAGAAATATTACGGCACGGTGCGCCCCCTCCCTTCCCGTATCATCAGAGGTGGGTAGAGTAGCCAGAAATTGTACTCAAGTAAGAGTACTGTTACTTTAGAGATTTATTACTCAAGTAAAAGTAATGAGTAGTCACCCAAATATTTACTTGAGTAAAAGTAAAAAGTATGTTGAGAAAAAACTACTCAAGTACTGAACTGATGAGTAACATACACACACATATCATATATATATATATATATATATATATATATATATATGTATGTGTGGGGAAAAAAATCACAAGACTATTTCATCTCTACAGGCCTGTTTCATGAGGGGGGTACCCTCAATCGTCAGGAGATTTTGATGGGAGCATTCGCATACCATGGTTTATATAGGGCACAGAGTGGGTGGGTACAGGCTGGCCTAGGGGCGTGGTGATTGGTTCATGTGTTACCTAGGAGGTGTTTCCGTCTATGGCGGCATGTTGTTACAATTTCGCTGCGCTTGTTGAGGGATGACAGGTCTGGACGGTAGATAATAAACAGTTTCCCTTTCAAGCATAGGTTGCATCTTTTATTACCACTATTGTAAGGTGTGCTGGATGCAAGAATTTGCCATGTTATTGAATATTCAACATTATTGTCTTTGAGGTCCCAAATGTGTTTGCTGAGTTCTGTGGTATTTCGCAGGTTTTTGTTCCTGAAAGAAGCCTTGTGGTTGTTCCATCTGGTTTTGAATTCACCCTCGGTTAATCCTACATATGTGTCGGATGTGTTAATGTCCTTGCGTATTACCTTAGATTGGTAGACAACTGATGTTTGTAAGCATCCCCCGTTGAGGGGGCAATCAGGTTTCTTTCGACAGTTACATGCTTTGTTGGTTTTGGAGTAGTTCTGACTGGGGGTCGACGGCTCATTTGCAATTGTTTTGTTGGGGTTTGAGATGATTTGTCGTATATTGTTCATGCAGCTGTAGCTCAATTTGATGTTGTTCTTGTTGAATACTTTTCTTAGGTTGTTGTCTTTGGGAAAGTGTTTGTCAATCAGGTTGAGGAATTTGTGTCCAATGTTTGTTGAGACGTTTTTGCTGTATGGGGGGTTGTACCAGATGATGCCGTTTCGTTTTCTGTTCTTTTTTGGCTGGTTTCCTGGCGTGGGTTCATAGGTGAGGGTGAAATTGTATCCGCTTTCATCAAGGGCTTTTTGGTACGGGGGGGTTGCTTGGTCAAATTCAGCTTTGCTAGATGACAGCATCGATAGCCTTTTATTGATTCCGGTAGGTATTCTTTTCGTGGTGGTGGGTGGATGGTTGCTGTCATGGTGCACGTATTGGAGTGTTGTGTTGGGTTTCGTGAATGGTTGGTAGCTGTTATTTCTCAGGTTGAAAGTGACGTCAAGAAAGTTGACGGTTTGCTTGTTGGCTTCAATCGTGATCCGTAGGCCGTTCTCTTTGAAAATTTGGCATATGCGCTTCTTGGTATTCTCGCTGCTCCTTGGCGAGGCGCGACACACTGCCAGTCCGTCATCACGGTAAATACCAAGGTTCAGATTGAGGCTAGCGAGCTGGGAGAGGAGGAAACTCCCAACGAGTTCACACGTTTCTGCTCCGTCAAAACTTCCCATAGTGACGTCAAATGTTGCATTGTTCTTTTTTTGCCATGGTGTACTGTTGTGGATGAGAATGGAGTTTTTTGCGTGGATGATGATGTTTCTTTCGTTGCCTGTGATTGAGTCGTAGTCTGAGGCGAAGTCTAGTGCTTGAGTCAGTAGGTCTTGCGTGATGGAAGGGTAAAATTCCTCGATATCAAAGGAGATAAAGTTGTGCTGTTGTTTGTCTTGGATGTTGTTGAACCATTTGATTACTGCTGCTGTATTTCTCCATTGGTTGAGTGGTGTTTTGTCCTTGATTTTTGTGTTGACTCTGTCCAGGATTATTTTGCTGATTTTTCCTATTTCAGATTTAGTTGGGTTTATTAGTCGGCATGTTGGGTTATTTGCGAAGTTGGGTTTGTGATCCTTCAATGTGATGAAGGCTTCCTTGTTGGCTGTGGCGTCCACCCTGTCCTCAATGTCCAGTTCAGCCACGATCCTTTTATTTTCCAGGTGGATGTTCTGTAAGGTATTGGGTTGCGCTTTTTTGTATGATTTGGTGATGCTTCTGTCCAGTAAGGTGTGGTGTTCTGGTATGTCCATTCTGTAGAAGTTTGTGGTTTTATCGGCAGCTATGATGAGGTTGTTTACTTTCTTGATGCGCTCCTTGTCATTTTTCAGCTTGGTGAGGAGTGGGTTGCGGATTGGCTTGAATTTGACTGATTGTATCATTTTGAGCATGTCGTTCTCAAAATCCTTTAGTTCCTCAACTGTGGGTGGGTTCTTGGTAGATTTGAATCCGTAAGTTTCCTTTTGCATTCCTTTTGTTTCAGGGTGGAGGAAAAAATGTGCTTTCCACCGCATCCTTCTTAGGAAGTGTTCCGTCTTTTCTATGAGCCTTAGCTTGTAGTCATTCTGCGCGGGTATGGGAATGTTCTTCGTGGAGTAGTCGACTACTACACGAAGAACATTCCCATACCCGCGCAGAATGACTACAAGCTAATGTTCTTCGTGGAGTAGTCGACTACTACACGAAGAACATTCCCATACCCGCGCAGAATGACTACAAGCTAAGGCTCATAGAAAAGACGGAACACTTCCTAAGAAGGATGCGGTGGAAAGCACATTTTTTCCTCCACCCTGAAACAAAAGGAATGCAAAAGGAAACTTACGGATTCAAACCTACCAAGAACCCACCCACAGTTGAGGAACTAAAGGATTTTGAGAACGACATGCTCAAAATGATACAATCAGTCAAATTCAAGCCAATCCGCAACCCACTCCTCACCAAGCTGAAAAATGACAAGGAGCGCATCAAGAAAGTAAACAACCTCATCATAGCTGCCGATAAAACCACAAACTTCTACAGAATGGACATACCAGAACACCACACCTTACTGGACAGAAGCATCACCAAATCATAAAAAAAAGCGCAACCCAATACCTTACAGAACATCCACCTGGAAAATAAAAGGATCGCGGCTGAACTGGACATTGAGGACAGGGTGGACGCCACAGCCAACAAGGAAGCCTTCATCACATTGAAGGATCACAAACCCAACTTCGCAAATAACCCAACATGCCGACTAATAAACCCAACTAAATCTGAAATAGGAAAAATCAGCAAAATAATCCTGGACAGAGTCAACACAAAAATCAAGGACAAAACACCACTCAACCAATGGAGAAATACAGCAGCAGTAATCAAATGGTTCAACAACATCCAAGACAAACAACAGCACAGCTTTATCTCCTTTGATATCGAGGAATTTTACCCTTCCATCACGCAAGACCTACTGACTCAAGCACTAGACTTCGCCTCAGACTACGACTCAATCACAGGCAACGAAAGAAACATCATCATCCACGCGAAAAACTCCATTCTCATCCACAACAGTACACCATGGCAAAAAAAGAACAATGCAACATTTGACGTCACTATGGGAAGTTTTGACGGAGCAGAAACGTGTGAACTCGTTGGGAGTTTCCTCCTCTCCCAGTTCGCTAGCCTCAATCTGAACCTTGGTATTTACCGTGATGACGGACTGGCAGTGTGTCGCGCCTCGCCAAGGAGCAGCGAGAATACCAAGAAGCGCATATGCCAAATTTTCAAAGAGAACGGCCTACGGATCACGATTGAAGCCAACAAGCAAACCGTCAACTTTCTTGACGTCACTTTCAACCTGAGAAATAACAGCTACCAACCATTCACGAAACCCAACACAACACTCCAATACGTGCACCATGACAGCAACCATCCACCCACCACCACGAAAAGAATACCTACCGGAATCAATAAAAGGCTATCGATGCTGTCATCTAGCAAAGCTGAATTTGACCAAGCAACCCCCCCGTACCAAAAAGCCCTTGATGAAAGCGGATACAATTTCACCCTCACCTATGAACCCACGCCAGGAAACCAGCCAAAAAAGAACAGAAAACGAAACGGCATCATCTGGTACAACCCCCCATACAGCAAAAACGTCTCAACGAACATTGGACACAAATTCCTCAACCTGATTGACAAACACTTTCCCAAAGACAACAACCTAAGAAAAGTATTCAACAAGAACAACATCAAATTGAGCTACAGCTGCATGAACAATATACGACAAATCATCTCAAACCACAACAAAACAATTGCAAATGAGCCGTCGACCCCCAGTCAGAACTACTCCAAAACCAACAAAGCATGTAACTGTCGAAAGAAACCTGATTGCCCCCTCAACGGGGGATGCTTACAAACATCAGTTGTCTACCAATCTAAGGTAATACGCAAGGACATTAACACATCCGACACATATGTAGGATTAACCGAGGGTGAATTCAAAACCAGATGGAACAACCACAAGGCTTCTTTCAGGAACAAAAACCTGCGAAATACCACAGAACTCAGCAAACACATTTGGGACCTCAAAGACAATAATGTTGAATATTCAATAACATGGCAAATTCTTGCATCCAGCACACCTTAAAATAGTGGTAATAAAAGATGCAACCTATGCTTGAAAGGGAAACTGTTTATTATCTACCGTCCAGACCTGTCATCCCTCAACAAGCGCAGCGAAATTGTAACAACATGCCGCCATAGACGGAAACACCTCCTAGGTAACACATGAACCAATCACCACGCCCCTAGGCCAGCCTGTACCCACCCACTCTGTGCCCTATATAAACCATGGTATGCGAATGCTCCCATTAAAATCTCCTGACGATTGAGGGTACCCCCCTCATGAAACAGGCCTGTAGAGATGAAATAGTCTTGTGATTTTTTTCCCCACACATACATATATTGCGCTCTACTACGGTATCGAGCACTATTTTTTGGATAACCTTATTAAGACATATATATATATATATATATATATATATATATATATATATATATATATATATATATATATATATATATATATATATATATATATATATATATATATATATATACACATACATTGATATATACAGTATATCATTTATATTTATTTATTTTGCCGTTTTTGTTTACATGTTAAAGGTATTTTAATGAATATACATGCATGTTTAACACATATAGATTCCTTTCTTTCATGTTGACAAGAATATAAGTTGGTGTATTACCTCATTCTGATGACTTGCATTGATTGTAATCAGACAGCAGTGCTTAACGTCCACGTTTTCAAATGCAGGAGAAAAAAAGTTCCTCCTTTCTGTCTAATACCACATGAAAGTGGTTGGTTTTTGGTATCTTATTTGTCCAGCTTCCATATTCGTTTTCACACACTTTACAAGAAATACATTGGCGGCAAATTCCGTAGCTTGCTAGCTTGTTTGCGCTGGCTTTCGGAGACTCTTATTTTGAAAGCGCAGGCGCGATGGAGCGGCACTTTTATTGTGAAGACAGGAACTGTGCAGTCAGTCTTTAGGCTTGTGACGGGATGTACGTTTGAAATAAAAAAGTGTCTTTTTTCCTTCACACTTTTGATTGATTGATTGAAACTTGTATTAGTAGATTGCACAGTACAGTACATATTCCGTACAATTGACCACTAAATGGTAACACCCCAATAAGTTTTTCAACTTGTTTAAGTCAGGTCATGTGACCGCCTGGCTCTGTTTGATTGGTCCAACGTCACCAGTGACTGCATCTGATTGGTGGAACGAAGTCAAACGTCACTAGTGACTGCATTTTATTGGTGGAACGGAGTGAAACGTCACCAGTAAGGCAGGCACTTTGAAGGTCTGTCTGACAGACCAAAACAAACAAAGCGTGCATTAACAGATCGATAAAAATTAGTAGCGAGTAGCGAGCTGAATGTAGATAAAAGTAGCGGAGTAAAAGTAGCGTTTCTTCTCTATAAATATACTCAAGTAAAAGTAAAAGTAAGTTGCATTAAAACTACTCTTAGAAGTACAATTTATCCCAAAAGTTACTCAAGTAGATGTAACGGAGTAAATGTAGCGCGTTACTACCCACCTCTGCGTATCATGACTCTTTTTGGACGTCACCACATCAAAAAATCAACACAAGATGTCAAAACGGCCAAAACTGTCAGGTGCCCAGGGAGGAAAAAAGAGAAAAGAAGAGGAGGAGAAACGAGAAAAAGACAGAGGTAGCAGGTAGGTAACGTTAGCCTACATGAAATTATTTGTCTGTTACAGAATGTGATAGTAACCTGGCTTTTTAGCATTAAGCTAATGTTACATGATTCGGCAATTGCTAATCAATAAATAGCTAGTTCTGTTTTAACGTCGGGTTAATATTGTGGAGGGGGCTAAATTGTTATGGAAAATAATAATGTAACGTAATTACAGTACTCCCTCCTTACATTCCTCAGGGACATTTGTATTAGATCTTTTAAGCAGGTGTTTTTTGTTTACATTGTTATTGCCTTCTGGTTAGCTAATGTTTGCCCTACAAGTAATAGTCACTTTTCCACCCCTTTATATATTAGGTATAGTTGTAAGCCTAGTTGTTAAAGTGCACATCATTAATGTTAATTAAGCAATATGTATGTAAAAAATATTGTATTTCATATATTCATTTTTTATTTTTTGCATTCATTTATTTATTCATATTTTTTTTTATCTTGTTAACTATTCTGATTGTTAATTTGCTTTCTTTAAGTAAAAAAAAGGTCAAAGACAAAGCTATTCGGTTTCTTGTGAGTATATACACTTCACTGCCGATGTGGGGGGGGCGCCACCTAAAATCTTGCCTAGGGCGCCAGATGGGTTAGGGCCGGGCCTGGTTATATGACACGTCTAGTACGTAAACACATGCAGTAGAGCCCATCCTTTCACTAACGCAACTGCCAAGGAGAAGCCAGAGCTTAAAAGCCCCTCTTCCGTTCATCTTTTTTAATTTTTTTTTAATTTTTAGAACACTTCCTTCCAGCGCTACAAGCAGGCGCACAAGTAATGCGATACATCAGCCAATAAGCAGCGTTCAATTTAAAAAGCGCATCATAAACAAGCCCATTTTGTCCGATGCGGGGACTGCTGCGCGGTTTTGACCCGGCATTGTGGAGTGTGCACGTGTAACGAGCGATCCCGAGAGGGCTGAAGTGGGGGAAGGCAACCGTAGAGAGTCCATTAACACACTTGTAAACCAGTCCAAGCTATTTACCCCGTGCTGGGCCTCTCGAATTACTGACTGTGCTCGCCATGCATGTTGCAAATGGCAATTAAAGATGATGCACACACACACACAGACACACACACACACACACACACACACACACACACATGGGGGAAACAATGCACGCACTCTTTAACAGGCGTGCTTGTATATACGCTCCACAAGGCAGCGGTCGGTTTTGCTGCAGATCCAGCAATCTCCATAGCAACGTAAGCGGCTGTAGGCGACAGCGTTGGCATTATGAAGATTGATTGTCATAAGAAAATCAACAGCAGAGCAGAAGGAGGGCATCGGTTAATAAAATACAAAATAAAGAATCGCACGCTTCAGTGCGACAACAGTGGATTTAGGAGGTGGCTTCTGTCTCTGAATGATGCCGCCGCAGGAAATACATAACAGTTTGGGAGAGCGATGAGATGTTCTGTGCTTCGCCACCTCCTGTTTCCTAATCAAACCTTTTGCTGACAGCAGCAGTTGGAAGTGGCATCTCTCACACCGGCGGTGCTTCTTCACGGCGAGCTCAAGAGCGCTTCTGTCGCTGCTGGAGCGTTTGAAGTGACGCCTTTCCGGCGTGCCTAACTTTAAAAAAATAACACGTCCGAAAAGAAGTGGGTAGAAGCGGTGCTTATTCAATTTGACGTGTCTCAGCACTCACGGGTAGTAGCTTGACAACTTCCTGCCTTTAACGTGCTACTTTTTTTTAAATAGGGAGGAACAAAAAGACAATACAGCAATTACATACAGTCGCGATCAAAAGTTTACATACACTTGTAAAGAACATAATGTCATGGCTGTTTTGTGATAGAGTGATTGAAGCACATACTTGTTGGTCACTGTCACGACTAGGACTGTGGCGTGGTTTGTTCTCCCGAGGTGCAAAAGATTTGGACCAGATGTGGCGTGAAAGGGAGTACATGATTTATTTTAACACTATATATCAAAAAAGGAACAAACGAAAAGCGCGCTTGGCATGGAACCGGCATGAAAAAAAAAGCAGCAAGGGTCATAAGGGTGTGTGGAGACTGTGCAGAAGCATAAATGCGGGATGTCACCAGAAAGACAAACTGAAAACAATGAACTTAAATACTACAGACATGATTAACGAAAACAGGTGCGTGACTCAAAACGTGAAACAGGTGCGTGACGTGACAGGTGAAAACTAATGGTTGCTATGGTGACAAAACAAAACAAAAGTGCACAAAAAGTCCAAAAACAAAACCGAACCTGACTAAAACAAAACATGATCACACAGACATGACAGTCACAAAAAAACATTCATGAAGTTTGGTTCTTTTATGAATTTATTATGGGTCTACTGACAATGTGAGCAAATCTGCTGGGTCAAAAGTATACATACAGCAATGTTAATATTTGCTTACATGTCCCTTGGCAAGTTTCACTGCAATAAGGCAATTTTGGTAGCCATCCACAAGCTTCTGGTTGAATTTTTGACCACTCCTCTTGACAAAATTGGTGCATTTCAGCTAAATTTGTTGGTTTCCTGACATGGACTTGTTTCTTCAGCATTGTCCACACGTTTAAGTCAGGACTTTGGGAAGGCCATTCTAAAACCTCAATTCTAGCCTGATTTAGCCATTCTTTTATCACTTTTGACGTGTGTTTGGGGTCATTGTCCTGTTGGAACACCCAACTGCGCCCAAGACCCAACCTCCGGGCTGATCATTTTAGGTTGTCCTGAAGAATTTGGAGGTAATCCTCCTTTTTCATTGTCACATTTAAAGCACCAGTTCCATTGGCAACAAAACAGGCCCAGAGCATAATACTACCACCACCATGCTTGACGGTAGAAATGGTGTTCCTGGGATTAAAAGCCTCACCTTTTCTCCTCCAGATATATTGCTGGTATTGTGGCCAAACAGCTCAATTTTTGTTTCATCTGACCACAGAACCTGCCGTCAGAAGGTCTTGTCTTTGTCCATGTGATGTCAGATGAAACAAACATTGAGCTGTTTGGCCACAATACCCAGCATATTGCTGGGTATTGTGGATGGCTACCAAAAGCGCCTTATTGCAGTGAAACTTGCCAAGGGACATGTAACCAAATATTCAATACAATTACAAGTAAAAGCATATAATTATAACTACACAATACAGAAAAAAATAAAATAAAATAAAAGCATCAATAAGAAAACAAGAACAATTTACAGTCACAGAATAATAATTATCATATAAATATAACTACACAATATAAACGTGAACTGATGAAGCCTGCTTGGATGAGAGGCAAAATGTCTTCTAGGACAATCACTTGTGGTTAATCCAATGTCTTAGAATTAAACCAAGAGATTAAACATTTAAAATAAGATAGTTTTGCTCAAAAGTTAATATCGTAAACATATATTCTTGTCTATGCTAACAGATTTAAATAGGATAGCTCTAATTTTAGGGCCTGGTGCAGCATCCCAAGTATTTATCCTCTACAGGAGGGGATATGCCCTGACAATAATGATTTCACTCTATTGTGAGCTAATCTGAGCTGTCGTTAAGCGCCACAATAGAGAAAAAAAACCCATACTTGTCAGGGCATGCCCCCTCTTGTCAAGGATAAATGCTTTGGATCCTGCACCAAGAACTCAGACGAGATCTGTCCTACGCACAGTAAGTCTGTGAGCATGAACTGATGATGCCTGCTCGGATGAGTGGAAAAACGCTTTCTAAGACAATCAGTTCCGATCGATTGAATGCCCCGAGAATAAACATGGAGATTAAAGTAAACAAATGAATGGATTAGGTTTGCTCACTAGTCCTTCACACTATTAGTAATCAATAACTATCTTAAATATACGATTTTGTCTATGCTCACAGATTTAGATATGACGGCTCTAGTCTTTAGGCTTGGTGCAGGATCCAGTGTACTTATCGACAGGAGGGGCCATGCTCGGACAAGAAAGGTTTTGCTCTATTGTGAGCTACTCTGAGCTGTCTTTTGCATCACATTAGAGCAAAACCATTATTGTCTGGGCATGTCCCCTCCTGTAGAGGACACCTAGTTTGGATGAGGCGCCAAATGCTCAGACTAGATCTGTCCTAACTAAGTCTCAGATAAGAGGCACTTTTACTTCTGTTGCGATCGATTCATGGCCCCAAGAGTGAACCAAAAGATTACAGATAACAAATAAATGAATTTGTTTTGTTAACTAGTCCTACAAATTATTATTAGTCAAATCAATGTATCAAATTTAACATTGCCCCTACACAGGACAGCTCTAGTATGAGGGCCTGGTGCAGCATCCAAAGTATTTATCCTCTATAGTAGGAGGCATGCCCAGACAAGAAGGTTTAAAGATAATGAATACTTTTTGTTCACCGTTTGTACTCCAGCCATCCATCCATTTTCTACCGCTTGTCCCTTTTGGGGTGGCGGGGGGTGCTGGAGCCTATCTCAGCTGCATTCGGACGGAAGGCGGCGTACACCCTGGACAAGCCGCCACCTCATCGCAGACCGTTTGTACTCAATATCCTAAATACAATATAATACAGTACAGGCCAAAAATGTCAATGTGTTTTCAAGACTATTTACATTGTAGATTGTCACTGAAGGCATCAAAACTATGACACCTGTGTAGTGAAAACCCTTTCAGGTGACTACCTATTGAAGCTCATGGAGAGAAGGCCAAGAGTGTGTGGAAAAGTATTCAGAGCAAAGGGTGGCTATTTTGAAGACACTACATACATACATTTATGTATGTGTACAGTACAGGCCAAAAGTTTGGACACACCTTCTCATTCAATGCGTTTTCTTTATTTTCATGACTATTTACTTTGTAGATTGTCACTGAAGGCATCAAAACTATGAATGAACACATGTGGAGTTCTGTACTTCACAAAAAAAGGTGAAATAACTGAAAACATGTTTTATATTATATTTATATCCATCCATCCATCCATCTTCTTCCGCTTATCCGAGGTCGGGTCGCGGGGGCAGCAGCCTAAGCAGGGAAGCCCAGACTTCCCTCTCTCCAGCCACTTCGTCCAGCTCTTCCTGTGGGACCCCGAGGCGTTCCCAGGCCAACCGGGAGACATAGTCTTCCCAACGTGTCCTGGGTCTTCCCCGCGGCCTCCTACCGGTCGGACCTGAAATGGTTTTCACTTCACAGGTGTGCTTGAATCTCATCGAGAGAATGCCAAGAGTGTGCAGAGCGGTAATCAGAGCAAAGGGTGGCTATTTTGAAGAAACTAGAATATAAAACATGTTTTCAGTTATTTCACCTTTTTTTTGTGAAGTACATAACTCCACATGTGTTCATTCATAGTTGTGATGCCTTCAGTGACAATCTACAAATAAAGAAAACGCATTGAATGAGAAAATGTGTCCAAACTTTTGGCCTGTACTGTATATATATATATATTTTTTCTGTATTTCTGTCATAATATTTTTCCGAAAATGCGTATTGAAAAAGAGGGGTGGTGTTATATCCAGGGTGCTCTCGTATTTGACGGTAATTACGCTGAAGTCCCCTTGAGGCATCCTCACTTTTTAGGTGGTTTTCCATCATTGGTCTCCAGAATGTAATATCATTTTCCAGCAATTAACGTGAGACGACTGCAAAGGTGGCGCCATCACAACTTATGTAACGAGGACCAAGTTGAAGGAGAGCTAACTGTAGGAAGCCCTCAGGGAGCCATTCTCCGCTCTCATCTGTTTATCCTTCTTCTGTTTCTGTCCGGGCAGCCCATCTCGCATCTCTCCGCAACCATCCGCCTTCTTGTTTTTCTCTCTCTCTCTCTCTCTCTCTCCCCCTGACTCATTTACCCCTCAGTCAACACCAAAGCTGCGTGCAAGCAGAGCGTCAAACTCTCAAGTCCTCCCAACTCTCGCCGCTCTGTTGTCAGGAAGATCACAGGGCCCTGAAGTTGGGAAGTTCTGACTCGCCTCCTTTTTCATTTATTTCTCCCCGTTGCACCTTGCCTTGTTTTTGTGCCACTTGTTCTTTTTTTTTTCTCTTCTTCATGTGTTTGTTACGTAAGGCAGACAGAAGTGGAGCAAGCTTCAAAGTGAATGGCAAAGCTGCCTTTTTCCCTCTCCTCGCTTTCCCTGTTCACGCGTGTCGCTCCCCTGCCAACACCATCCCATCCTATGCAGCCGTCATTAATCCAGCCCGGCTACTGAACATGCACATCATGCATATCCGGCTCCATGTTTCTATACTTTTTCTAAAAAAAAAATAAAAAAAATAAAAAAACATGACTGGATGGAGTGAAATCCGTATAACGACATCCGAAGCGCCCTTGCGTTCAGTTTAACACTCGGGAGCAACTAACGTTTTTGCAGCAGATTCCTAAAAACAGCAGACTTGTCATGAAGACGATCTTGAGTTTGAGTTTATTTCTAACATGCATGCATTAGGGTTGTACGGTATACCGGTATTAGTATAGTACCGCGATACTAATGAATCATTTTCGGTACTATACCGCCTCTGAAAAGTACCGGTCCCTACCTCCCCCCCCCCCAGCCTCCATCGTTGTCACGTCGTGTCATTGCTGGTTTTAGGAACAGAGGAGCATGTTCGGCAGCGCATAACCATGGAGTACTTACAAGCAGACACAGTGTGTAGACAGAAAAGGGAGAACGGACGCATTTTGGCTTAAAAACTAACGATGAAGGGGAAGTTATAACACTGAAACACCCTCAGGAAGAGGTGCTTTAAAAAATAGCTAACTAGCGGCTAACGTCCTGCCCCAGTCGGCAGTGTTTTAGCTATTTCTAAATCACTAATCCTCGCCTCCATGGCGACAAATAAAGTACGTTTCTTACAAGTATCATCCCTGCAGGACGAGGAATAGTTAAACATGCTTCACTACACACTGTAGCTCACCGGGCGTCAAAATGTAAACAAACGCCATTGGTGGATCTACACCTGACATCCACTGTAATGATACCAAGTACAGGAGTGTATCTAGTCAATACTACTATGATTACGTCGATATTTTTTGGCATCACAACATCTTCTTTCTTTTAAAAAAAAATGTATATTATGATTATAAACTCAGGAAATATGTCCCTGGACACATGAGGACTTTGAATGTATGATCCTGTAACGACTTCGTATCGGATTGATACCTACATTTGTGGTATCATCTAAAACTAATGTAAAGTATCCAAACAACAGAAGAATTAGTGATTGTTACATTTTAACAGAAGTGTAGATAGAACATGTTAAAAGAGAAAGTAAGCAGATATTAACAGTAAATGAACAAGTACATTAACAATACATTTTCTACCACTTGTCCTTAATAATGTTGACAAAATAATAGAATGATAAATGACACAATATGTTACTGCATATGGTCTGTATTTTTACGGGGCTTTACTATACCTGGATTGATACCCAAAGCGTTTCACCTTATACATCATATTCACCCATTTACACACCGAAATCTTACTCTTAATGTTAATCATATTCAATAATTATATCTAACCTACTTACAGTTTAACAGTATAAACCTTGTCTAATGATATGAAACCTTGTGTTAATAACAAATATTATTAACAAGGCTTAGGTCAAGCTGATTACAAAATCAATATTAAATATACTGTAAAGAAGGGACTCGTGAAAACTGATGAACATTTTTTTTTTAAAAGCGCTTTTCGTGTTGTTTTCACTAGTTCCAGGTCCTGAACGGCTGTCAAAGTGTCCCAATTTATCGGATTATATTCTCAGCTATCTACTTTTCAGGTGAGAGGCATGATTTATTATCGACAATAATCTTACAGGGAGCAGGGAAGCGAGGAAGCAGCAGACCACTCGATGATATAAACATGGGGACACACGGAAGTGATCACGTCACCGCTATAAAAAGTTTGTCTGCGTTTAATAACGCCTATAATAACAATATCGCCAATACTTGGTTAATATTAAAGTCGCGCCTCCGTCATCGTCACATCCTGTCATTGCTGGTTTTACGAACAGAGGAGCATGTTCGGCAGCGTATAATCACGGAGTACTTACAAGCAGACACAGTGTGTGGACAGAAAAGGGAGAACGGACGCATTTTGGCTTAAAAACTAACGATGAAGGGGAAGTTATAACACTGAAACACCCTCAGGAAGAGGTGCTTTAAAACATAGCTAGCTAGCGGCTAATGTCCTGCCCCAGTCGGCAGTGTTTTAGCTATTTCTAAATCACTAATCCTCGCCTCCATGGCGACAAATAAAGTACGTTTCTTACAAGTATCATCCCTGCAGGACGAGGAATAGTTAAACATGTTTCACTACACACCGGCGTCAAAACACCGTTGGTGGATCTACACCTAACATCCACTGTAATGATACCAAGCACAGGTACGTTTCTAGTCAATACTACTATGATTACGTCAATATTTTTTGGCATCCCAACAACTTCTTTCGTTTTTTTGTAATTTATATAATGTTTATAAACTGAGGAAATATGTCCCTGGACACATGAGGACTTTGAATATGACCGATGTATGATCCTGTAACGACTTGGTATCAAATTGATACCCAGATTTGTGGTATCATCCAAAACTAATGTAAAGCATCAAACAACAGAAGAATAAGTGATTATTACGTTTTAACATAAGTGTAGATAGAACATGTTAAAAGAGAAAGTAAGCAGATATTAACAGTAAATGAACAAGTAGATTAATAATTAATTTTTTACCACTTGTCCTTAATAATGTTGACAAAATAATAAAATGATAAATGACACAATATGTTACTGCATATGTCAGCAGCTAAATTAGGAGCCTTTGTTTGTTTACTTACTAATAAAAGACAAGTTGTCTAGTATGGTCACTATTTTATTTCAGGACAAACTTGCAATAAGAAACATATGTTTAATGTCTGATTTTTTTTGTTAAAATAAAGCCAATAATGGCAATTTTTGTGGTACCGAAAAGTATCAAAATATTTTTTTTAAATATTGGTATCGCGACAACACTAATCCCTACTATATATTATTATTTATTATTAATTTGGTTGAAATGTATTTATTTTAGCACTGCATTATTGTATGTAAATGCATTTTATTTTTTTATTTTTTTTACTAATCCCTTCTTTTGCAGTATATTTGATTACTAATTATTTTGTAATCAGCCTGAGCTCACCCTTGATAATAATATTTGTGCTTTGCACATGCTTTCATATCATTTGACAAGGTTGTAAACAGTAAGGGGGTTAGATATAATTATTAAATACCATCAAAATCAAGAGTAAGATTCATAATTCAGTGTTAATATTTGAGTAGCGCCCAGGGTCCTCTGTATTGGAAAAGTTGGGCCCTGAGGTAAAAAAAAAAAGGTTAAAAACCCCTGATATAGAATATCTCTGACTAGGGTTTTAGCTGTATATCCTTCAAACAGCAGCACAGTTCTGTCATATAGCATTGTTTGTACTAGGTACATAAAAACAGCAGTCCTATAGATTATCTCTGATTACACTAAAAATTGGCCCTAGTGTGTGAATGTGAGTGTGAATGTTGTCTGTCTATCTGTGTTGGCCCTGCGATGAGGTGGCGACTTGTCCAGGGTGTACCCCGCCTTACGCCCGATTGTAGCTGAGATAGGCTACAGCGCCCCCCGCGACCCCGAAGGGAATAAGCGGTAGGAAATGGATGGATGGATAGTGTTTTTGCAGTAGGTACTTGAATAAGTACATAAAAACAGCAGTACTATAGATAATCTTTGATTAGTGTTTTTGCAGTAGGTACTTGAAAACAACAAAGCACTTCTGTCATATAGAAGATCTTTGAATAGTGATTCTTTGTAGTCGGTGCTTAGAAAACAGCAGCTCCTGCGTCCTCATCATTTATTCCACCCAACAACGCAGGTACATCCATCCTGCACCATCTTTTCTCTTATTCCTACCGATTAATCCTTTTGCTTTATTGCGGCGGAGTTTTTTTTTTTTTTGTGATTTTTTTTTTTTGGGAGGTGGATACCTCAAGACGAAGATGGATCTCATTATTCCTGCCTCTTCCTCCTATCTGCCTTTGTTGTATCACACAGCAGGGACGGGTAGGACGCGCCTTCCCTTTGATTGCCTGTCAGTGAAGCCCTAACATCAGATGCAGACGAGGTAAAAGCTACCATTACCTAAATCACTTCTCTTTAAAGACGAAGCCCCCCCGAGCTTAAAAGGGAACAACGTCTTTCTGGCGGCTGATTTGACGCGAGTGCTCCGGGCAACCCGGATAATGGCAGGGTTATTAATAACACACACACACACACACACACTTGACTGACAAGAGTGAATATACATGTTGACAGACATCATCAAGTTAAGTAAGCTGAGGCCACTGAGAGTAAAGTCTAATCTGTAAAGGGGCGTGGCTTATGGCCCTGACAACAAACTGGTTCAACCATTTAGGGCACAGTTTAAATGGTACATTGTAGGGTTGTACGGTATACCAGCATTAATATAGTACAATACCGCCTCTGAAAAGTACCGGTCCAACCCCCTGTCGTCGTCACTATTTAGGAAATCCAAACTACCTTTTATCCAAGTTTTTTTTTTTTAAATCCAGGATTTTCCAGAATTCCTGGTTTTCCAAAACCCTATTTCCACCCTTTTTTCTGGCCACTACTCCTTCCACATTTTTCAACCTACTTCAACCATTCCACCGTCAAAACATTCCTCTTAATCAGGACAAAAAACTAAGTTGTTTTTTTGAACTGGAAAAATTCCCGGTTTTCCCGAAATTCCAGGAATTCTGTAATACCATTTCTCAATTCAGCATGTTACTACTTCAACATTTTTTTGACCGATTTGAAAAATTCCAACACCAACCATTTCAACTCATTCAAGTTTTTTTTATCATTTTCAAAAAAAATCCTGTTTTTCCTGAAATTCCCTAATACCATTTACTACTTCAAAATGTCTTGCCCGATTTAAACAATTCCAACACCAACCAATTCAACTCATTCAGACCATTCAAGTTTTTACCATTTTCAAAAAAAAATCCTGTTTTTCCTGAAATTCCCTAATACCATTTACTACTTCAAAATGTCTTCATCCATCCATCCATCTTCTTCCGCTTATCCGAGGTCGGGTCGCGGGGGCAGCAGCCTAAGCAGGGAAGCCCAGACTTCCCTCTCCCCAGCCACTTCGTCCAGCTCTTCCTGTGGGACCCCGAGGCGTTCCCAGGTCAGCCGGGAGACATAGTCTTCCCAACGTGTCCTGGGTCTTCCCCGCGGCCTCCTACCGGTCGGACGTGCCCTAAACACCTCCCTAGGGAGGCGTTCGGGTGGCATCCTGACCAGATGCCCGAACCACCTCATCTGGCTCCTCTCGATGTGGAGGAGCAGCGGCTTTACTTGGAGCTCCCCCCGGATGACAGAGCTTCTCACCCTATCTCTAATGGAGAGCCCCGCCACCCGGCGGAGGAAACTCATTTCGGCCGCTTGTACCCGTGATCTTGTCCTTTCGGTCATAACCCAAAGCTCATGACCATAGGTGAGGATGGGAACGTAGATCGACCGGTAAATTGAGAGCTTTGCCTTCCGGCTCAGCTCCTTCTTCACCACAACGGATCGATACAGCGTCCGCATTACTGAAGACGCCGCACCGATCCGCCTGTCGATCTCACGATCCACTCTTCCCTCACTCGTGAACAAGACTCCGAGGTACTTGAACTCCTCCACTTGGGGCAAGATCTCCTCCCCAACCCGGAGATGGCACTCCACCCTTTTCCGGGCGAGAACCATGGACTCGGACTTGGAGGTGCTGATTCTCATCCCAGTCGCTTCCCACTCGGCTGCGAACCGATCCAGTGAGAGCTGAAGATCCTGGCCAGATGAAGCCATCAGGACCACATCATCTGCAAAAAGCAGAGACCTAATCCTGCAGCCACCAAACCAGATCCAAATGTCTTGCCCGATTTAAACAATTCCAACACCAATCAATTCAACTCATTCATGCTCCTAATCATTTTTTTAAAAATCCCGCTTTCCCCAAAATTCCAGGAAGTTCCCATTAAAATGAATGGGACATTTTTCCAAGTTGCACAATTCCCACATTTTTCAACCTATTCAAACAATTCCAACATTAACACATTCCACTCATCCTGAACACTTTCCCAAGTTCCAAACCAAATTCCGGTCTTCTTGGAAATTCAAACTCTTCAACATTCAAACCGTTCCAACATTAAAACCATTTCAGCGTTTAAACGATTTCAACATGTAAACCATTTTTACATTCACCCTACGTCCCATTAGCATTTCAGTTCAGCGTCAGCTTTTCAACATTCAAACTATTCTTACATTCATACTACATTCTGTCAGCATTTCAGTTCAACTTCAGCATTGGAGCATTCACACGCAATTCCTTCAGGAATTGCCTCTTCTAGTTACCTATACAATCATATAGGACTGTTGACCGAGGCTGAGCCAATCAGTGACCACGATAGCACGTTCTGATTAGTTCGATCTTATTTAGTGACCAATACTACTGTAGTTTTAAAATGTTTTTGTTCATTTCGCTGTTTTTAGTGCTTAAATTAGACCAGACATATGCTTAAAAAAAATCTGCAATACAGTAAAACCACAACCTTTAAAGTGTGATGTTTTGAGGGCTTTTTGTTTTTACCAACACCGGTTTTTAAGACAAAATGCATATTTTAAACAAAACATGTTTTCAGTATTATCTTCAGCATCAGAACTTCTCTTCTGTTGTTGTCGGCAGCATCTCTCCAGGGGTCTCATTTATAAACGTGTGCGTGGATTCCAACATGAAACATAACTTAAGTACAAAGCTCAGAATGTACATACATTCGACAAATTTCAGATCTATAAAAACATGATGAGCACACTTGTACGCACTCTTCTTCTTATAAATCAAACCTGCAGTGAAGAGTGCGCAGAACAGTTCCTCCCTGATGTCCTCCCATTACTCCTCCCACAATCATCCTTACATGGTCATGCTAATTAGCTCATGAATATGGTGAACTTCATGTTTTGTGTTCAATAGTTTCATAGAGAACAGGCAGAGACAATGAAAATATGCGTTATTGTTTGTTCTATGGCGCCATCTTTTAGACAAGTTCGCTACTGCAGATGTTGCAGGTTGAACGTCTACAGTATTTCTCTCCGATTAATGCTTTGAATTGGAAGTACAAGTGCCGAGATACAGTCTGGTATGCCGTGGGAGATTATCTAATTTCACCTATTTGGGTTAAAAATATTTTTTGCAAACCAGTAATTATGGTCTGCAAATTATGTGTTGTTGTTGAGTGTCGGTGCTGTCTAGAGCTCGGCAGAGTAACCGTGTAATACTCTTCTATATCAGTAGGTGGCAGCCGGTAGCTAATTGCCTTGTAGAGGTCAGAAACAGAGGGAGGCAGTGTGCAGGTAAAAAGGTGTCTAATCCTTAAAGGGGAACATTATCACAATTTCAGAAGGGTTAAAACCATTAAAAATCAGTTCCCAGTGGCTTATTTTATTTTTCAAATTTTTTTTCAAAATTTTACCCATCACGCAATATCCCTAAAAAAAGCTTCAAAGTGCCTGATTTTAACCATCGTTATATACACCCGTCCATTTTCCTGTGACGTCACATAGTGATGCCGATACAAACAAACATGGCAGATAGAACAGCAAGCTATAACGACATTAACTCGGATTCAGACTCGGATTTCAGCGGCTTAAGCGATTCAAAAGATTACGCATGTAAGGAAACGGATGGTTGTAGTGTGGAGGCAGGTAGCGAAAACGAAATTGGAGAAGAAACTGAAACTATTGAGCCATATCGGTTTGAACCGTATGCAAGCGAAACTGACGAAAACGACACGAAAGCCAGCGACACGGGAGAAAGCGAGGACGAATTCGGCGATCGCCTTCTAACCAACAATTGGTATGTGTTTGTTTGGCATTAAAGGAAACTAACAACTATGAACTAGGTTTACAGCATATGAAATACATTTGGCAACAACGTGCACTTTGAGAGTGCAGACAGCCCAGTTTTCATCAATTAATATATTCTGTAGACATACCCTCATCCGCTCTCTTTTCCTGGGGGTCTGGCGGCAGATTTCTTTGACTTTATCGTTGGAAATGCATCTGCTTTGAGTGTCGCAGGATATCCACACATTCTTGCCATCTCTGTCGTAGCATAGCTTTCGTCGGTAAAGTGTGCGGAACAAACGTCCAATTTCTTGCCACTTTCGCATCTTTGGGCCACTGGTGCAACTTGAATCCGTCACTGTTTTTGTTGTTACACCCTCCGACAACACACCGACGAGGCATGATGTCTCCAAGGTACGGAAAACAGTCGAAAAAATGGAAAATAACAGAGCTGATTTGACTCGGTGTTTGTAATGTGTTTTAGAAAATGGCGGATTGCTTTCCGATGTGACATCACAACGTGACGTCATCGCTCCGAGAGGGAATAATAGAAAGGCGTTTAATTCGCCAAAATTCACCCATTTAGAGTTCGAAAATCGGTTAAAAAAAATATATGGTCTATTTTCTGCAACATCAAGGTATATATTGACGCTTACATAGGTCTGGTGATAATGTTCCCCCCAAAAAATAAACAAAAGGTGAGTGCCCCTAAGAAAAGGCATTGAAGCTTAGGGAAGGCTTTGCAGAACGAAACTAAAACTGAACTGGCTACAAAATAAACAAAAACAGAATGCTGGACGACAGCAAAGACTTACTGTGGAGCAAAGACGGCGTCCACAACGTACATCCGAACATGACATGACAATCAACAATGTCCCCACACAGAAGGATAAAAACAACTGAAATATTCTTGATTGCTAAAACAAAGCAGATGCGGGAAATATCGCTCAAAGGAAGACAGGAAACTGCTACAGGAAAATACCAAAACAAGAGAAAAAGCCACCAAAATAGGACCGCAAGACAGGAACTAAGACACTACCCACAGGAAAACAGCAAAAAACTCAAAATAAGTCACGGCGTGATGTGACAAGTCGTGAAAGTACACCTACTTTGAGACAAGAGCTATATTGATGCATGCTTGGTTATGGTTTAAAGTCATATCCAACAATTGCGACAACGACTTTTTACTGTCAACTGAGTTTAATTTTTTTATGATTTCTGCTGGTGGTGTGCCTCTGCATTTTTCCAACGCAAAAAATGTGCCTTGGCTCAAAAAAGGTTGAAAAACACTGCTCTATAGTGTTTCTACTCGCATGGATTCTTCATCCATCACTCTAAGCAACGTTTGTAAGTGTCACAATATAACTAAGACAATTCATACTTGCTAAACCGTCCCATTGCTGAGGTCTGTGGGAGTGTTATCATGCATATTTGTACGTGCTGTATCGTCACGTGTTTTACCTACCATTAAAGACATCTTGATCTTGACCTTGAAGCTAGCGTTGTTGGCATTAGCTAATAGGCTAATGCACGTTTACGAATGTCTGTGTTAGTATTAGTAACTAGTTTGTAGTTTGTAGTGTGTCAGTTTCACAAATTCCACAGTATATTCACCAAAACGTCACCGTGGAGTTTTTGAGTCTGTTTAGCTGATTGGAGAGCAGCTAGTGGGTCCATGAAAAGTTTTTACATTATTTTTTTTTTATATACATGTTACAGGTTTTATTATTGAATGCATCGAATGTGATGAATATGTAATGAACTTTGATTGATTGATTGATTGAGACTTGTATTAGTAGATTGCACAGTACAGTACATATTCCGTACAATTGACCACTAAATGGTAACACCCGAATAAGTTTTTCAACGTGTTTAAGTCGGGGTCCACGTTAATCAATTCATGGTCATGACGATGACTTCTGTTATGTTTGATCAGCCTTTTCACTGCCGTGTTACAGACACTGTTTGGAAACACTTATAGCATGTAAATAAACATTTACAGAATCTTACCTGTAGATAACTCATGTTGCAACGTATATATCTCCGGATTATAGTCCGAGTTTTGAGGGAAACTTGATACCTCGAAACTTAATAGTGCGCCTTATAACGTGGTGTGCCTAATGTAAGGAGTAAGTTTGGTTGAGCTCACCCACTTCACTGCTCTTGTAGCTTTGGACAGGGTGATAATGGTCTTAAATTGAAGACATGAAGAAAAGTTTCCACTCTGTATGAACATAGCCAAATGTAATAATTATGTTGATTTTGCTCATCGCATTCACAAGTGAAGGAAGGGCATTCTTAGTCAACAGCTATACATGTCACCCTAAGGGTGGCCGTATAAACAACGCCAACACTGTCATAAACATGTGCCATATTGTCAAACTACACTAAACAACAATGACAAACACATTTTGGGGGAATATTTTCACCGCAACACAACATAACAAATACCTCGACTTCCCTGCAGTATCAACTCTTCCGGGACGCTACACTATTTTATTTGGTACATGGTGTAATGATAAGTGTGACCAGTAGATGGCAGTCAAACATAAGAGATAAGACTCAAGTAAACACCACCAACATTTTAAATGTTCCATTGAAAGTATCGAACATTACACACGGCACTCAAAAATCTATCAAAATGTTTAAGTAGTAAATGTTTTAATGCCGTTTCTAATATAAAGTAGTGTAAAGTTCTTACTTATATCTGTCAGTAAACTCGCCATGAAAGCGCTAAAACATACCGGTGTAGTGAGTTTACATTATTCACCCCAGGAACTTTAGTTATTAGAGTTCCGGTGTGGTTTTTTCCGAATGAGGAGATGCTGCTCCGTTATTGATTTAAGTAAAGTCTGAATGTCATTAAAACAGTTAGCTCCATCTTTTGACACTTCTTCCACTCCCGTCCTTGCACGCTACACCGCTGCAACAAAGATGACGGGAGAAGACGCTGCCGAAGGTGAGCCACGTAAATAAGACCGCCCACAAAACGGGTGCATCCGGAAGTGACTGTCAGAAAGCGTCTTGAAGATGATCTGCAAAATATAATCTATGCAACATTTTGAGCAAAGAACCAACATTACATGTTATGTAGACCACAAGGAAGTGTTTTACATTTAGAAAAAAATAAAAAACATATGACTCCTTTAATGCGCCCTATAATCCGGTGCGCCTAATAAATGAAAAAAGATTAAAAAAATAGACTATTCATCGGCAGTGCGCCTTATATTCCGGTGCGCCTTATGGTCCGGAAAATACGGTAAATGGAAAACTATTTATTTCTTCTACAATTTAGTGGGTGCGGCTAATAAAACCGTTGCGCTCTATATTCAACAAAATACGGTGCTTAGGCATATTTTTCCCTTGCAGCAACATTTATAAATTAGAGCCCAGATCACTGGGGTATGTGAGTGAGTAACAGGAAGAAAAAGTCTGACTGTAATTATGGTACCACCTGGTAGGTTGCACGTATATGTTAAAACCCGCGTTTAAGTCGACCTTTTTCGTAGTTTTTCCTACTTTTAGGCCACTACTCCGAAAAGATAGGCATCCTAAACACATTTTTCAGGATTGACCCCAAAAGGGACAAGCGGTAGAAAATGGATGGATGGATGGACTTAAGTCTTTTCTGCATAATTGTTCATTTTTGTGACAAAAAAATGCCTTGTTTTAGTTTAGAACAGATTAAAACTAGGGATGTCCGATAATATCAGACTGCCGATATTATCAGACGATAAATGCTTTAAAATGTAATATCGGAAATTATCGGTATCGGTTTCAAAATTATCGGTATCGGTTTCAAAAGGTAAAATGTATGACTTTTTAAAACGCTGCTGTGTACACGGACGTAGGGAAAAGTACAGAGCGCCAATAAACCTTAAAGGCACTTTCTTTGCGTGCCGGCCCAATCACATAATATCTACGTCTTTTCACACACACAAGTGAATGCAAGCATACTTGGTCAACAGCCATACAGGTCACACTGAGGGTGGCCGTATAAACAACTTTAACACTGTTACAAATATGCGCCACACTGTGAACCCACACCAAACAAGAATGACAAACACATTTCGGGACAACATCCGCACCGTAACACAACATAAACACAACAGAACAAATACCCAGAACCCCTTGCAGCACTAACTCTTCCGGGACGCTACATTATACACCCCCCCGCTACCCCCTACCCGCCCACCTCAACCCCGCCCCCCCAACCTCGCCCACCTCAACCTCCGCATGCTCTCTCAGGGAGAGCATGTCCCAAATTCCAAGCTGCTGTTTTGAGGCATGTTAAAAAAAAAAAATGCACTTTGTGACTTCAATAACAAATATGGCAGTACCATGTTGGCATTTTTTTCCATAACTTGAGTTGATTTATGTTGGAAAACCTTGTTACATTGTTTAATGCATCACAACAAAATTAGGCATAATAATGTGTTAATTCCACGACTGTATATATCGGTATCGGTTGATATCGGAATCGGTAATTAAGAGTTGGACAATATCGGAATATCGGATATCGGCAAAAAAGCCATTATCGGACATCTCTAATTAAAACAAAATATTGATATACAATATTTAAGTCACTCCCAACATTTCTGGCCATGACCGTACAATAAAAAACATCGGACTGCCGATATTATCAGCCGATAAATGTTTTAAAATGTAATATCGGAAATTATCAGTATCGGTTTCAAAATTATCGGTATCGGTTTCACGAAGTAAAATGTATGACTTTTTAAAACGCTGCTGTGTACACGGACGTAGGGAGAAGTACAGAGCGCCAATAAACCTTAAAGGCACTTTCTTTGCGTGCCGGCCCAATCACATAATATCTACGGCTTTTCACACACACAAGTGAATGCAAGCATACTTGGTCAACAGCCATACAGGTCACACTGAGGGTGGCCGTATAAACAACTTTAACACTGTTACAAATATGCGCCACACTGTGAACCCACACCAAACAAGAATGACAAACACATTTCGGGAGAACATCCGCACCGTAACATAACATAAACACAACAGAACAAATACCCAGAACCCCTTGCAGCACTAACTCTTCCGGGACGCTACAATCCGCACCGTAACATAACATAAACACAACAGAACAAATACCCAGAACCCCTTGCAGCACTAACTCTTCCGGGACGCTACAATATACACCCCCCCCGCTACCCCCTACCCGCCCACCTCAACCTCCTCATGCTCTCTCAGGGAGAGCATGTCCCAAATTCCAAGCTGCTGTTTTGAGGCACGTTAAAAAAAAATTATGCACTTTGTGACTTCAATAACAAATATGGCAGTACCATGTTGGCATTTTTTTCCATAACTTGAGTTGATTTATGTTGGAAAACCTTGTTACATTGTTTAATGCATCACAACAAAATTAGGCATAATAATGTGTTAATTCCACGACTGTATATATCGGTATCGGTTGATATCGGAATTGGTAATTAAGAGTTGGACAATATCGGAATATCGGATATCGGCAAAAAAGCCATTATCGGACATCTCTAATTAAAACAAAATATTGATATACAATATTTAAGTCACTCCCAACATTTCTGGCCATGAACGTACAATAAAAAACAATAATGCAACAAATTACAGTATATTAAAACAATATAATTGGAGCAATACATTAAATTAAGCCTTGCTCTACATCTTGGATATTTTGACACTGGTGAAAAAGTTTTTTGCTTTGAGCTTCTTTTTTTTAACGCCTTGTCTTTTTTTTCTTTTTTTTGCAGCAGCAGGGCCAAAAAAACCCGACTTTAATTGGGCAGCCAGTCAGACGGCTCTTTTTCCCGGTGACAACGTCTGCCACCCGCTTTAACGCGCTGAATCGGCTCAACGGCTGCTGATAAGGTCTATTAGAAACAGACGAGGCTGTAAAACTGAAGTCACTAAAAGACGGCGGCTGACAGTCCAGCGACAGGCTGGCCGCCCCGGAGGGGGAACAAAACAGGCTTTTGTGAATGAATGACGGCCATTTTCCTGCATCTCCTAACCAGCGGCCCCTGTAGCTAATGGATGCTAACGTCAAGTGAGCGCTAATGTGTCTGTCTTGCAATGTTTCTATGCATCCACCGCCTCCTCTGTTTTCGCCTCCTCCCCTGTGCAGAGTGGCTTTCATTTATTACGCTCCAGACACTCCGCTCTCGGCCGCAGACTCGGTGAATAATGACGAGCGCTCGCACGCTTAAACATTCCGCTTTGTTCTGCTGACACACTAGTTACCGTGCCGGGCATCACGGGTCAGCAAGCGGCAAGTCACTGCGGGACCGCGAGCGACTTGAATGATGACACTGGGAAAAAAAAAAAAAATGAACATCTGTAGCACAACCTTTAAAGGGGAACATTATCACCAGACCTATGTAAGCGTCAATATATACCTTGATGTTGCAGAAAAAAGACCATATATTTTTTTAACCGATTTCCAAACTCTAAATGGGTGAATTTTGGCGAATTAAATGCCTTTCTAATATTCGCTCTCGGAGCGATGACGTCACGTCAAGTCAAATCAGCTCTGTTATTTTCCGTTTTTTCGACTGTTTTCCGTACCTTGGAGACATCATGCCTCGTCGGTGTGTTGTCGGAGGGTGTAACAACACGAACAGGGACGGATTCAAGTTGCACCAGTGGCCCAAAGATGGGAAAGTGGCAAGAAATTGGATGTTTGTTCCGCACACTTTACCGACGAAAGCTATGCTACGACAGAGATGGCAAGAATGTGTGGATATCCTGCGACACTCAAAGCAGATGCATTTCCAACGATAAAGTCAAAGAAATCTGCCGCCAGACCCCCATTGAATCTGCCGGAGTGTGTGAGCAATTCAGGGACAAAGAAGCCTCGCTAGCACGGCAAACAATGGCGGCAGTTTGTTCCCGCAGACGAGCGAGCTAAACCCCCTGGATGTCTTGGTTCACACCGTCCCGAAGATGATTAAGAGAAGAATATTGACCCTAGCTTCCCTGGCCTGCTGTCATGAGGGTATGTCTACAGAATATATTAATTGATGAAAATTGGGCTGTCTGCACTCTCAAAGTGCATGTTGTTGCCAAATGTATTTCGTATGCTGTAAACCTAGTTCATAGTTGTTAGTTTCCTTTAATGCCAAACAAACACATACCAATCGTTGGTTAGAAGGCGATCGCCGAATTCGTCCTCGCTTTCTCCCGTGTCGCTTGCTGTCGTGTCATTTTCGTCAGTTTCGCTTGCATACGGTTCAAACCGATATGGCTCAATAGCTTCAGTTTCTTCTTCAATTTCGTTTTCGCTACCTGCCTCCACACTACAACCATCCGTTTCAATACATTCGTAATCTTTTGAATCGCTTAAGCCGCTGAAATCCGAGTCTGAATCCGAGCTAATGTCGCTATAGCTTGCTGTTCTTTCCGCCATGTTTGTTTGTGTTGGCTTCACTATGTGACGTCACAGGAAAATGGACGGGTGTTTATAACGATGGTTAAAATCAGGCACTTTGAAGCTTTTTTTAGGGATATTGCGTGATGGGTAAAATTTTGAAAAAAACTATATAATAAACCACTGGGAACTGATTTTTAATGGTTTTAACAATTCTGAAATTGTGATAATGTTCCCCTTTAAGGCATTTGCACACAAGTAGGATAGGATATTGTGCACCTTAACTTAACCTTCGTCTTGTGTTAGTTTTAGTTTTTAAATGCATAAAAGAACCACATAGATTTATTTTTTTACATCAAGGCTTTTTGACTTTGTCAGGAACCTCTATTTCAACAAAATAAAACTTTTTTTTTTTTTTTCACTAACTTATAAAATATTCTGGTTGAAATTATGACCTTGGTGTTGTTAGGGTCGGCCTCAGGGGTTCGGCGAAGCCTCCGCCACGGAGGTGAAGACACATCCGACTTATCGTGTAGATCAGGGGTGCTCACACTTTTTCTGCAGGCGAGCTACTTTTCAATTGATCAAGTCGTGGGGATCTACCTCATTCATATATATAATTTATACTTACTTATTTATGAAATATATATACCACATATAGTTAATATTGTTAATAAATTAAAGGTGTTTAATGATAATACAAGAATGTTAAACACATATAGTTAATATTGTTAAGAAGTTAAAGGTGTTTAAAGATAATGCAAGCATGTTTAACACATATAGTTAATATTGTTAAAAAATTAAAGGTGTTTAAAGATAATACAAGCATGTTTAACACATATAGTTAATATTGTTAACAACTTAAAGGTGTTTAAAAATAATACAAGCATGTTTAACACATATAGTTAATATTGTTAAAAACTTAAAAGTGTTTAAAGATAATACAAGCATGTTTAACACATATAGTTAATATTGTTAACAAGTTAAAGGTGTTTAAAGATAATACAAGCATGTTTAACACATATAGTTAATATTGTTAATAAGTTAAAGGTGTTTAAAGATAATACAAGCATGTTTAACACATATAGATTCCTTTCTTTCATAAAGACAAGAATATAAGTTGGTGTATTACCTGATTCTGATGACTTGCATTGATTGGAATCAGACAGTGGTGCTGATAACGTCCGCATTTTCGAATGGAGGAGAAAAAAAATCCTCCTTTCTGTCCAATACCACATGAAAGTGGTTTGTTTTTGGCATCTTCTTTGTCCAGCTTCCGTACTCCTTTTTATACACTTTACAAGAAATACATTGTCGGCAAACTCCGTAGCTTGCTAGCTTGTGCACGCCAGCTTTCTGAGACTCTTATTTTGTTAGCGCAGGCAGAATAAAGCAGAGCTTTTATTGTGCAACTGTGCAGTCGGTCTTTGGAGTTTTGACGACAGGTACGGCGCCAGAGTCTGTTGAAATAAAGTGTTTATCGCCTTCCAGTCGGTAATTTTAAGGAGCTGGCAGCAGCCAGCGTCATCTCAGAAGACCCTCGGGTGTTGTGAATGTCAATCAAGTGACGTCATAGTGAAGATTAAAAGTAAAAAGTATGTTGTGAAAAAACTACTCAAGTACTGAGTAACTGATGAGTAACATACACACACACACACACACACACACACACACACAATATATATATATATATATATATATATATATATATATATATATATATATATATACATTGATATATACAGTATATAATTTATATTTATTTATTTTGCCATTTTTGTTTACATGTTAAAGGTGTTTTAATTAATATACATGCATGTTTAACACATATAGAACTATTTCATGAAGACAAGAATATAAGTTGGTGTATTACCTGATTCTGATGACTTAAATTGATTGGAATCAGACAGTAGTGCTGATAGCGTCCACGTTTTCAAATGGAGGAGAAAAAGTTCCGCCTTTCTGTCTAATACCACATGAAAGTGGTTGGATTTTGGCATCTTATTTGTCCAGCTTCCATATTCGTTTTTATACACTTTACAAGAAATATATTGGCGGCAAACTCCGTAGCTTGCTAGCTTGTTTGCGCTGGCTTTCGGAGACTCTTATTTTGAAAGCGCAGGCGCGATGGAGCGACACTTTTATTGTGAAGACAGGAACTGTGCAGTCAGTTGTTAGGCTTTTGACGGGATGTACGGTTGAAATAAAAAATTGTCTTTTTTCCTTCACACTTTTGATTGATTGATTGAAACTTTTATTAGTAGATTGCACAGTACAGTACATATTCCGTACAATTGACCACTAAATGGTAACACGCCAATAAGTTTTTCAACTTGTTTAAGTCAGGTCATGTGACCCCTGGCTCTGTTTGATTGGTCCAACGTCACCAGTGACTGCATCTGATTGGTGGAACGGAGTGAACGTCACCAGTGACTGTATTTGTTGAAACGCAGGCACTATGAAGGTCTGTCTGACAGACCAAAACAAACAAAGCGTGCATTAACAGATCGATAAAAATTAGTAGCGAGTAGCGAGCTGAATGTAGATAAATGTAGCGTAGTAAAAGTAGCGTTTCTTCTCTATAAATATACTCAAGTAAAAGTAAAAGTATGTTGCATTAAAACTACTCTTAGAAGTACAATTTATCCCAAAAGTTACTCAAGTAGATGTAACGGAGTAAATGTAGTGCGTTACTACCCACCTCTGCTAAATGGTAACACCCAAATAAGTTTATCAACTTGTTTAAGTCGAGGTCCACGTTAATCAATTCATGGTAATGTGTGTAAGGTGTGTAATTTGTTGTGAGTTCATGCACTGTGTTAGTTTTGTTCTTTGAACAAGGTGATGTTGATGCGCGGTTCATTTTGTGCACCAGTAAAAAAAACACATGACTTTTTCCTGAATTTGAAAAAAAAAAACATTTTATTTTTCACTAAGGAAGGGTTCGGTGAATGCGCATATGAAACTGGTGGGGTTCGGTACCTCCAACAAGGTTAAGTACCACTGGCCTAGAGCTACTTTGTGTGTTTTATCAATTGTTTTTACTTTTTTTTCAAACATTTTCCTAGATTCATATGAGTCCAAAGAAATAAACGGACAAATGATGTGTGGTTTGAAACATTCAGGACATATTCACAGTGTTGTCGGAACTACATTCTCCTCCTTTCTTTCACTTCACGCAAAGACTAGGTAAAGTGCGTTTAATTTTTATTCCTATTTATTAGAGCGACCTGGATGTTAAGGTGAAGGAGTTCAGTACTTCTGGTCGACCCCCGTGATGCCATGGCAGTCAGCGTGGACTTCCAGGGCTCGCTGGGAAGAAACACTACATTGACCAACTTTTTCTCCTTTTCTCGTCTCCGCTCGGGATGGTTTCCTGCTGACCCCACTATGGACTGGACTCTTACTATTATGTTGGATCCACTATGGACTGGACCCTCACAATATTATGTCGGACCCACTCGACATCCATTGCATTCGGTCTCCCCTAGAGGGGGGGGGTTACCCACATATGCGGTCCTCTCCAAGGTTTCTCATTGTCATTCACATCGACATCCCACTGGGGTGAGTTTTTCCTTGCCCTTATGTGGGCTCTGTACCGAGGATGTCGTTGTGGCTTGTGCAGCCCTTTGAGACACTTGTGATTTAGGGCTATATAAATAAACATTGATTGATGACATTGAGTAAAATACTTTCAGTTGGTATATGCACAATATATATGTACAGTATTTGATTGATTTTAAATTGGATCAATTCTGATTGTTTATAAGATTATTGTCATACTTGCCAACCTTCCCGAATTTTCCGGGAGACTTCCGATCTCCCGAATTTCTCCCGATTTCCAGTCGGACTTAAGGCACGCCCCCTCCAGGTCCGTGCGGACCTGAGTGAGGACAGCCTGTCGTCACGTCCGCTTGGCCAACCAAAAAGTAACCACAGAACACTATACCGTATAGTGTTCTGTGGTTACTTTTTGGTTGGCCAACGGTTTACGTTGTATTGCGCACCCTGACGGCAAGTGTGGGAGTCGGTTCGGAAGTGTGAAGTAAAGAGACGTAACTTCGTCACCTCGCCTGGTTATTGACTCCTACCCAGAATATTACACTGCCCATACCTATGCTCCTTCAAAGGCTGTGCTACTGGCTGCAAAGCATTGCACTTTCAAATACAACAATGAGTAGAGAGGAGTGTTATGTGTGTATATGTGTAAATAAATGAACACTGAAATTCAAGTATTTATTTTATTTATATGTATACATATATAATAAAACTACATGTATATATATATATATATATATATATATATATATAGCTATAATTCACTGAAAGTCAAGTATTTATTTTATTTATATATATATAAGAAATACTTGAATTTCAGTGAATTCTAGCTATAAATATACTCCTTCCACCCCAAGTATGGCAAGTATGATTATTGTACTTTCTGATGTTAATTTGAAATACGATTTTATATTTTTCTTTTTGCCGTCTTTGAATTTTCTGCAAATCACTTTGAATTGCCTTCTCTGCAAATAAACCTGCCTTGCCTTAATGTATTTGAATGATGGTCATTATGGTGGTACTTGGAGAGCCACGTTTTTTCTGAGGTGGTACTTGGTGAAAAAACGTCTGAGAACCACCGCTCTAAAACTAACTGACATTCAGGGAAATGACTGCCACAGATTTTCAGGAGCAAAAAACATACGCAAAGATAAGTCTTTAGGGACATTTTGGTCATCCGGACGCTATGGGTCCTTTAATAATTCCATTGCCAGTAGCACTTGGACACATTCTGACTGCTGAGGACAACATTTCAACATGTTATCTTTCAAAAGAGCTTCTCCAAATGCTTCAAGGACAGCTTGACTTTCACTGTGGGTGTGACTTTTTAATGCCTTTACGGTAACCAAATCCTGTATTCTTAAAGGGGTTGAGTCAACACCGGAGCAATAAAAGCGCAATGCGTTTGTGTTGTGTGCTATTTTTCACTCCGCTTTCTCTCTTTTTTTATTAAATGAGCAGATCATCTCTTTGATGACTACACAAAACAGCAGCGCTACGGCACATGCATTTGCATGAAATTAAAATGATTTTTTCATTTTTTATGAGAGCGCTAACATTGTTCTTGTGCTCTCTTAGGTCCCGTTCACCGCACAACTCTGGGGGGAAACCGCATCAGCGTTCACACGTAAGAGCAAACACTGAAGAAGCAGAAACTCCATGACCTTCTGTCGTTGCTTGCACACTTTCAGCATTCAAACTAGAATATAAGACAACCTACACTACTTTTCCAAAAGTATTTGGCCACCTGCCTTGACTCACATATGAACTTGAAGTGCCATCCCATTCCTAACCCATAGGGTTCAATATGATGTCGGTCCACCTTTTGCTGCTATTACAGCTTCAACTCTTCTGGGAAGGCTGTCCACAAGGTTGCGGAGTGTGTTTATAGGAATATGCTACCATTCTTCCAAAAGCGCATAGGTTGGTGTTGGTCGAGAAGGCCTGGCTCTCAGTCTCCGTTCTAATTCATCCCAAAAAGGATGCAAAGTCAGTCATTTAAAATTAGTGTTTTGTTTTTTTTAACATTAGAACAATGATTAACTTATTTTAGGAATATAATTACTTAACTATCCATCCATCGATTTTCTACCGCTTGTCCCTATATCAGAAAAAATATACAGATTATTTCAATTTATCCAATTAGATTATGAAATCATTGTTTCTTGGTTGTTTACATTCTAACAATGCCTAACTTATGTTTGCATTTAACTAAATACTAATATTTTTATGTACACTAGGGAAGGGATTCATATGGCCCCATTCGTCACGGTTTACTTGACACATGAAACATGACACATTTTTGGGGGTGCGCTATCCACTTCATCCGCCAGATGGCAGTAGAGTGTTGAATATCTTAAAATATGTTTTGTGGCAATTCCAACTTTGACCACAGCGTCTGTTGCCAGAGAGGCACTGTCCATCATTTTCAGCAGAATGCGCTGCAAAATGATTAACCCTCGACTAGGGTTGTACTGGTACCAACATTTATATCGATACTTTGATACTTTTCCAAATAAAAGGAACTATGAAAATAAATTTTGGCTTTATTTTAACAGAAAATCTTACAATACAATAAACTTATGTTTGCTATTGCACTTTTAGAAGGTTAAAACTTGCGCTCAAAGAACAATTTAAAATTTTCCATAATCAAGAATTAGATTAGAATATAGCAAAACAGCTTTATTAACCTAATATTAAATTCTTTATGATTTATGGTTGCCAATCCTGGTCTGTGCTTTAAGAAAAATATTATTATTAGTAAGCACTAAAAACAAAACTATGGATAAAAGTACACAGATAGGCCACGCAGCAGGTAAAGCACACATCTGTTAAAGATAAAACACAAATTGTAGCAATTTGTTACCAAATTCAGTCATTTTACTTGCACTAGTTGACCTCAGAAGGGCGATCCGAACTCTGCTAATATTTGGCAGCCTTGTGCATGCCTACGTATCTACGTGTTCTACATGTTATGCATCTACATGTGCACAGCAGGGGAGCTAGTTAACTCATGAGACTAGCGTGTGTGTTTGTGAGACTGGCAACGTGTTGGCTGAGTGACGTCAGCGAGTGAGTGGGCGAGTAAAGAGAGGGAGAGGTAGCGCATGCACTGGGCAGGAGAGTGATGAACGGGTCCGGTTGTGTCCTGCAAAACTAATAATAAAGCGGCGTCGAAGTCTGACCAGAAAGTGAAACTTAGCGGACCCATTGTAAAGTGAAGAGTGTTATCCCCGACGAAAACATCAACGTCTCCACTGTGCTCCTTGACGACAGTCTGCACCGGAGCCAAACAGCAGGACAGGTGTAACAACTACATTATTACCTGTCACTATTTATAACTTCTTGTGCAGATCTGAATGTTCATTATTTAAATGTTTACCTAAGTTTGAGGCAAAGGTGGTAATACTAATCGGCACGTTTGGCGAGTCGTGTTTTAAAGCAACACTTGAAGCGTGGCGCTTCCTTGTTTAAAGTGTCACCTTTACCGTTAGTTTTGAAGCCCAAATACCTCCATATTGCGCTTCACGCACCCTCTTTATTAACCAGTAGAATTTTAGTTTATTACCATTCTTCCTCTCCAAGATGTTTTTGCTTGTATGCACTTTGTGTGTGCGTTTTGACACTCAACATCATGCGCCTCGGCTCTGTAGTCACCGCCGCAGATGAAAGAACGGTACCGGTACTTTTCAAAGGCAGTATAGTACCGATTTCAATCAATTAGTATTGCAATATTTTATTACCGTACAACCCTACCCCCGACCCGCTTCCTCGCACGCAAGATGGGGCCATATGATTCCTTTCCCTACTGATGGATACAATTATTCTCAGACGGAGGACGACCTAAAAAGGTAGACACATGGTACGAGCGGACGAATACAAGTGTGAGTGTGTGTGTGCGTGTGTGTGTGAGTGTGTGTGTGTGTGTGTGTGTGTGTTTGAGTGAGCGTGTAAAAAAGTGTCATGAGGCAATTCAGAGAAGTGACTGCAGGTTGACCTCCTGTAAGTCTTCGGAGCAATGTCAATTTCAATTTCACCTCCTCGCCAGGGGAAGGTGACGTGTCACAGCTGTGTTCAAGACACAACAATGTCACACAATCCACGAGGAGAGGAGTGGAGAGGACAGGTAGTCAGGGTGTAGGGTAGCAGGAAGGCATCGGACAACTTCTAAAGCAAAGCAACTTCAGGACTCAATCTGATGCTTCCTGATGTATTTTGCAGGGGTCAGCGGATAAGGACGTGTGTGTGTGTGTGTGTGTGTATGTGTGTGTATGTGTGTGTGTGTGCATGTATTTAAACCCTTCTTGAGACATCAACAAAGAAAAGTACCTGCCGTATGAGGACCGGTGAACAACTAAGGACAGAAATCATGGCCTCAATACGGAAAACCATTGCATCTAATAGAGAGCCAAATACTAGAGTCCGTGAACATTGCTCCAAAGTCAGGATTTTCGGTTGATTTAATGTGCATACCTAAGTAAACAATGACATGTGCAAAGGCAGCAATATATAAGAAAACAAGACTCGCGAGGTGAACAGCTGATTTTACGATTTCTGATGCTGATGTAAGACAACCTGCGTCCCATATGTGACCATAGGATGAACAAATACACTACGGTACTAAGACTATAGTGGTCATTAACAGTTAGCTTCTACAGCTGGGTTGCCCAAAGTGCAGCACAGGGGCCATCTGTGGTCCGTGACTCGTTTGTCATCGGCCTTAAGCACATTACAAAAAACAAAACAATTTAGATCTCATTTTCACCCCTGGTGGTGACATCTATCAGAATGAGGGTGGTCCCAAAAAGGAGGGATTTTTCAAATTGACTGTGTGTTGGTTTTAAAAGTGCTCCCCCTCTGGCCAACATATGTAATAACAAGTGTGTGTAAAAAACTGAAATGTGCCCCATTTGGCCAAAATTAATGAAAAAATAAAAAATAAAAACATTTATATAGAGACATACTGTAATGACTTGAAGTAAATAATGAAAATTTAAAACCAATAACAATAATTACCTTAAAAAAAAGTATTAACTATATGCTTACCTTTTTTATATTTGCATAGTATTTATATATTATTAATGTTGTAAATACAAATCTTTATATATCTAGAAAGGGTGGTCCTGAAGAAGTAAGCATTTTTCTCAGGTCTCAAGAAGGTAACAAATACAAGAATGTGTGCGTGTGTGTGTGTGTGTGTGTGTGTTCTGGCAATTTATACTTAATGGGGACATCACTCTGTTTACACAGTCACCTTTAGGGGACCTCTGACGGTATGGGGACAAAAAAACAGGTCCCCTAAAGGGAAACCTATTTAAATGATAGTCAGATCCATTCTGAAGATGCCTAAGTGATTTTTAAGGTAAGATACGATAATCCTTTATTGATCCCACAACAGGGAAATTTGGGTTACTTTGTTTACGTGTTTCAAATATTGGTAAAAGACAAAATTAATTTTCTTGAAAAGTGAAACATTTCTTATCCTGGCATTAATAGTACTGTGATTCTGTATTGTATCCATCCTTAGTTAGAACTTATATATGTTTCCAAAAACAAAATCTGGTTTAGTGTTCCTTAGGATGACATTTTCATACAGCATGATTATAAAACATTATTACCTTAAAGTATGATTCACATTCAGAATTTTCCATCCTTCTATATATGGTAGTTGGAGTTGCAGACAACTTCATTACTGTTAAATAGCAGTTTTCAGCAATGTCACAGAAGATGCTGGATTTGCTTTAACATTTAAGTGGTGAAACTTCCTATAAGAGGACAGCTGTAGTGCTGTATTCTGACGATCATGACATATTTAATATGAACTTTAAAAAAAAAAAAGTTTAATGGTCCTCAGTAGTCACATACAAATTGTGTGAATTATGCATAATTATTTAAATTTGGTCCCCATGAACCATATTAACTATTCTTTCCCAGGGTCCCCAGTAAGAATGATCAGCACATTACTTAATCAATCCAGAGATTTAAAGGGGAACATTATCACAATTTCAGAAGGGTTAAAACCATTAAAAATCAGTTCCCAGTGGCTTATTTTATTTTTCGAAGTTTTTTTCAAAATTTTATCCATCACGCAATACCCCTAAAAAAAGCTTCAAAGTGCCTGATTTGAACCATCGTTATAAACACCCGTCCATTTTCCTGTGACGTCACATAGTGATGCCAATACAAACAAACATGGCGGAAAGAACAGCAAGCTATAGCGACATTAGCTCGGATTCAGACTCGGATTTCAGCGGCTTAAGCGATTCAACAGATTACGCATGTATTGAAACGGATGGTTGTAGTGTGGAGGCAGGTAGCGAAAACGAAATTGAAGAAGAAACTGAAGCTATTGAGCCATATCGGTTTGAACCGTATGCAAGCGAAACCGACGAAAACGACACGACAGCCAGCGACACGGGAGAAAGCGAGGACGAATTCGGCGATCGCCTTCTAACCAACGATTGGTATGTGTTTGTTTGGCATTAAAGGAAACTAACAACTATGAACTAGGTTTACAGCATATGAAATACATTTGGCAACAACATGCACTTTGAGAGTGCAGACAGTCCAGTTTTCATCAATTAATATATTCTGTAGACATACCCTCATGTCAACAGGCCAGGGAAGCTAGGGTTGATATTCTTCTCTTGACGGTGTGAGCCAAAACATCCAGGGGGTTTAGCTTGCTCGTCTGCGGGAACAAACTGCCGCCATTGCTTGCCGTGCTACCGAGGGCCTTTGTCCCTGAATTGCTCACACACTCCGGCAGATTCAATGGGGGTCTGGCGGCAGATTTCTTTGACTTTATCGTTGGAAATGCATCTGCTTTGAGTGTCGCAGGATATCCACACATTCTTGCCATCTCTGTCGTAGCATAGCTTTCGTCGGTAAAGTGTGCGGAACAAACATCCAATTTCTTGCCACTTTCCCATCTTTGGGCCACTGGTGCAACTTGAATCCGTCCCTGTTCGTGTTGTTACACCCTCCGACAACACACCAACGAGGCATGATGTCTCCAAGGTACGGAAAACAGTCGAAAAAACGGAAAATAACAGAGCTGATTTGACTCGGTGTTTTTGAGAAAATGGCGGATTGCTTCCCGATGTGACGCCACGTTGTGACGTCATCGCTCCGAGAGCGAATATTAGAAAGGCGTTTAATTCGCCAAAATTCACCCATTTAGAGTTCGGAAATCGGTTAAAAAAATATATGGTCTTTTTTTCTGCAACATCAAGGTATATATTGACGCTTACATAGGTCTGGTGATAATGTTCCCCTTTTTAAAGACGTGTATGAGCTAACTGGGTAGTGGCCATTTTACCTCTTTTTTTTATGCCACCACAACCTGTAGAAAGGGTGATCCCCACAAGTGATGATCAAAAACTTGGTCCCCATTCCAAATGATAACCAGTCTGTGTGTGAGTGTGTGTGTGTGTGTGTGCAGTGTTTCCCACAGGACAGGCATCTATTTGTGGTGGTGTGGTCGGCGGGTGGGGGGGGGGGCAGCGGCGGCAGCGGCGATGACCAAGAAGAACGCGGAGTTGGAATATAATTACAACATTTTATGTACATATTTATATACAGATTTGAACAATTAGTGATTCAATGAAATATATTTATTAATTGTGGTTCTTACAAAAAATATATCTTATAAAATATAAAAGCTAAAATGTCTCTTAAAGCTCTGCCCCTTTAATTAGTGAATACTAAATAATTAAACTTTAGCCTACTACTACAACCATATTATTTACCAGCAACATGAAGTGAAACAGAGGCAGAGGTGTCCTGCCACAGTCAGTCAACCTCCTCCTCCTCCTCCTCCTGCTGCTGCTGAACAGGTCGCACCTGTGGTCCGAACTGTAGGCCTACCTCCTCTCCAAGTCGAGCCCTTTTCGGCCGTTGAAAATATTTTTCTATACTCATCTGTGTGAAGCAGTGAACATCCAACATTAGAATTTATTACTAACGAGCAGAACCGCTCTATGTACAGTGCCGTCTAACCTTAAGCGGCAGCAGCTCAACACATGCAGGGTTCAACGTTAAGGTTTTTTTCTACTTGCCTGACTTCTCAAATCTACTTGCCCCAATATTTGTACTTGTCCTGCCTAGGTTTTTTTCTGGCTGTGTAGTGCTCATGGCTTATATCTTAATAGAATCCTTCCCGTTGACTATTTACAACACTACACAGTATTTATTATTATTATTATTATTATTATCTATAATTGCATTTAAATGGCGTTGCATACATGTAAAATTAAATGCTATTTCACATTATTTGACCAGTAGCAGTTACACCCATCTGAACAGGTCAGCCACCTGTTTAAAGCCCAATCACAGTTGAAATCTTGAAATGAAGGGCCTTTAATGGCCAAAACATTACGGTAACCTGGACAACATTTTAACAGCTGGTTGGCTCAGATTTTATTATTTTCAGTGCATTCACATGCTGCAGTGGACAGTGGACAATTTAGCTTCAGTCCATGTGTGTTTATTGACAACAGGGTTATAACCTGGACACGTTAGCTCGTCGGTATTGTAACACGTGACTGTTACTACGAGCGTCTGACCCGGGCCACGAGTCAAACAGCGGCGGTGTTAATGAAGCAGCGTCAGGCTGCTCACCGTCAGTGAAACGCTCGGTGAAATCACGGATTAACGTTAAATATATGAAGAGCCGCGAGCGATGCAGCTATAACCTATCTACTAGTGATGGGTTGATGAGGCGTCATGAAGCGTTTCGACACATTGCAAAACTGTATTGATACTGTGTCGATACTGTGTCACTCAATAATGACATCTGCTGGACATTAAAAATCCCTACAGGCAACCTATGGACCGACTCAACTGACACTGATTTTATGACCTAGTACAGTGGTTCTCAAATGGGGGTACGCGAACCCCTGGGGGTACTTGAAGGTATGCCAAGGGGTACGTGAGATTTTTAAAAAATATTCTAAAAATAGCAACAATTCAAAAATCCTTTATATATTTATTGAATAACATTATTTCAACAAAATATGAATGTCAGTTCATAAACTCAGTGAAGCACAAGCTCAGGTTTGTCACTAAAATGTCTGTCAAAAAGAACTGTGAAAAGAAATGTAACTATGCAATATTCAGTGTTGACAGCTAGATTTTTTGTGGACATGTTCCATAGATATTGATGTTAAAGATTTATTTTTTTTGTGAAGAAATGTTTAGAACTAAGTTCATGAATCCAGATGGATCTCTAATACAATCCCCAAAGAGGGCACTTTAAGTTGATTATTACTTTTAGGTGTAGAAATCTTTATTTATAATTGAATCACTTGTTTATTTTTCAACAAGTTTTTAGTTATTTTTATATCTTTTTTTCCCAAATAGTTCAAGAAATACCACTACAAATGAGCAATATTTTGCACTGTTATACAATTTAATAAATCAGAAACTGATGACATAGTGCTGTATTTTACTTCTTTATCTTTTTTTTTTCAACCAAAAATGCTTTGCTCTGATTAGGGGGTACTTGAATTTAAAAAAAAATTACAGGGGGTACATTGCTGAAAAAAGGTTGAGAACCACTGACCTAGTATATACAATAATATAAACCAAGTCATTGTATTTCATTTAGGATTATTTCATAACTTCATTTAAATAAAAATATATTTTTTGTCTTTTTTAGATACAGTCAATAAATAATGTGAACATGTATCATAACATGGAAATCTAAGAGAACGTGTTGTGAACGAGGATGCTTGTGGACCTGGAAATTATTATTATTATTTTTTTTACACATTTTTATTAAAAAAAAAACAGTTTTTCCAACGTATTCAATTTTAGACGCTTTCTCTTCTTAGTTATTATTTTTCCGGCTGTAGAAAAGAGCCACTCACAGGGCACAGAGGAGGCGTCAGTGCGACACAGTTCGCGTATCGGTCACGTGACCAAAACAGCTCATGATCGGTCACGTGACTTTCTAAAAGCGGTACGCGCACCGACACAGGGTTTCGCTCTATGAGCTCGACGCATGCGCCGATGCATCGGTGTTGCCGGACCCATCACTACTATCTACCTATAACACCTGTAAAAATGAAGCAATGCTACCCCGCTAGCAAGCGTTAGCTCGCCGGCTATGAGCCACCAAGCTGCTAACTGTCGCCAAAAGGCACCATTTAAGTTTTTTTCCCCATGGCATCCTGGATCAAGGCTTTCAGCAGCTTTTGGACGTTTGAGGTAGAAACGTAGGAAGCGCCATCATTATGAAAAGTAGCCGGCGAGTATTTTGATTCCGTCCGTCCGTCACTCTTCTTCTTCTTCTTCTTCTTCTGGCCCACCAGGTGAATTAAGTGCTATTGCATAGTAGGCTACCGCCACCTACTGCACCTGAGGTGTAACTACAAGCATCATTCACAGACAGTCCCATTGCTTTTATGAGCGGTCGACCGAGTCAAAAGCCGAAAAATCCATTTGTGGCGGATGTAATTCTTTCGTGGCGGGCCGCCACAAATAAATGAATGTGTGGGAAACACTGGTGTGTGTGTGTGTGTGTGTGTGTGTGTGTGTGTGTGTGTGTGTGTGTGTGTGTGTGTGTGCGTGTGTGTGTGGGACATAGTCTCTGAGAGAAAAGTAGATGCTTGACTGTCACTCAGCGTATTTATCTAGCTAAGTTGCAAAGAAAAAGGGTGTTAATTGGCAGCAGCTCAAACTGGAGAGAGGTTGATTTTCATGAGCCTCACTTTTCGTATGAGCTTATATTTTCTGCATCTTTTTTTCAAATTTTGCACCGATTATTGTACATCCAAACTAATCTGTTAGCTCATAAACAACTGTGCAGAATAGAGCACCCAAACAAAGAATCCCACGCAGTGGTGACATGTGTTTTTTTTTGTTTTTTGTTTTTTTAAATCGAGTAAAATTGCAAAAAAAAAGGTCAGCATGGGGTCAAATAAAGTTACGAGCATGAGAGTGACAGCACGCTAATAAAGAAGGTGAGAAAAACTTGTAGCAAAGCACTTTATGGGTCTCCCCTTCGCCGTCTACGCAAATAAGAGTCTTCAATAAAAGTAAAAATGATAATACATGTTCATTCATCCGTTTGATTCTGCATGAAAAACTCAAATAACACTCTAAAATGTGTTTTGTTATTGGAACGGGTTTATTGGATTTGCATGACTCCCTCCGCTGTTGGTTTGTCTGTTTGTTAGCTAGTTAATTAGTTTAGCACCCTTCTGATTAACATAAATACTCCAATTAACACCTCTACCCAATCAATCGCTTAGTCTCCTACGGCCACTGGGTGTGTGGTCTTCAAAAGCAAATAACCACTGAGGTCTCTAAATGGGTTACAAAACAAAACCATTGGGCTCATCAGGAGGTTGTCTACAGCCACAGTTTTTAATGAGATAAGATGTTTGTATTCTCACTGTATATTGGGTCCAACAAAAATACAACCATCCTATCTTATCTTATTTACAGCTGTGACTGTAGTTTCCCCTCAACAAAAAAATATACATCGGGAGGTTACCTACAGCCACAGCTGTTAATAGGATAAAATGAATGTGTAAGTCATTATATATTATGTGCAATGACACTAAAATCACTTAATCGTCTAATCTTTTTTTGTTTTTATCAAAAGCTGTGGCTGTAGGCAACCTCCTGATTGAGTTATTGTACCCTTTGCCCTGAAAAGCTATGAGTGCGATGCAGACAACAACAACAACAACAACTACACAAGAAGGCTGCCTACAGCCACGGCTGTTAATAAAATAAGCGTATGTGTATTGTAATTGAATATTGTGCACAATGACAATACAATCATCCAATTGTATCTTCTTATTTTATCAACAACTGTGGCTGGAGACAACCTCCCGATGTAGTTCCCCCTCCAGTTATCGTACCCCTTGCCCTGAAAAGCCAGGGACGGGATGTGGCGTTCAGTAGAAGTAACATACGTCAGCCGCAGCTGTTAAAAAGATAACATTAGTTTGCGCACAACATCATTGTTGGGTTAGTTACTGAAAACCAGTAACTAGTTACAGTTACTAGTTACTTTATTTCAAAAGTAACTCAGTTACTAACTCAGTTACTTAAACCAAAAAGTAATGCGTTAGTGTGAAAAGTAACTAGTTACTTATATATAATTTTTTATTTTTTAAGGCCCCATTTAATGCCCTTTTAGCCTTCATTTCAGTACTGTTATTGCACTGGAGAATAATACAATCTGTTGATCAACTTGACATGCATTTGCATCACTGAACTCTGCTAAGCAATGTGGTCTACATACAACACACAAAAGACAACGATATGTTTCAAAGGGCCAATTTGTTTCAGGCCAGAACAAATTGACAAAACTATTTTAAAGGGGAACATTATCACAATTTCAGAAGGGTTAAAACCATTAAAAATCAGTTCCCAGTGGCTTATTTTATTTTTCAAATTTTTTTTCAAAATTTTACCCATCACGCAATATCCCTAAAAAAAGCTTCAAAGTGCCTGATTTTAACCATCATTATATACACCCGTCCATTTTCCTGTGACGTCACATAGTGATGCCAATACAAACAAACATGGCGGGTCAAACAGCAAGGTGTAGCGACATTAGCTCGGATTCAGACTCGGATTTCAGCGGCTTAAGCGATTCAACAGATTACGCATGTATTGAAACAGTTGGTTGTAGTGTGGAGGCAGGTAGCGAAAACGAAATTGAAGAAGAAACTGAAGCCATTGAGCCATATCGGTTTGAACCGTATGCAAGCGAAACCGACGAAAACGACACGACAGCCAGCGACACGGGAGAAAGCGAGGACGAATTCGGCGATCGCCTTCTAACCAACGATTGGTATGTGTTTGTTTGGCATTAAAGGAAACTAACAACTATGAACTAGGTTTACAGCATATGAAATACATTTGGCAACAACATGCACTTTGAGAGTGCAGACAGCCCATTTCAGGTGCGCTAAGAACATATATTTTTCCACGATTTCAGCACTCAGGTTAACCATACCTAAATACACACAACATACTGCATTACACAAGACTACCCGAATGTACTCAAATGATTGAAAAAAATTAATGTTTTTAAGCTAAATTATTGGTAAACACAGTTTATGTATAATAATTTCCAAGTAATGAATAAAGTTTTCATCAATTAATATATTCTGTAGACATACCCTCATCCGCTCTCTTTTCCTGAAAGCTGATCTGTCCAGTTTTGGAGTTGAGGTCAGCAGGCCAGGGAAGCTAGGGTCGATATTCTTCTCTTGATCATCTTCGGTGGCATAAAGGACAGTTGCCATCTCTGTCGTAGCATAGCTTTCGTCGGTAAAGTGTGCGGAACAAACGACTGACCATTTCGTCGCCTTTCCCCACACCCTCGTGTTTTGAACAAATTTCGTCCAATTTCTTGCCACTTTCGCATCTTTGGGCCACTGGTGCAACTTGAATCCGTCTCTGTTCGTGTTGTTACACCCTCCGACAACACACCGACGAAAGTGAGAAAATGGCGGATTGCTTCCCGAAACGTGACGTCGTCGCTCCGAGAGCAAATAATAGAAAGGCGTTTAATTCGCCAAAATTCACCCATTTAGAGTTCGGAAATCGGTTAAAAAAATATATGGTCTTTTTTCTGCAACATCAAGGTATATATTGACGCTTACATAGGTCTGGTGATAATGTTCCCCTTTAAATAGCTGCAACATAACATACATAAGTAACAAACAGCATCATAACTACATAGCTGTAAACCAAGGAAGGCACACACTACATACATAAAGCCTAACCAGGCGTTTTTTCTCTCTCAAGGAATTCTGAAATAAAATCATGTCTGAAGCCCAGAACACTCTACACATTTCCCCAGTTTTAGTTTAGAGAAAAGGAAAGATTGGCCTGGCCCACTAGCATCCCTCTTTATGTGTGTGAATGTGTGTGTGAATGGGTAAATGTGGAAGTAGTGTCAAAGCGCTTTGAGTACCTTGAAGGTAGAAAAGCGCTATACAAGTACAACCCATTATCAACCCATGTTTGTTAACTTTATAGTGTAAACATTTAGAGTGATGTGATAAACACTCTAGAAGTCTAGAATGAAAGAGTATATAAGAGAATTGACAGAGTGTGTGTACCTTCAGTGTGCAGTGCCTCGTTAAAATCCAGCCGCTGTTGGAGGTGGACGTGAAGTGTGTGCCTCTTTACTAGCTTCGTCGAAGCATGTTGCTTTTGTAGCGGTTTCAGCATATTTGAATTGCTGATCCAAGACACAACTTACATTCAACTAAAATGTTATTTTCTTTGTGGTCGACAAAAGAAAAGTACTGAAAATATCTCCATTTTAAGAAACTCGGCTTCGGGCTTCGCCATGACGTCTTGTTAGTAAAAAATGGGTTGTACTTGTATAGTGCTTTTCTACCTTCAAGGTACTCAAAGCGCTTTGACACTACTTCCACATTTACCCATTCACACACACATTCACACACTGATGGAGGGAGCTGCCATGCAAGGCGCTAACCAGCACCCATCAGGAGCAAGGGTGAAGTGTCTTTCTTGTTCAGGACACAACGGACATGACGAGGTTGGTACTAGGTGGGGATTGAACCAGGGACCCTCGGGTCGTGCACGGCCATTCTTCCACTGCGCCACGCCGTCCCCACAAACACAGACATGCCCCCTCCCACACACACACACACACACACACACACACACACACACACATACACACAAACAGCGCGCCTCTTCCTTGTCGCCTCTTTCGCAGCGCTGCAATAAAACACTCAGATCTTCTCAGTTTCTAGCCGATACTACAAACAAAATAACGCAAAATAACGCAGTAACGCATCATGTAGTAACGGTAACTGAGTTACTGAATATAAAAAATAACGCGTTAGATTACTAGTTACCGCCGATACTAACGACGTTACAGTAAGTCCCAACACTGCACAATATACAATGACAGTAAAAACATCTAATCTCATCTTTTTAACAATTGTGGCTGTAGGCAACCCACTGATATGTTTTTTTTTTTTTTTTTTTGCTGAACTTCACACGATGTTTAATAAACTCCAAAAGCATTATTAAATGATACAAATGACATTATGTTATGGATGTTATCTTTGCAAAGGCTGAATATTTGATCGCATTATGTGGTATAGGTGTATTTATTGTTATGTCCCGTGCGTATAATAAGGTTAGCGTACAGTATATTTTTATGTACTGTTTTTCCTGATCTAATAGCAGCGCCCCAGACGAGCCATAAAACTGGAATCCAAACAAGCTGAATGGCAATTTAGAAATGTCTATTAAAGGATATTACTGCCGCTTGGAAATTACTTTGGGGAGGGAAAAAACCCGAAAAACTTGGACCTGGAAAACAGTAAACATATTGCATGGAGTGTGAGAATGAGTGCCAGGGTTGACATAAACATTAACCTTTCCACATTTGCTGCAAATCCCGAGATTTGCCAAGGATCTATTCTGGCTGCACAAGCAAATCTGCTAATTGCAGCCTGATTGAAATGGGAAAAAAAAAAAGAAAAAAAAAGTGCGTTTGAGGCCCGGGCGTTCAGACAAGACGCGTGCAGATTGCGCCCGTGACTAAGACGGAGATCATAAAGATAGATGGGAGAAAAGCGAGGGAAATCAGCATCTTTTGGAGCTGCTGCAGCCTCCTGCAGATGGTTGACATTGACTGCGAGCCGAGCGAGAGTGTGCTCGGATTCCTGCACTGTGGCGCGGCACAATAATGGAGTGTCATTCCTTTTCCACTCCAGTGCATCCGTCTGTTTGCTTTGGGGGACAATGAAATCCTCAATCAGTTACAATTATCAGGCACTTTGCAAGGACTGTGCGTGACCTACAGTACACACCCCATGTCCAATGCCTGCACATACTGTCAAATACCCCGTAGGTCAGTGTTTTTCAACCACTGTGCCGTGAGATATTGTCTGGTGTGCCGTGGGAAATGATGCAACTTCACCTAATTGGTCCAAAAAATATTTTTTGCAAATCAATAATTATAATCTGCAAATAATGTGCCGTTGTCTAGTGTCCGTGCTGTATAGAGCTTGGCAGGGTAACCATGTAGTACTCCATATCAGTAGGTGGCAGCAGGGAGTCAATTGCTTTGTAGAAATCGGAACGGGTCGAGGATGGTTTGTCGTGATCCCAATATGCAGAGCACAGCGGGAGACGGCGTGCAGGTAAAAAGGTATGTAAGGCTTCAACCAAAAATGAACAAAAGGGAAAGGAAATGGCACTGAAGCATAGGGATTGCTACGCAAAACGAACGTAAAACTGAACTGGCTACAAAGTAAACAAAAACAGAATGCTGGACGACTGCAAAGACTTACAGCGTGGTCCACAAAGTACATCTGTACATGACATGACAATCAACAATGTCCCCACAAAGAAGGATAGCGTCCGGGCTCCATGTTAGATCCCCTCTTTTTCATCAATACAGTAGAAGACTAATAGTGAAGTTAGAAGCCAGGCACCCCGGTCTATAGCGTCCGGGCTCCAAAAAATAAATTTTTTGCAAATCAATAATTATAATCTGCAAATAATGTGCCGTTGTCTAGTGTCTGTGCCGTATAGAGCTTGGCAGAGTAACCATGTAGTACTCTATATCAGTAGGTGGCAACACGGAGTCAATTGCTTTGTAGAAGTCGAAACGCGTCGAGGATGGTTTGTCGTGATCCCAATATGCAGAGCACAGCGGTAGACGGCGTGCAGGTAAAAAGATATGCAAGCTTTCAACCAAAAATGAACAAAAGGGAAAGGAAAAGGCACTGAAGCATAGGGAAGGCTATGCAAAACGAACGTAAAACTGAACTGGCTACAAAGTAAACAAAAACAGAATGCTGGACGACTGCAAAGACTTACAGCATGGTCCACAAAGTACATCCGTACATGACATGACAATCAACAATGTCCCCACAAAGAAGGATAGCGTCCGGGCTCCATGTTAGATCCCCTCTTTTTCATCAATACAGTAGAAGACTAATAGTGAAGTTAGAAGCCAGGCACCCCGGTCTATAGCGTCCGGGCTCAAAAAAAAACATTTTTTGCAAATCAATAATTATACTCTGCAAATAATGTAACGCTGTCTAGTGTCTGTGCTGTATAGAGCTTGGCAGGGTAACCATGTAGTACTCCATATCAGTAGGTGGCAGCAGGTGGTTCATTGCTTTGTAGAAGTCGGAACGCGTCAAGGATGGCTTGTCGTGATCCCAATATGCAGAGCAAAGCGGGAGACGGCGTGCGGGTAAAAGGTATGTAAGTATATAAGTAAACTTTGATTGATTGATTGATTGAGAGTATGTAATGCTTTGTACTATGTGGGCTTTGTACCGAGGATGTCGTTGTGGCTTGTGCAGCCCTTTGAGACACTTGTGATTTAGGGCTATATAAATAAAGATTGATTGATTGATGAATGCTTCAACCAAAAATGAAGAAAAAGAGAAAGGAAAAGGCACTGAGGCATAGGGAAGGCTACGCAAAACGAACGTAAAACTGAACTGGCTACAAAGTAAACAAAAACAGAATGCTGGACGACAGCAAAGACTTACAGCGTGGTCCACAAAGTACATCCGTACATGACATGCCAATCAACAATGTCCCCACAAAGAAGGATAGCATACGCACAACTGAAATAGTCTTGTTTGCCAATACAAAGCAGGTCAGGCAATAGCACTCAAAGGAAGGCGTGGATCTGCTACAGGAAAACACCAACAAAACAGGAAGAGTCACCAAAATAACAGCGCAAGACAGGAACTAAAGCACTACACACTGGAAAACAATAACACACTCAAAATAAGGCACGACAACCTGGTGGAGTTTCATTTTTTAACCTTTTCTGCTGGTGGTGTGCCTCCGTATTTTTTTAATGAAAAAAATGTGCCTTGGTTCAAAAAAGGTGGAAAAACACTGCCGTCGGTAACGGCTGCACACAGTTTGTCCAATCATGCACTCCTACTGTGTTGCATGTGCTAATATTTTTGTAAGGTTATTACACCCCGGAGGGCAGGGATATCCAACTGATTTGGGGGCCACAATCCAGAAAGCTAAAGACCGGGGTGCCAGACTTCCGACTTCACTGACTTCATTCTTTTACTGTAATGAAGAAAAAGAGGGGATCTAACATGGAACCTTGAGGAACACCACGAGTATAACTAAAGAAGTTGAACAAATGACTACCGACTGCATACGAACAAGCTTCAGGAGCACCTGAGTTACGGTGAAACTGCCAAAAATGAGAGGACCTAAAGGTGTGCCCTGAAGAACACCTCATGTAATTTACAAGTTTGGACCCCAGTGTTCTATGTTTAAAATGTCAATGCATAGATCTGCCAATGTGTTTACAGTTGTCCAAGTTCTTCTATACCTGTGGTTGTCAAACTTTTTTTCGCTAATTATAGTTCCACCATAACGACCAACAGTAAAATACAGTAGCGTAGTAGGCCTAAATATTCATTAAAAACAAGGCAGAGGTTTTATTTAACAATTATATTTAATATTTGGTCCACTTTTGGCTGTTATAAATATTATGATGCACAACTGTGTGTCGGCACACACACACACACACACACACACACACACACACACACACACACACACACACACACACACACACACACACACACACACACACACACACACACAATACCACTAGGGATGTCCGATAATGGCTTTTTGCCGATATCCGATATTCCGATATTGTCCAACTCTTTAATTACCGATACCGATATCAACCGACACCGATATCAACCGATATATGCAGTCGTGGAATTAACACATTATTATGCCTAATTTGGACAACCAGGTATGGTGAAGATAATGTACTTTTAAAAAATGTTTATAAAATAAAATAAGATAAATAAATTAAAAACATTTTCTAGAATAAAAAAGAAAGTAAAACAATATAAAAACAGTTACATAGAAACTAGTAATTAATGAAAATTAGTAAAATTAACTGTTAAAGGTTAGTACTATTAGTGGATCAGCAGCACGCACAATCATGTGTGCTTACGGACTGTATCCCTTGCAGACTGTATTGATATATATTGATATATAATGTAGGAACCAGAATATTAATAACAGAAAGAAACAACCCTTTTGTGTGAATGAGTGTGAATGAGTGTAAATGGGGGAGGGAGGTTTTTTGGGTTGGTGCACTAATTGTAAGTATATCTTGTGTTTTTTATGTTGATTTAATAAAAAAAATAATAATAATAATTTTAAATGGTAAATAGTAAATGGGTTATACTTGTATAGCGCTTTTCTACCTTCAAGGTACTCAAAGCGCTTTGACACTATTTCCACATTCACCCATTCACACACACATTCACACACTGATGGCAGGAGCTGCCATGCAAAGCGCTAACCAGCAGTCATCAGGAGCAAGGGGTGAAGTGTCTTGCCCAAGGACACAACGGACGTGACTAGGATGGTAGAAGGTTTAAAAAACAAAAAAAACCCGATACCAATAATTAAAAAAACGATACCGATAATTTCCGATATTACATTTTAACGCATTTATCGGACATCTCTAAATACCACCATAAGCCCAACAATAAACTACGGTAGCGTAGTAGGCCTAAGTATTCATGAAAAACAAAGCAGAGGTTTTATTTAACAATTATTGTGTGTGTGTGTGTGTGTGTGTGTTGTTGATGGTACATAGGGGGAAATGATCGTACAAAAATGACAATTATCGTATGTTCCAAGGCATTTTGACCACAACCCATAACGGGCGCCACAAATGTTATTTCCCCACCCGAACAAGACACATATCAGGAAGCTTTTGAAAGTCATGTTGTGTATCTTTGAGTGAAGGATTGCTGTTATAAATAATATGATGCACAAGTGTGTGTAGGCACACAAACACACACACACACACGAAGATACAGATCATCCTTATATGGCGGAGAACAGCGAGTGGACTGCATGCGCTCATCGTTTTGGAACAATCTGGGAATAGAATCAATTGCATAGCAACTGACAAAATGTACACGCACACACACACTCCAACACACACACACATGCACACACACACACACACACACACACACACACACACACACACACACACACACACACGTTCTGTTTTTGTCTCCTATAGAGAAGATTGAAACGATAAAACAAACAGGCCACCTTCGTTTACTGGGTCCTTAAACCCGAGTTGAAACCTCCAACCGCCTGCTACAAATCATTTTCTTTCCAATCGAAAACCATGGAAATGTAAATAATCTGTTCCAGGGTCAAACTGTTGCTACTTCTGTCATCAAATCAAATCAAATAAAAATGTGTCGTACTTTACATACGCAAGCAAGCGGCAAACACAAAATGCTATACAAAAAAATAATATATATATATATATATATATATATATATATATATATATATATATAAGAAGAGAAAAAAACACACACACACGCACCCACATACACACACACACACACACATACACACACATACACACACAGAGCACTATTGACAATAACAAAGCAAAAACAAAACATGCCATAGCACTGAGGATTTGAAGAAAAAGGCCACTTTTGAGGCGTCTACACTGTAAAATACCTCAAATGAACGCCATCTAAAAATAGTGTAAACATATGATAAAATATATGTACACAATTAAATATAAATATTACATTAGTAAGTTAATAAAGACATAACATTGAGAGAATAATAGTAGTAATATTAAAAACTAAGATAGAAAACAACACAATCAAATAATTAAAAAAAAAACATAAGCGTTTAAGATGATCAGTAAAAAGCCTGATTAAAAAGGTGTGTCTTTAGCATTTTTGTTTACATTTCAACGCAGGCTGTCCCACAGGTGAGGGCCATAGCTTAATGCCGCCTCACCTCGGCTCTTTTCTGGTATTTGGTAAAACTAAAAGGCCAATGCCAGAGGACCTCAGGATACAGTAAGAGCAGGTCAGATAAGACATTTTAAAAACGAATAATAGAACTTTGAAATTGAACCTGAAGTGAACTAAAAGCCAATGCAGCGACTTTAAAACTGGTGTAATGAGCTCCCGCTTTTTGGCCCTTGTCAGCAACGTTCCCTCTAAGGTGCGCGCCTGTGCAATTGCACACTGCTCAAGCGTCCTCTGCACACGGCAAATCTATGCCACGCACAAAATCAAATAAAAAAATAAGCGCATAACAATTTTCGACACAACACGGACACGACAGAGAAAACAGTTTTCGTCATCATTGTTCAAATATTGTAATATCTGTCGAGAGGCTTTGAGGACATGAATTCCATTCATCACTTTACTGAGCAAAATTCTTTATTGTCGGCCATAAACACATCACCAAAACATTAGTAAAAAAATGATATCTAGCAAAAGTGGTCATTTTCTGCAGTACAAATCAGACCAAAAGCAACTTTGTTATATCAACAGCAGCCGCTCGCTCTTTCTCACTTGCGCCAACACATGCACATATGGCACTTAGCCAGTGATGCGTTTACAGTCACACAAAAAGTCGCACAACTCCAACACCACACATAAAGTGTCATTCCAGGTCGTTACACTATGATTTACCAATCAAATGTGTGCTTATTCTAGTGTCATTTATTAGGAATCTTAATTTATAAATATTAATCATGGAATGCTGTTAGTATATTAAATAAATACTAATAAAAATATATTTTTTACAAACAGGAAGTTGCAGGAATGTACACACGATCCCCTGCTTACATCTCATTGTGCAACATGTGAATGTTTTAATGGGAATTAAATGCAATGTCTGAAAGGGGTAAAAATTATTTCCAGAGCAGGACCTCCACCCAGACAAACAATACAAGTACACAGTTCAGGAAAAACAATATTTGTTGTTATTGTCATTGTAAGTGGGCCTAAACACTTATATTAGAACATCATCTCATGGAAATGACTGCTGTCATTTGATTATAATAATAAGAGAATGTTGTCTGTCTATCTGTGTTGGCCCTGGATAGAAAATGGATGGATGGATGGAGATTGAACTTGTTATTTAGTCAGGTTTGGGACAGGTGTGCTGCTGGTGTAGCCACAGTGTGCACGTCTGATGTTGCTCACATGGGCTCCACTGAATGCTCAGGGAGTTTTTGCGTTTGCTCACACACATGACAAATTAGAGGGAACATTGCTTGTCAGCACTCTTTAGAGGTGCAAAAATGTTTCGTTATTGCACCGTAACACACTTGCACGTACTTCTATATATTTTTGTTGTGCTGTTGGCTAACAACTTTGGCACGTGCTAATGCACACCAACTACACTATTTACTGTACTTATTGAAAGGGTATGATAAACGTGTGATTTCTTTTTTTATCAGAGTTTATGTATAACTTGTTTACGCTTTTACTCAAACATTTTTAATCTTGTGAAACATAGTAAACTTTATATTTCACAAGATTAAAAATGTTAAAAGAAGTTAACCCATGTTCATGTTCTCTTCGCACCTAATGTAATGATGAGGTTGAGCATCACTAAAAAGCCAAAGAAAAATCCATGTGGAATGACTCATGTTATGTTTGTTGAACGATTTTTGCCAATAAATCCATTAATCGCAAGACAAATGAAAACGAACTTGACAACTTTGTCGTCATCAATAAATGACCGTGTCCTCTTTGCATCGCTCTTAGCATTTGAGCGTGTTTGTTCAATAGAAGAATCAAATGAACCGAGTGAATACTCTCGCCGGTCATTAACGATCTTTGTCTCGGTGGGAAAGGTAACAAAAATTTGTCGGAAAAAATATGATTGTGTGGGAATTTATTGGCGTCAAGCAAGATGAGTTCATAAACATGGACAAACAAGCAAGAAAAAGCCACATTCGTTGGAAAATGACGGCAACAAAAAAAAAAACATCAACACCCGACCCAGTTTTTCCAACTGGAGAAAAACTGCACAAAAGATGCTCAATATTTATTGGAGTGCATTTTTTTCCTAAATGATAATGAGAGTCCATTTTATTTTTAGTGTCTGTTTAGATATGTAAAATAATCAAAATGTATTCACCTTCCTAATGCATTGGTAGATAAAATGAGAAATAAAAGTTTATTGGTTTTGTAAGGACAATTTGCATTATTATTATATGTCATACTGCTGATTTTGGTATCAAGACAATGCTGACAACAATATTGTTAACATAATAAGTGGAACAATCTATCATGCAATTTTTTTTTATTTTCGGCCGAGGCTAATTTATAAGTGTATTTTCCTGAAAACATGATAAATTAGTTTTTTTTTGGCTTTTAAATGTTACAATGTTGGATACTCGTGTTAAACAGCACTTAATGTCAGACCAAAAGCATTTGGACGCGAGCTTGCATGCACTTTTGGATGGCTCTGTTAGCGCGTTTTTGCTTTAAAATAAAGGGAATAAGCGGTAGAAAATGGATGGATGGATAAACAGCTTCGTGTTTTTCTTCCCACAACACCTGGGGCACTACAACATTGGATTAGCCGACGGGAAAAGACGATGACACTGGGACATTACGACTTGGTTTCAGGAAATGCAAGAGAAGGTAAGATTGAGTATTATATATATATATATATATATATATATATATATATATATATATATATATATATATATATATATATATATATATATATATATATAGCCAATTTACAAACAAAAAAGTTACTTTTGGATTTCGCTATCTCTTTTGTGTATATCTTGCATCTTTAAAATGCCTGGAAAATTCAGCGCCTCTCCCGAAAAACTCCCGGGACAAATTTTCTACCGAAAATCTCCCGAAATTCAGGCGGACCTGAGTGACGTGTCAACAGCCTGTTTTCACGTCCGCTTTCCCACAATATAAACAGCGTGCCTGCCCAATGACGTTATAACTGTAGAATGATCGAGGGCGAGTTCTTGGTTTCTTATGTGGGTTTTTTGTTAGGCAGTTTCATTAACGTCCTCCCAGCGCGGTAACAACACACAACAACAGCAGTCACGTCTTTGTCTACCGTAAAGCAGTTTGTCTGCTGTAAACAGCAATGTTGTGACACAGGACAATACTGCCATCTACTGTACATGCATATTTAACAATAACATCTAGGGCTTTTAGAGAAGTACAGTGCACAACTGCGCACACAACAAGGAGACGAAGCAGAATGCATCATCAGAGAGGGTGTTCAGCATGGTTAGAAAAATAGTGACAGAGAATAGAACAAGGATGGACAATTCAACCCTTAACTCAACAATGAGTAGATGAGTGTTATGTGTGTGTATATGTGTAAATAAATGAACACTAAAATTCAAGCATTTCTCTTATTATATATATATATATATATATATATATATATATATATATATATATATATATATATATATATATATATATATATATATATATATATAGCCAATTTACAAACAAAAAAGTTACTTTTGGATTTCGCTGTCTTTTTTGTGTAATTCTTGCATCTTTAAAATGCCTGGAAGTTGTAGTAAAAGTTGCAATGTGTGGAGACTAGGGTTGTCCCGATACCAAATGTATTTCGATACTTTTCAATTCTTTTTTCTAAGTAAAGGGACCACCAAAAATAGCATTATTGGCTCTATTTTAACAAAAAATCTTAGGGTACATTAAACATATGTTTCTTATTGCAATTTTGTCCTTAAATAAAATAGTGAACATACGAGACAACTTTTCTTTTATTAGTAAGTAAGCAAACAAAGGCTCCTAATTTAGTCTGCTGACATATGCAGTAACATATTGCGTCATTTTCCATTCTATTATTTTGTCAAAATGATTGAGGACAAGTGGTAGAAAATGAGATATTAATCCACTTGTTAATATATGCTTACTTTCTCTTTTAACATGTTGTATCTACACTTCTGTTAAAATGTAATAATCACTTGTTCTTCTGTTGTTTGATACTTTACATTAGTTTTGGATGATACCACAAATTTGGGTATCGATACGATACCAAGTCGTTACAGAATCATACATTGGTCATATTCAAAGTCCTCATGTTTCCAGGGACATATTTCCTGACTTTATAAACATTATATAAATAAAAAATATGTTGTGATGCTAAAAAAATATCAATGTAATCATAGTAGTATTTAC
>NC_084560.2:32537920-32552920 GCF_033978685.3 Nerophis lumbriciformis
TCCAGCATGTAATACTAAATAAATATAGTGCTTTATATCCCCATGATTGCATTGCAATTCTATTAAGTCAAATATTATAGTTATATCTCACATTTAGCTTACCTAGCAGGAATGTTTGGTATGAACTCTCTTGGACGCAATTAAGAAATTTCCCATTCCTACATTCCGAATGGCCATGAAGTGAAAACACGAGGGACAATCACATTAGTTCAAGCGTCTCTCGGTGCTCACTTCTATTCGCTCTCTCCGTCACCAGGCGCCTCCAAGGCCGATTGGCGATGCTACATCACACTTAGCCAGACGCACACAAGGACAGGCTGGTTCCAGTGTGCGGAACAAACCGCTGCCAGGGCACTGACCGATGGTAGACCTTCTGTACTTTTACTCACATTGATATACACAGTGTGACGGTACATGTATTCCGATTTTTTGGAGGAGTAGGATTGTACAGTGTTTACTTTCCCAAAAAAAAGTTAGGTTATATTAAATGGAGACAAGTCAAGCACTAGGACCATAAGACCGCCCACAAGCTCATCGATTGGCTCTGACGCTTTTTTGCCAGTTGGACTTGAGTTTGTGTTCGTGTGCCATTTTTAAGTTGTTAACATGTTAACAGTCTTTATCTAGCCATGGTGCCAAGGAGAAGCCTGCATATTCCAAAACTGCAACAAAACCTTACTTATACAGAGTATATACACATTCACTAATATAGAGAGCAGAGTGTATACACACCCTAATACACAGGGTAGAGTATATAAACACACTAATATCGACTGTAGAGTATATATACACAATAATATAGAGAGTAGAGTATATAATATATACTCTACTCTCCATATTATTGTGTGTATATACTCTAGGTCAGGGGTCGGCAACCTTTACCAGTCAAAGAGCCATTTTGACCAGTTTCACAAATTAAAGAAAACAATGGGAGCCACAAAAATCTTTTGAAATTTAAAATGAAATAACACTGTTTTTTTTTTTGCTTTGTGCTATGTATAAACCAAGGGTCTCAGACACGCGGCCCACATCTTAATATGAAAATTGAATGTTAGTGCGGCCCGCATGTTTTATATGAATGGCGCTTGACAGCGTCATACTTGTCAACCCTCCCGATTTTTCCGGCAGACTACAAATTTCAGAGCAACTGTTCTCTCGAACGTACCGTGATGGTACAGCATTTAGCGCTCACCACAACCAGCGTGCCGACCCAGCCACATGTGGTAAGGGGCTTCTACTTGCTCACGTAAATGACAGCAACGCATACTTGGTCAACAACCACACAGGTTACACTGACGGAGGTGGTATAAAAAACTTTAACACTCTTACTAATAATGCGCCACACTGTGAACCCACACCAAACAAGAATGACAAACACATTTCGGGAGAACATCTTTACCGTAACACAACATAAACACAACAGAACAAATACCCATAATCCCATGCAGCCCTAACTCTTACGGGCTACATTATACACCCCCGCTACCAAACCCCGCCCACCTCAACCGACGCACAGGGGGGGGGGGGGGGGGGGGGGGGGGGGGCTGCATGGGATTCTGGGTATTTGTTCTGTTGTGTTTATGTTGTGTTAAGGTGCAGATGTTCTCCCGAAATGTGTTTGTCATTCTTGTTTGGTTTTGGTTCAAAGTGTGGCGCATTATTAGTAAGAGTGTTAAAGTTGTTTTATATGGCCACCGTCAGTGTAACCTGTGTGGCTGTTGACTAAGTATGCCTTGCTGTCACTTGTGTGTGCAAGCAGAAGATGCATATATCAAGAGGCTGAGCTGGCACGCTGTTTATACAGATTGTAGAGGGCGCTAAATGCTGTACCATCACGGCACGCCCTTATTATTATTGTAAGGGTGAAAATCGGAGAATATTAATCCCGGGAGTTTTCTGCGAGAGGCTCTGAAATCCGGAAGTCTCCCGGGAAAATCGGGGGGGTCGGCAAGTATGCAGCTGAGCCGCATCAGAGTGATCAAAGAGCCGCGGGTTGCCGACCCCTGCTCTAGGTAGAGTATATACACACAATAATATAGAGAGTAGAGTATATAAACACACTAATATAGAAAGTAGAGTACCTACACACACACTAGTATAGAGAGTAGAGTATATAAACACACTAATATAGAGAGTAGAGTATATACACACACTAATATAGAGAGTAGAGTATATACACACACTAGTATAGAAAGTAGAGTACACACACACACTGATATAGAGAGTTGAGTATATACACACCCTAATAAACAGAGTAGAGTATATACACACACTAATACAATGAGTGGCGTATATACACACATGAATATACATAGTACACAGTATATACACACCCTAATATACAGAGTCAAGTATATACACACCCTAATATACGGATCATGGTATATACACACCCTTATATACAGAGTATACACAGTGTAGAGTATACAGACACACTAATATACACAGTAGAGTATACTCACACAGAGTAGAGTATATAAAAACCCTAATACCAAGAGTAGAGTATACTGTATACAGAGTAGAGTATATACACACCCTAAAATACAGAGTAAACACACACTACTATGCAGGAGTAGATTACTGTATACAGAGTAGTGTATACACACACACAGAGTATCAGTGGCGGGCCGTGTGGTTCCCACCTAGGCCTTCAGTGATTACCTCTCAAAATACCATCATTGATGTCACCACATGACCATTGCTGGAAAAATACTATACAGAAACACATTTACGCACTACTGGTCATTGTACATAACGGGTTCTTTTCTGGCGCATTTAAAAAATCAATAAACCCGCATCAGCAATCAAAACATATCTTATGTGGTACTGTCAAAATTAAAATTGCAAAGAACATATTGAACGTGAAAAAAAATCAAGAAATAAAATATCTGAACTCACAATCTGTAGAACCCCCCAAAAAAAAAAAAAAAAAAAAGTGGTGGTCTTACAAGATGTAGCACACTACTATACAGGAGTAGAGTACTGTATACAGAGTAGTGTATACACACACTACTATGCAGGAGTAGAGTACTGTGTACAGCAGAGTTTTTCAACCACTGTGCCGCGGCACACTGGTGTGAGATATTGTCCGGTGTGCCGTGGGAAATTATGCAACTTCACCTAATTGGTCCAAAAAATATTTTTTTGCAAATCAATAATTAGAATCTGCAAATAATGTGCCGTTGCTTAGTGTCTGTACTGTGTAAAACTCGGCAGGGTAACCACGTAATACTCCATGTCAGTAGGTGGCAGTGGGTAGTTAATTGCTTTGTAAAAGTCGTAAAGTGTCGGGTGAGACGAGGATGGTTTGTTGTGATCCCAATATGCAGACCACATCGGGAGGCAGTGTGCAAGTAAAAAAGGTATGTAATGCTTAAACCAAAAATTAACAAAAGGGAAAGGCAATGGCTATGCAAAACGAAAGTAAAACTGAACTGGCTACAAAGTAAACAGAAACAGAACGCTGGACGACAGCAAAAACTTACTGCTTCCACAAAGTACGTCCGTTCTTGACATGACAATCAACAATGTCCACACAAATAAATTTGCTAACACAAACCAGGTGCGCGGAATAGCTCTCAAAGGAAGACATGAAACCGCTACAGGAAAACACCAACAAAACAGGAAGGGCCACCAAAATAACAGCGCAAGACAAGAACTAAAGCACTACACACAGGAAAACACTAACAAACTCAAAATAAGGCATGACGAGCTGGTGAAGTTACTTTTTTTTTTAACGTTTTCTGCTGGTGGTGTGCCTCCGGATTTTTTAAATGAGAAAAATGTGCCTTGCCTCAAAAAAGGTTGAAAAACACTGGTGTACAGAGTGGTGTATACACACACTACAGGAAGCTTTGCATGAACAGTTTGCACAGCAGCCACATTTCGTCAGCGCAATCAAGACGGACGGCGAACAATCCAAACAGCAGAAGGTGGTGCAATGGTGCAGCCTGTTCATGTATGGCTGAGAGGCTGTCACTTCATCAACTGCAGCAATTTCTCACTCTTGATCAGCCAGCTGTGGAGCCTGGTCTACCTGCTCTGCACGCCCATCGTGAGCCGGGAGACAAAAAGCTTACCTGGCGGTGAATCACGGTCTTTGTCTAGAAGACAATCACCGCCTTCTCATCCCCCCCCCGCCCACCCATCTGTCATCGTCTTTCCGGACCTCTCCATCTTGTGTGATCTGACACCATTCACAAGAAAAGAGAGGCCATGCGCACGCCGGCTCGTGCCCAGAATGAAGCGTGCCGATGCTCATGCATGAGCACGCCTGGCCTGTTTTGACACCGCCTCCCGAACATGTCGGAGAAGACAAACAACAGCGTCGAGCAGCGGACGCCTCTCCATGTGGCGCACCGGCTTACGGGCGCCATATGGGATCGCCATTGTTGACAAAACAGCACAGGGGCCATTCGCACGGACGGACATTCCCGCTGCTTTTGCGTTCCCCAGTAAAAAAAAAACGCTGATGTCAAATCTGGACCCCGGGAGAGGATTTAGGGAAGTCCGTCATGTACCGGCGGAACAAATCCGCGAGTGGCTCTTACCTAGCTGCAGCTCCATGTTGTTAATCTTGTTTTCCGAAGGGAACAGGATCTTCGGAGGCTTGTCGGTCAAAGGGGCTGAAAAAGAAGACAGGAGACGGCGTTTAATACCGTGACAAAAACTTACAGCGGTGGCAAAATGTGGCGCTCATGTTCCTCATGGCCCGCTCGACTCTCCCCACACAGCTTACATCGGGGGTGTCAAACGTTCGTGGGCCCGATCCGGCCCACGAACAGGTTTTATCCGACCCGCGAGATGAGTTTGCAAAGTATAAAAAATGAGCTGACATTTTTGAATGAAATAAAATGTGTCCACTGGATGTCGCAACAGCAATTCCTTGTTTACCTTTTAGAGAGGGCGGAGCTACACTATATTGCCAAAAGTATTTGGCCACCTGCTTTGACTCACATATGAACTTGAAGTGCCATCCCATTCCTAACCCATAGGGTTCAATATGACGTCGGTCCACCTTTTGCAGCTATTACAGCTTCAACTCTTCTGGGAAGGCTGTCCACAAGGTTGCGGAGTGTGTTTATAGGAATTTTCCACCATTCTTCCAAAAGCGCATTGGTGAGTTCACACACTGATGTTGGTCGAGAAGGCCTGGCTCTCAGTCGCTGTTCTAATTCATCCCAAAGGTGTTCTATCGGGTTCAGGTCAGGACTCTGTGCAGGCCAGTCAAGTTCATCCACACCAGACTCTGTCATCCATGTCTTTATGGACCTTGCTTTGTGCACTGGTGCACAGTCATGTTGGAAGAGGAAGGGGCCCGCTCCCAGACTCGTCCATCAGATTGCCAGATGGAAAAGCGTGATTCATCACTCCAGAGAAGGCGTCTCCACTGCTCTAGAGTCCAGTGGCGACGTGCTTCACACCACTACATCCGACACTTTGCATTGGACTTGGTGATGTATGGCTTAGATCATAGGTGTCAAACTCTGGCCCGCGGACCAAATTTGGCCCACCGTGTAATTTCACTTGGCCCTTGAGGCGATATCAAATTAACACTAAAACTGGCCCGCCGATCCACCCCGGAGTCTTCCAAACGCCAGCCATACTTCATCAACAGCGATACAGGTTACACTGAGGGTAGCCGAATAAAAATCTTTAACACTGTTAGAAATATACGCCACACTGTGAATACACACCAAACCAGAACCCTTTGCAGCACTAACTCTTCCGGGACGCTACAAGGTGTGTGTGTGTGCTGCAAAGGATTCTGGGTATTTGTTCTGTTGTGTTTATGTTGTGTTACGGTGCGGATGTGCTCCCGAAATGTGTTTGTCATTCTTGTTTGGTGTGGATTCACAGTGTGGCGTATATTTCTAACAGTGTTAAAGTTTTTTATACTGGCACCCTCAGTGTAACCTGTATGGCTGTTGACGAAGTATGCGTTGCATTCGCTCATGTGTGTGCGTACAGAAGCCGCACATATCTTGTGACTGGGTCTGAACGATGTTAGAATGGATGAAAAGCGGACGTGACGATAGCTCGTAGAGTACGTTAAAGGTTAATTTGTTCAACATTGGCCTGCGGCTTTGTTCAGTTTTAAATTTTGGCCCACTCTGTATTTGAGTTTGACACCCCTGGCTTAGATGCAGCTGATCGGCCATGGAAACCCATTCAACAAAGCTCTCTGCGTACTGTACGTGGGCTAATTGGAAGGTCACATGAAGTTTGGAACTCTGTAGCAACCGACTGTGCAGAAAGTCGGCGACCTCTTTGCACTATGCGCTTCAGCATCCGCTGACCCCTTTCTGTCAGTTTACGTGGCCTACCACTTGGTGGCTGAGTTGCTGTTGTTCCCAAACTCTTCCATTTTCTTATAATAAAGCCGACAGTTGACTTTGGAATATTTAGGAGCGAGGAAATACTTTTGGCAATATAGTGTATGTGCCGTGTTAAGACAGAGACAACACGTCCGTGTCTGGACACTACATACATACGATGCTTATTAGTGATAGTATACAAAATGTGGATCGTTACGTTAATGCCTTGGTTGTCAAAGATGTTGTTGCTAATGTAACCTGTGACATTTAAACACCAAAAAATTATTTTAATAATCGGTACATTTGGTGTTGTACTTATGACTGTGGGGACACATTTTCTGGGCGCACATAAACATTCTGAAATAATATGTATCCCCTTCTAACTTCACGTGAGATTAATGAAATGAGTCCAAATTCACAAGTTTTGTTGTAGATGATGCTACATATGTAAAGAATAACCATATATATAGTTAGTACAATTAGATATGTTAGAATGTTACATGTTAGAACAATTTCCCTTGTGGATCATTAAAGTTTGTCAAAGTCTAAGTCTAAGTCTATGTCAGTTGAGGAAAATGAGTAAATTACATTAATAACATCTTGTGATTTAATTTTGATATTAGTATAATTTCATATTTTGATAGATTACAACAATAACACTAATGGGAGCATTTTAAAACTCTGACAGACTCAAATCCACCAATTATTGTCACATCATTTATTCAGAGAGTATAAATAACGACAAATAAAGATAGAATACTATTAACCGCAACTTGTAAGTTTAAAAAAACCCAAAAAACATTATGGTTTTGTACATTTCCAGACTGTGCTTTGTCTTTTTTTAAACAATGAAAACAATCTGAAGTTTTCTTTATTTATAAGTTATCATGCCATGATTTTACCAGTCCAGCCCACTTGGGAATAGATTTTCCTCCATGTGGTCCTTAGACAATATATATATATATATATATATATATATATATATATATATATATATATATATATATATATATATATATATATATATATATACATATATATGTATATACATATATATATATATACATATATATATATATACAAATATATATACATATATACATATATGTATACATATATACATATATATATATATACATATATACATATATGTATACATATATACATATATATATACATATATATACATATATATGTATATACATATATATATACATATATATAAATATATAGTCGAGGTTACTGTGGTAATATCTATCTGTCTATCTATCTATATATACATATATATACATATATATATATATACATATATATATATATATATATATATATATATACATATATATATATATATATATATATATATATATATATATATATATATATATATATATATATATATATATATATACGTATGTATGAAATATGGCACACTTAAAATGCTTTAACCACAACAAAACACAATTAAAATAACATCAATTCAATTTAGATTCAAGGATAATTTGTTTTGTTTTTATGTCCTTATTAATAACAAATAATTTTTCTTTTTGCACAAATTCCTTGTAACCACAAAGGGACCACAACCGTCACAAAGCGTCCTCTCCAAGAATGCTAAATCGTACTTCGGAGGTGCTGCTTCCATCGTGGGAATAGCGAGCAACAAGCGCTTCTTTATTGTTGTTAAAAGCAATTGTGTGTTCTGTGGAGAAGGTCACGCTCTTAAAGGGCCGGGGGTTAAAGAACATAAAGAGCTCTTCGTGTATGTACAAGACTGAGCGCTTAGTGGCGGGAGAAACAAGGTTGAGTCTATGTTTGGACGTCATTACGGTCACTCTGTTCGTTTGATGATATTGTAATGATAAAGCTTTAGTTCATGTCCAACATGCTGCATATAGTTTCATTAAACAACATGTTTACATTTGCATTATTCAACATGTCTGAGTAGGAGTAGGGGAAAACAAAGCTTATTTTATAACACTTTATCTCTGCCTGTTTACTTCTTTTGTTTACATGAAACCATTTTCTAACAGGGAAAGAAATGATTAGGTGTAAAACTGCCGGAAACACCGATTAATACAAGTACATTTTAGGGTAAATTATATCAGGTATCGGATAAATAATTTTCATGATTCTTAATTTCTTCTTTTTTCGTTTTTCACCCATTGGAGCAAGTCAATTCCATGAGTGGTATTTGGCTGAGTTAAACAAATAGGAAACAAACATGCTTTTTATTGGACAGCAACAATTAGTACATTTACTGATTTTTAAAATGCCAAACTAACTGATTAAATACCGTATTTTTCGGACTATAAGTCGCAGTGTTTTTCATAATTTGACTCATACTCAGGAGCGACTTATGTGTGAAATTATTAACACATTAGCGTAAAATATCAAATAATATTATTTTGCTCATTCAAGTAAGAGACTAGACGTATAAGATTTCATGGGATTTAGCGATTAGGAGTGACAGATTGTTTGGTAAACGTATAGCATGTTCTATATGTTATAGTTATTTGAATGACTCTTACCATAATATGTTACGTTAACATACCAGGCACGTTCTCAGTTGGTTATTTATGCCTCATATAATGTACACTTATTCAGCCTGTTGTTCACTATTCTTTATTTATTTTAAATTGCCTTTCAAATGTCTATTCTTGGTGTTGGCTTTTATCAATTAAATTTCCCCCAAAAATGCGACTTATACTCCAGTGCGACTAATATATGTTTTTTTCCTTCTTTATTATGCATTTTCGGCCGGTGCGACTTATACTCCAGAGCGACTTATAATCCGAAACATACGGTACTCTAATATCACTTTTGCTGAATTGAAGTAAATGTAAGCTATTCAGGGTGAATGATATCAGGTAATGGATAAATAATATTCATTTTTGTCTTTTCTCGTCGCAGCAAGTCAAACACAAGAGTGATTTTTGGCTTAGATTAACAAATAGGAAAAACAATTAAAAAAATTCGAACAGCAACAATTCATACTTTTGTATGTAATTATTTAAAGTTTGAAAAAAAACCAACTGCTGCTAATGTTGGAAATGCCGGAACGTGAAACCAAACAAAATTATTTCTCATATCACTTTTGCTGGATTTAAAAAGGTAAGATAGGCTCCAGTGACCCCCCGCAACCCCGAAAGGGACAAACGGTAGAAAATGATTGGGATAACTTGATCACAATATGAGCTACATTAAAAATATACACATGATTAAAACATCATTATGTAATAGATAGATACATAAACATTGTAAATGTAAGTAAATACAAGATATTCAGGGTAAATTATATCAGGTATCAGACAAATAAAATTCAACATTCCTTTTTGTTTTTGTTTTTCGGCTTTTTCCGTCGCAGCTAGTCAATTCCGTGAGTGACATTTGGCTTTGTTTAATAAATAAGACAAAAAACTAAAAACATGTTTTTATGGGACTGAAACAACGAGTACTTTTAGTATGCAGTTCCTCAAAGTTTTGGAGGAAAAAAAGGCAGCTCATGTTTGAAATGCCGTAATATGAAGCCAAACTGAAATCCCTTGTGCGGAATTTAAACATGGTATTGTACCCATTTTCGTAATAACAATACATCAACATTGTGAATGTAAACATAGGATATTCAGGGTAAATTATATTCTTTAATCCTTTTTTCTTAGTTTTTTGTTTTTTCTCGTGGCAGCAAGTCAAAACCATGAGTGATTTTCGGCTTAGTTAAACAAACACTGGAAAAAAACAAAAACATGTTTTGCACCCGTATATGTACTAACAACACACAAACATTTTAAATGTGAGTAAATCCCACCCTGCTTGGCACTCAGCATCAAAGGTTGGAATTGGGGGTTAAATCACCAAAAATGATTCCCGGGCACGGCCACTGCTGCTGCTCACTGCTCCCCTCACCTCCCAGGGAGTGATCAAGGGTGATGGGTCAAATGCAGAGAATAATTTTGCCACACCTAGTGTGTGTGTGACAAACATTTAACTTTAAATTAAATATAGGTTTTTCAAAGTAAATGATATAAGGTATAGGATAAATTAAATTACTTATTTCTTAGTTTTTTGGCTTTTCTTGTCGCAGCAAGTCAAACACAAGAGTGATTTTTGGCTTGGATTAACAAATAGAAAAAATAAAAAATAAAATGAAAAAATTGGACAGCAACAATTCATACTTTTGTATGTAATTCTTTAAAGTTTTTGGAAAAAACAAAGACTACTAATGTTCGAAATGCCAAACAAAATTATTTGTAATATCATTTTTGCTGGCTTTAAAAAGGTATTGTGATAATAACTTGGTAACAATATGAGCAACATTAAAACTAAATTAAAACAATCAGTATGCAATAGATGTATACATAAATATTGTAAATATAAGTAAATACAAGATATTCAGGGTGAATGATATCAGGTATCAGACAAATCATATTCAACATTCCTGTTTTCTTTGTTTTTCGGCTTTTCCCGTCACAGCAAGTCAATCCCATGAGTGATATTTGGCTTTCTTTAAGAAATGAGAAAACAACTAAAAACATGTTTTTATTGCACTGTAGCAACGAGTACTTTTAGTATGCCGTTCTGCTCATGTTTGAAATGCCGTAATATGAAGCCAAACTGAATCAATCAATCAATGTTTCACCCCCCGCAATCAATCAAGCGGGGGGTGTATATTGCAGCGTCCCAGAAGAGTTAGTGCTGCAAGGGGTTCTGGGTATTTGTTCTGTTGTGTTTATATTGTGTTACGGTGCGGATGTTCTCCCGAAATGTATTTGTCATTCTGGTTTGGTGTGGGTTCATAGTGTGGCGCATATTTGTAACAGTGTTAAAGTTGTTTATACGGCCACCCTCAGTGTGACCTGTATGGCTGTTGACCAAGTATGCTTGGCAATTCACTTGTGTGTGTGAAAAGCCGTAGGTATTATGTGATTGGGCCAGCACACAAAGGCAGTGCCTTTCAGGTTTATTGGCGCTCTGTACTTCTCCCTACGTCCGTGTACCACTCCATACAGCGGCGTTTTAAAAAGTCTTGAATTTTACTTTTTGAAACCGATACCGATAATTTCCGATATTACATTTTAAAGCATTTATCGGCCGATAATATCGGCAGCCCGATATTATCGGACATCTCTACTTGATAACAATATGAGCTACTTTAAAAGTATACACATGATTAAAAAAATCAATATGTAATCGATAGATACATAAATATTGTAAATAAATACAAGATATTCAGGGTAAATGATATCCATCCATCCATCCATCCATCTTCCTCCGCTTATCCGAGGTCGGGTCGCGGGGGCAGCAGCTTAAGCAGGGAAGCCCAGACTTCCCTCTCCCCAGCCACTTCGTCCAGCTCTTCCTGTGGGACCCCGAGGCGTTCCCAGGCCAGCCGGGAGACATAGTCTTCCCAACGTGTCCTGGGTCTTCCCCGCGGCATCCTACCGGTGGGACGTGCCCTAAACACCTCCCTAGGGAGGCGTTCGGGTGGCATCCTGACCAGATGCCCGAACCACCTCATCTGGCTCCTCTCGGTGTGGAGGAGCAGCGGCTTTACTTTGAGCTCCTCCCGGATGGCAGAGCTTCTCACCCTATCTCTAAGGGAGAGCCCCGCCACCCGGCGGAGGAAACTCATTTCGGCCGCTTGTACCCGTGATCTTGTCCTTTCGGTCATAACCCAAAGCTCATGACCATAGGTGAGGATGGGAACGTAGATCGACCGGTAAATTGAGAGCTTTGCCTTCCGGCTCAGCTCCTTCTTCACCACAACGGATCGATACAGCGTCCGCATTACTGAAGACGCCGCACCGATCTGCCTGTCGATCTCACGATCCACTCTTCCCCCACTCGTGAACAAGACTCCGAGGTACTTGAACTCCTCCACTTGGGGCAAGATCTCCTCCCCAACCCGGAGATGGCACTCCACCCTTTTCCGGGCGAGAACCATGGACTCGGACTTGGAGGTGCTGATTCTCATCCCAGTCGCTTCACACTCAGCTGCGAACCGATCCAGTGAGAGCTGAAGATCCTGGCCAGATGAAGCCATCAGGACCACATCATCTGCAAAAAGCAGAGACCTAATCCTGCAGCCACCAAACCAGATCCCCTCAACGCCTTGACTGCGCCTAGAAATTCTGTCCATAAAAGTTATGAACAGAATCGGTGACAAAGGGCAGCCTTGGCGGAGTCCAACCCTCACTGGAAACGTGTCCGACTTACTACCGGCAATGCGGACCAAGCTCTGGCACTGATCATACAGGGAGCGGACTGCCACAATCAGACAGTCCGATACCCCGTACTCTCTGAGCACTCCCCACAGGACTTCCCGAGGGACACGGTCGAATGCCTTCTCCAAGTCCACAAAACACATGTAGACTGGTTGGGCAAACTCCCATGCACCCTCAAGGACCCTGCCGAGAGTATAGAGCTGGTCCACAGTTCCACGACCAGGACGAAAACCACACTGTTCCTCCTGAATCCGAGGTTCAACTATCCGGCGTAGCCTCCTCTCCAGTACACCTGAATAGACCTTACCGGGAAGGCTGAGGAGTGTGATCCCACGATAGTTAGAACACACCCTCCGGTTCCCCTTCTTAAAGAGAGGAACCACCACCCCGGTCTGCCAATCCAGAGGTACCGCCCCCGATGTCCACGCGATGCTGCAGAGTCTTGTCAACCAAGACAGCCCCACAGCATCCAGAGCCTTAAGGAACTCCGGGCGGATCTCATCTACCCCCGGGGCCTTGCCACCGAGGTGCTTTTTAACTACCTCAGCAACCTCAGCCCCAGAAATAGGAGAGCCCACCACAGACTCCCCAGGCACTGCTTCCTCATAGGAAGACGTGTTGGTGGGATTGAGGAGGTCTTCGAAGTATTCCCTCCACCGATCCACAACATCCGCAGTCGAGGTCAGCAGAACACCATCCTCTCCATACACGGTGTTGATAGTGCACTGCTTCCCCTTCCTGAGGCGGCGAATGGTGGACCAGAATTGCTTCGAAGCCGTCCGGAAGTCGTTTTCCATGGCCTCACCGAACTCCTCCCATGTCCGAGTTTTTGCCTCTGCGACCGCTGAAGCCTGTCGGTACTTGTCCGCTGCCTCAGGAGTCCTATGAGCCAAAAGAACCCGATAGGACTCCTTCTTCAGCTTGACGGCATCCCTCACCGCCGGTGTCCACCAACGGGTTCTAGGATTACCGCCACGACAAGCACCAACTACCTTGCGGCCACAGCTCCAATCAGCCGCCTCGACAATAGAGGCGCGGAACATGGTCCATTCGGACTCAATGTCCAGCACCTCCCTCGTGACATGTTCAAAGTTCTTCCGGAGGTGGGAATTGAAACTCTCTCTGACAGGAGACTCTGCCAGACGTTCCCAGCAAACCCTCACAATGCGTTTGGGCCTGCCAGGTCTGTCCGGCATCCTCCCCCACCATCGCAGCCAACTCACCACCAGGTGGTGATCGGTAGAAAGCTCCGCCCCTCTCTTCACCCGAGTGTCCAAAACATGAGGCCGCAAATCCGATGACACAACTACAAAGTCGATCATGGAACTGCGGCCTAGGGTGTCCTGGTGCCAAGTGCACATATGGACACCATTATGTTTGAACATGGTGTTTGTTATTGACAATCTGTGACGAGCACAAAAGTCCAATAACAAAACACCACTCGGATTCAGATCCGGGCGGCCATTCTTCCCAATCACGCCTCTCCAGGTTTCACTGTCGCTGCCCACATGAGCATTGAAGTCTCCCAGTAGAACGAGGGAATCACCCGGGGGCGCACTCTCAAGTACTCCCTCGAGTGAATCCAAAAAGGGTGGGTACTCTGAGCTGCGGTTTGGCGCATAAGCGCAAACCACAGTCAGGACCCGTTCCCCCACCCGAAGGCAGAGGGAAGCTACCCTCTCGTCCACCGGGTTGAACTCCAATGTGCAGGCTCTGAGCCGGGGGGAAACAAGAATTGCCACCCCAGCCCGTCGCCTCTCACTGCCGGCAACGCCAGAGTGGAAGAGAGTCCAGCCCCTCTCGAGAGAACTGGTTCCAGAGCCCTTGCTGTGCGTCGAAGTGAGTCCGACTATATCTAGCCGGAACTTCTCCACCTCGCGCACTAGCTCAGGCTCCTTCCCCCCCAGCGAGGTGACGTTCCACGTCCCAAGAGCTAGCTTCTGTAGCCGAGGATCGGACCGCCAAGTGCCCTGCCTTCGGCTGCCGCCCAGCTCACATCGCACCCGACCTCTATGACCCCTGCTATGGGTGGTGAGCCGATTGGAGGGGGGACCCACGTTGCCTCTTCGGGCTGTGCCCGGCCGGGCCCCATGGGGGCAGGCCCGGCCACCAGGCGCTCGCCATCGTGCCCCACCTCCGGGCCTGGCTCCAGAGGGGGGCCCCGGTGACCCGCGTCCGGGCGAGGGAAATCTGGGTTCCTTGTCAGTGTTCCTCATAGAGATCTTCGAGCTGCTCTTTGTCTGATCCCTCACCTAGGACCAGTTTGCCTTGGGAGACCCTACCAGGGGGCATAAAGCCCCCGGACAACATAGCTCCTAGGATCATTGGAACACGCAAACTCCTCTACCACGTTAAGGTGGCAGCTCAGAGAGGAGTGAAATGATATCAGGTATCAGACAAATCATATTCAACATTCCTCTTTTCTTTGTTTTACGGCTTTTCCCGTCACAGCAAGTCATTCC
>NC_084560.2:32557920-32657920 GCF_033978685.3 Nerophis lumbriciformis
TAAAGGAATGCTGACCATTTTAGGCTATTTAACCCCTTGGAAAGTTAACAAATGCATATTTAGACCAAATTTAAGATTTCATTTACAATTTACCCCCGGTTGGCTGCTCGGAAACAATTCACCTGGAAAGTCCACACAGTTTTTCCCCCACAGTGCGCAAATAGGATTGTGGGTGATTGATCACACCGCTTATGGCTCCGGAGTACTGCCCTTGTTTGTTTTTTTTAGCATATAGTAGCTGCATGGGAGCAGGCACGCACTGAGCTCCATGTACCTTTGCCCTTGCAGTCAGGGCCGGCCCTGGGCTTTTTGTGGCCCTAAACAAGATTTACTATGTGGCCCCATCTGGGTCTTTAATAATACTTGTGCAGCACGCTAGGGGACATAGGGCTGACTTCGGCCTACTGAGTATTGCAATACAGTCGTCCCTCGCCACATCACGCTTGTAAAGACATGTCTAGAGGGCTTTCCTAAGGTCAAAACTATAGTAAGAAACTTGTAAACAGGTATTCGGTATGCTCTATCTATTAAAATATTCAATTAATAATGATTTATTCCTCCTTTCAATTAACAAGGGTTTATTCCCGGGATGTCAACTGTAAATCAGGCCCCCGAACAGGTTTTATCCGTCCTGCGGGATGAGTTTGCAAGTATAAAAATTAACCTGAAATTTTTTCAATGAAATAAACTGCTGTTCTAAATGTGTCCACTGGATGTCGCAATAGCAATTCTTTGTATCTTTGTAGATGATGCTACATATGTACAAAATAAACCACATGATGTTAGTGCACCAGTTGAGGAAAATTATGAAACTACATAAACAACATACTGTAATTTGATTTTGATATATTTTTTTTTATCTTGATTGAAAATTAATACTGATGAACATTATCACATCAATCAATCAATCAATGTTTATTTATATAGCCTTAAATCACAAGTGTCTCAAAGGGCTGCACAAGCCACAACGACATCCTCGGTACAGAGCCCACATAAGGGCAAGGAAAAACTCACCCCAGTGGGACGTCGATGTGAATGACTATGAGAAACCTTGGAGAGGACCGCATATGTGGGTAACCCCCCCCCACCCCAGGGGAGACCGAATGCAATGGATGTCGAGTGGGTCTGACATAATATTGTGAGAGTCCAGTCCATAGTGGATCCAACATAATAGTAAGAGTCCAGTCCATAGTGGGGCCAGCAGGACACCATCCCGAGCGGATTATATAATAAATTATATACATTTTCTGAATAAATGTATATAATTTATTAAGAAAATATAAATAACGACGAATAAAGATGGAATACTATTAACCGCAACATGTAAGTGTAAAAAACAACAACAACATTATGATTTGTACATTTTCAAAATGTGCTTGTTCTATTTTTAAACAAAGAAGATAATCTGAAGTTGTCTTTATTTTTAAGTTATCGTGCCGTGATTTTACCCACTTGGGAGTAAATTTTTCTCCATGTGGCCCCCCCATCTAAAATGAGTTTGACACCCCTGGTTTATTGAAATACTCTTGGAGCCTAAGTGTGAGTATAGGAGACACAACCAACAAAATCGCAGTTCAAATACAAAAGGAAGGGGATTCATAAGACCTCATTTGTCGCGGTTTACCCGACACGTGAAATGTGATGAACTTCAGCCGCAAGATGGCAGCAGAGTGTTAAAATGTGTTTTGTGGCGATTCCAACTATGACCGCAGCGTCAGTTGCTATGTAGAGTTGCGCTTTCCATCATTTTCAGCAGACTGCATTGCCAAATAATGAACGGCTCAACTTCCTCTCAAGGTCCACCCAGAAACGGGGCCATGTGAATCCTTTCCTTACTTAAGTTTATAATTAGATATTAAGAAATACTGTTATGTAAATATGTTTATATACTATAAATAATCACATATGAACAATAAACAAAAAAGAAAAAAACTGACAACTTAAATATAGTTCAATCTAATGTGTTGACAATATTTCCAACCACATCAGTAAAGCCAATGCAAAACTGCTGTGCAGCATTGGCATTAATTGAAGAAACACAGTAAACGGGCCAAAACGGGCCAAAACTCTAAGAAAACACATGTTCTTTAGACAATATACCTTTCGGGAAAATGTTCGGCTACAATATAAACTTAAATATTAGGGTCATTTTAGAAATATAATCGTAAATATGTCCCAATGATGGCATTAGAAGGGATGCTAAATTAGCAATTATCTCAATGGGCTTTTGAATGAACATAAGTGCAATGCTGCTAAACCCAACTAAAACTACAACAAAGGACACATTTACTCATCGCCGAATAATAGAACTTGATCGAAAACAAAATATATAATTGTATTCTGAGGTCTATCAGTCCATTAAAGTAAAACAAGTAAACATTTGCAGAGGATGAAGACCACGTTGATGATCAGCTACAGAAGTGGCGTGGCCCCCGCTAGTAGTTGTGGCCCTAAACAGGCCCGTTGTGTTTATGCCTTGATTGCAATCATCGGTTTTAGGCTGCGATCTCGTTCTAAAATAAAATATATTTTTAAAGGGAGAGAGCAGAGCAGAGAGACAACACTTTCTATGTACAAAACCCAAAACCAGTGAAGTTGTCACATTGTGTAAATTGTAAATAAAAACAGAAAGATTTGCAAATCCTTTTCAACTTATATTCAATTAAAAAAACGGCAAAGACAAGATATTTAACGTTCAAACTGGAAAACGTTATTTGTTGCAAATATTAGCTCATTTGGAATGTGATGCCTGCAATATGTTTCAAAAAAGCTGGCACAAGTGGCAAAAAAGACTGAGAAAGTTTATGAATGCTCATCAAACACTTATTTGGAACATCCCACAGGTGAACAGGCTAATTGCGAACAGGTGGGTGCCATGATTGGGTATAAAAGCAGCTTCCATGAAATGCTCAGTCATTCACAAACAAGGATGGGTCACCACTTTGTTAACAAATGCATGAGCAAATTGTCCGACAGTTTAAGAACAACATTTCTCAACGCGCTATTGCAAGGAATTTAGGGATTACACCATCTACGGTCCGTAATATCATCAAACGGTTCAGAGAATCTGGTGAAATCACTGCACGTAAGCGATGATATTACGGACCTTCGATCCCTCAGGTGGTACTGCATCAAAAAGCGACATCAGTGTGTAAAGGATATCACCACATGGGCTTGAGAACACTTCAGAAAACCACTGTCAGTAACTACAGTTGGTCGCTACATCTGTAAGTACAAGTTAAAACTCTATGCAAAGCGAAAGCCATTTATCAACAACACCCAGAAACGCTGCCGGCTTCGCCGGGCCCGAGCTCATCTAAGATGGACTGATGCAAAGTGGAAAAGTGTTCTGACGAGTCCACATTTCAAATTGTTTTCGGAAACTGTGGACGTCGTGTCTTCCGGAACAAAGAGGAAAAGAACCATCCGGATTGTTATAGGCGCAAAGTTGAAAAGCCAGCATCTGTGATGGTATGGGGGTGTATTAGTGGACAAGGCATGGGTAACTTACACATCTGTGAAGGCACCATTAATGCTGAAAGGTTCATACAGGTTTTGGAGCAACATATGTTGCCATCCAAGCAACGTTGTCACGGACGCCCCTGCTTATTTCAGCAAGACAATGCCAAGCCACATGTTCCAACAGCGTGGCTTCATAGTAAAATAGTGTGGGTACTAGACTGGCCTGCCTGTAGTCCAGACCTGTCTCCTATTGAAAATGTGTGGCGCATTATGAAGCCTACAATACCACAACTGAGACTGTTGAACAACTTAAGCTGTACATCAAGCAAGAATGGGAAAGAATTCCACCTGAGAAGCTTAAAAAATGTGTCTCCTCAGTTCCCAAATGTTTACTGAGTGTTGTTAAAAGGAAAGGCCAGTAATGTTAAGTAAATGATTATTTGCAAAAAAAAATAAAAAATAGTTTGTGACCTCTGACTATGTTAAGGTAACGTGCGGAGTTCCTCAGGGTTCGGTTCTTGGCCCTGCACTCTTTAGTATTTACATGCTGCCGCTAGGCGACATCATACGCAAATACGGTGTTAGCTTTCATTGCTATGCTGATGACACCCAACTCTACATGCCCCTAAAGCTGACCAACACGCCGGATTGTAGTCAGCTGGAGGCGTGTCTTAATGAAATTAAACATTGGATGTCCGCTAACTTCTTGCAACTCAACGCCAAGAAAACGGAAATGTTGATTATCGGTCCTGCTAAACACCGACATTTATTTAATAATACCACCTTAACATTTGACAACCAAACAATTACACAAGGCGAATCAGTAAAGAATCTGGGTATTATCTTCGACCCAACTCTCTCCTTTGAATCACACATTAAGAGTGTTACTAAAACGGCCTTCTTTCATCTCCGTAATATCGCTAAAATTCGTTCTATTTTATCCACTAGCGACGCTGAGATCATTATTCATGCGTTCGTTACGTCTCGTCTCGACTACTGTAACGTATTATTTTCGGGTCTCCCTATGTCTAGCATTAAAAAATTACAGTTGGTACAAAATGCGGCTGCTAGACTTTTGACAAGAACAAGAAAGTTTGATCATATTACGCCTATACTGGCTCACCTGCACTGGCTTCCTGTGCACTTAAGAAGTGACTTTAAGGTTTTACTACTTACGTATAAAATACTACACGGTCTAGCTCCGTCCTATCTTGTCGATTGTATTGTACCATATGTCCCGGCAAGAAATCTGCGTTCAAAGAACTCCGGCTTATTAGTGATTCCCAGAGCCCAAAAAAAGTCTGCGGGCTATAGAGCGTTTTCTATTCGGGCTCCAGTACTATGGAATGCCCTCCCGGTAACAATTAGAGATGCTACCTCAGTAGAAGCATTTAAGTCCCATCTTAAAACTCATTTGTATACTCTAGCCTTTAAATAGCCCCCCTGTTGGACCAGTTGATCTGCCGTTTCTTTTCTTTTCTCCTCTGCTCCCCTTTTCCTTGAGGGGGTGGGGGGCACAGGTCCGGTGGCCATGGATGAAGTGCTGGCTGTCCAGAGTCGGGACCCGGGGTGGACCGCTCGCCTGTGCATCGGCTGGGAACATCTCTACGCTGCTGACCCGTCTCCGCTCGGGATGGTGTCCTGCTGGCCCCACTATGGACTGGACTCTTACTATTATGTTGGATCCACTATGGACTGGACTCTCACAATACTATGTCAGACCCACTCGACATCCATTGCTTTCGGTCTCCCCTAGAGGGGGGGGGTTACCCACATATGCGGTCCTCTCCAAGGTTTCTCATAGTCATTCACATCGACGTCCCACTGGGGTGAGTTTTTCCTTGCCCGTATGTGGGCTTTGTACCGAGGATGTCGTTGTGGCTTGTGCAGCCCTTTGAGACACTTGTGATTTAGGGCTATATAAATAAAGATTGATTGATTGATTGATTTCTCAGTTCGAACATGAAATATCTTGTCTTTGCAGTCCATTCAATTGAATATAAGTTGAAAAGGATTTGCAAGTCATTGTAATCTGTTTTTATTTACGAATTACACAACGTGACAACTTCACTGGTTTTGGGTTTTGTATTCTATGTCATTGGTCCGTGTTACCATTTAAGTTCCAGTGAACCACACCGCACCAGAATTCACTTACAAGCACACACAGACCTATATATTTTTTTCTGTCCACTCCTTTGGTGCTGCACAGGGTTCGGATGATCACGATTACATTTAAAACAGAACATGCGGATGAAGCGCACTGGCAGAGCAAACGTACGCACAGTTTCCCTGCATTGAAGCGTACCTCCAGGCTAAGACAGCAGAAAGCATGCAGGCCTGACAAATACGTGAGGGAAAATGCTTTGATAGTGCTGCCTCTCTGCTCTGCTCTCCTCTGTAAAAGTAGACTTCAGAAGCGTTATCTGACATCTGAACTGGCAGAAATAGTAGAGAATGTTCTTAAGTTAACGTACTCAACACAGTTTGGAATATTTGAGCTACGTCACAGCAGCTGTCCAATCAGGTCCTCGTGTCCCTTACTGGGCGCATTTTGGCTCCTGGACAAAACACCAATGTACACGCTCAACCTGAACCTGTGTGAATCCCATTTGGTTTTGATACGATTGAACAATTTCCCTTGTGGATCATTAAAATGTGTCTAAGTCTAAGTATGTGCGGCCTTTTACTATTATAGTTTTTAAGTTATTACCGCTTCAATAATAATAACCAGCATAATCTCCCCAAAGGTGTTCCATTTGTTTGTACGGCAAATATCTTTGGCTTAACTATTATAGCTTTTAAGTTATTAACGTATTATGATTTTATGTTAAACTAATCATAACTAAACCCCAACTGAGTCCGTGCTCCTAAGCCTTCTACACAAGGATACGGACCCCTCTGTGTACCAAGACGAGATAGACCTATTTATTAGGTGGTGTGACACTAACCATCTTATTTTAAATGTGACCAAGACACAGGAAATGGTTTTGGATCCGAGGAAAGTGACTGACCATGAGCCAGTGGTCATCAAAAATCAGGAAATCACCCAGGTATCCTCATATAAATATTTAGGGGTTCATATTGATAATCTTCTCTGCTGGAAGACACATATTGACAAACTGTGCAATAGACTGCAACAGAGGCTATATTTTTTGCGAAGATTAAGATTGTACGGCGTAAGCAGTCAGATCATGATGATTTTCTACCGTGCCATTGTAGAGAGCATCATTAGATACGGGATCACCTCATGGTTTGGCAACCTAACCGTTAAGCTAAAAAGCAAACTGGCCGGCATGCATAAAACGGCAATGAAAATCGTAGGGAGGAAAGAATATGAGCCTATACAGAGCATCTATGAGCAGGCAGTTTGGAAAAAAGCTAACAACACCCACTCTTTCCTGAATATGGAACCCTGCCATCAGGGAGAAGACTCCGGGTCCCACTATGCAAATCTAACCGCCTTAAATTATCATTTGTTCCAGCCTCCATTAAGCTGACCAACAACGTGCAATAGAATTTTAATACATAGGTTAGCACTTTTTTAGCACATAGCACTTTAGCACATAGCACTTTAGAACTAAGCACTTTAGCACACAACACTTTATCCATGAGCTCTAGTGCAATGCACATTGGTACTTTATCTTTATCTCCATACTGTAGATTTTATGCCTACATCAAAGTGCCACCTATGTCTATCAAGCTCCATGTTCTGATGTTTAAATGTTAGTTGTATGGTTGTGGTTGTGTCTGTGCTTGTGTTTTTGTTCTGTTGTTTTTAGGTATGTTAAGAAAGCAATGATGCACTGTGCCCAAGACAAATTTCCCCGTGGGGACAATAAAGTTGAACCTTGACCTTGACCTTGAGTCAAAATCTCCCCAACTTGTCACACTTGTTTGTGCTGCAAAATGTTTGGTATAATTATTATACTTTTGTTAACGTTTTATGATTCACCTGTGTGAAGTTGTTCTCACTGTTATAGCTTTAATGTTATTAACGTGTAACTAACGTATTACTAATCATTACTGGACTTCACTTTGTCCAAACGTGTTCCATTTGTTTGTGCTGCAAAATGTTGGTCTAATATTGTAGCTTTTAAGTTATTAACGTATTATGATTTTATGTTATTACCGTGTAGTTAACATGTTACTAATCATGACTAAACCCCAACTAAGTCAAAATCTCCCAAACCTGTCCCATTTGTTTGTGCTGCAAAATGTTTGGTATAATTATTATAGTTTTGTTAACGTTTTATGATTCACCTGTGTGAAGTTGGTCTCACTGTTATAGCTTTTAAGTTATTAACGTTTATGGATTTATGTTATTAACGTGTAACTAACATATTATTAATAACTAGACTTCACTTTGTCCAAACATGTTCCATTTGTTTGTGCTGCAAAATGTTTGGTCTAATTATTATAGCTTTTAAGTTATTAACGTGTTGCGATTTTATGTTATTACCATGTAATTAACATGTTAGTAATCATAACCTAACCCAGTAAGTAAAAATATTCCCAAACGTGTCCCATTTGTTTGTGCTGCAAAATTTTTGGTTTTACTATTATAGTTTTAGCTTTTGAGTTATTAACGTTTATTACGTGTAACTAACGTATTACTAATCATGACTAGACTTCACTTTGTCCAAACGTGTTCCTTTTGTTTGTGCTGCCAAATTTTTGGTCTATGTATCATAGATTTTAAGTTATTAACCTATTACGATTTTATGTTATTCCCGTGTAATTAACGTGTTACTAATCATGACTAAACCCCAACTAAGTCAAAATCTCCCCAAACCTGTCCCATTTGTTTGTGCTGCAAAATGTCGGGTCTAATTATTAAAGTTTTGTTAATGTTTTGTGATTCACCTGTGTGAAGTTGGTCTAACTGTTATAGTCTTTAAGTTATTCATGTTTAAGGATTTATGTAATTAACGTGGAACTAAAATATTACTAATTTTAACCAGACTTCATCTTGTCCAAACCTCCCCAAACGTGTTCCATTTGTTTGTGCTGCAAAAATTGTGTCTAATTTTGTAGCTTCTAAGTTATTAACGTATTACGATTTCATGTTATTACCGTGTAGTTAACATGTTACTAATCATGACTAAACCCCAACTAATTCAAAATCTCCCCAAACCTGTCCCATTTGTTTGTGCTGCAAAATGTTTGGTCTAGTTATTATAGTTTTGTGATTCACCTGTGTGACGTTGGTCTCACTGTTATAGCTTTTAAGTTATTTACGTTTATGGATGTATGTTATTAACGTGTAACTAACATTATTAATAACTAGACTTCACCTTGTCCAAACATGTTCCATTTGTTTGGTCTAAGTATTATAGCTTTTAAGTTATTAATGTATTACGATTTTGTGTTATTACCGTGTAATTAACATGTTAGTAATCATAACCAATCCCCAACTAAGTCAACATATTCCCAAACGTGCCCCATTTGTTTGTGCTGCAAAATTTTTGGTTTTACTATTATAGTTTTAGCTTTTAAGTTATTAACGTTTATGGTTTAATGTTATTAACGTGTAACTAACGTATTACTAATCATTACTAGACTTCACTTTGTCCAAACGTGTTCCATTTGTTTGTGCTGCAAAATGTTGGTCTAATATTGTAGCTTCTAAGTTATTAACATATTATGATTTTATGTTATTACCGTGTAATTAACGTGTTACTAATCATAACTAAACCCCAACTAAGTCAAAATCTCCCCAAACCTGTCCCATTTGTTTGTGCTGCAAAATGTTTGGTATAATTATTATAGTTTTGTTAACCTTTTATGATTCACCTGTGTGAAGTTGGTCTCACTGTTATAGCTTTTAAGTTATTAACGTTTATGGATTTATGTTATTAACGTGTAACTAACATATTACTAACAACTAGACTTCACCTTGTCCAAACATGTTCCATTTGTTTGTGCTGCAAAATGTTTGGTCTAATTATTATAGCTTTTAAGTTATTAACGTAATCATAACTAAATCCCAACTCAGTCAAAATATCCCCAAACTTGTCCCATTTGTGTGTGTGCTTCAAAATGTTTGGTTTAACTATTATAGTTTTAGTTTAAGTTATCAACGTGTAACTAAGGTATTACTAATCATGACTAGACTTCACTTTGTCCAAACATGTTCCATTTGTTTGTGCTGCAAAATTTTTGGTCTAATTATTATAGCTTTTAAGTTATTAACGTATTATGACTTTGTTATTACTGTGTAAATAAGGTGTTACTAATCATACCTAAATCCCAAATAAGTCAAAATCTCCCGAAACTTGTCCCATTTGTTTGTGCTGCAAAAGTTTTGGTTTAATTATTAGAGTTTTGTTAACGTTTTGTGATTCACCTGTGTGAAGTTGGTCTCACTGTTATAGCTTTTAAGTAGGGATGTCCGATAATGGCTTTTAGCCGATATCCAATATTCCGATATTGTCCAACTCTTTAATTACCGATACCGATATCAACCGATACTGATGTATACAGTCGTGGGAATAACACATTATTATGCCTAATTTGGACAACCAGGTATGGTGAAGATAAGGTCCTTTTTTTAAATATTAATAAAATAAAATAAGATCAATAAATTTAAAAACAATTCTTGAATAAAAAAGAAAGTAAAACAATATAAAAACAGTTACATAGAAACTAGTAATTAATGAAAATGAGTAAAATTAACTGTTAAAGGTTAGTACTATTAGTGGACCAGCAGCACGCACAATCATGTGTGCTTACGGACTGTATCCCTTGCAGACTGTATTGATATATATTGATATATAATGTAGGAACCAGAATATTAATAACAGAAAGAAACAACCCTTTTGTGTGAATGAGTGTAAATGGGGGAAGGAGGTTTTTTGGGTTGGTGCACTAATTGTAAGTGTATCTTGTGTTTTTTATGTTGATTTAATAAAAAAAAAAATTAAAAAAAAGCCGATACCGATAAAAAAAAACCCGATACCGATTATTTCCGATATTACATTTTAAAGCATTTATCGGCAGGCCGATATTATCGGACATCTCTACTTTTAAGTTATTAACGTTTGTGGTTTTATGTTCCACTAAAAGTCATTTTACAATAGTTAAATGTCATTTTTACAGTAACTCAGTTATGCGTCATCTATTCAAGTCTGAGCTTCAAGAGGATGCAACGCAAATGGCCGCCTGCCGCCCACACATATCCATTATGCAGCGTTTATTGACACACTCAGCGAGGACTATGTTTAAGGTAAGTTGATGGAACATGTTTTAGTCGCAGGAGCAAGTACAATTAAACCGTTTTAGGATGTGAGGAAGTGTTTAAAATGAGTAAGCAGGAGGACAAAGATCATTCAGTTGTCAATGAAGCACTGGTGTAAGTCACGCCTCGTATGCTACAAAATGGTTTATGAGCAGTTGAAAAAAGTGCTGCTGCTGTTGTCAGATTCTTCTTGTTGCTAGGCAGAACTTTATGAGGAGACATCTGTCTCTTTACATGCAACCATTCAAAAAGATTTGCGAACCAAAATGAATATTTTCAAACAAAAAAAGTTTAGGTTGCAAACAATTGTTTGGTTTCAAATAGATTTTTTTGCTTTCAAATATTTATATGTGGTATTTTTATATTTTCAAACTAAAATAATTTGGTTGTAGACCTTTTTTTTTTTTTTTTTTCTAAACAAAGGTTTTGACTGCACAATCAGAAATATTTTTTATTTCTTTATATATAGTTTCAGACAAAAACGTTGGACATGCAAATACGTATTTTGGTTGCAAATGTTTTTTTTAGTCTACAACAAATGTTTTGGTTGCAAATATTTTTTCTTTAGTGGCAAATTGATTTAATGTTGAAAATCCAAATGATCAGAATCAGGTGTCCTAATCACTTGGCACTTAGGCATGGAGACTGTTTCTACAAACTTTTGTGAGAGAATGTGTCGCTCTCAGGAGCTCAGTGATTTCCAGCGTGGAACTGTCATAGGATGCCACCTGTGCAACAAATCCAGTCGTGAAATGTCCTCGCTCCTAAATATTCCAAAGTCAACTGTTGGCTTTATTATAAGAAAATGGAAGAGTTTGGGAACAACAGCAACTCAGCCACCAAGTGGTAGGTCCCGTAAACTGACAGAGAGGGGTCAGCGGAGGCTTTCTGCACAGTCAGTTGCTACAGAGCTCCAAACTTCATGTGACCTTCCAATTAGCCCACGTACAGTACGCAGAGAGCTTCATGGAATGGGTTTACATTTGCCGAGCAGCTGCATCTAAGCCATACATCACCAAGTCCAATGCAAAGCGTCGGATGTAGTGGTGTAAAGCACGTCGCCACTGGACTCTAGAGCAGTGGAGACGCCTTCTCTGGAGTGATGAATCACACTTTTCCATCTGATGGACGAGTCTGGGTTTGGAGGTTGCCAGGAGAACGGTAAAATTGAGTGTGAAATTTGGTGGTGGAGGAATTATGGTGCGGGGTTGTTTTTCAGGAGTTGGGCTTGTGAATGGACTACTCCAGGATACCAAAACATTTTGGACAATTCCATGCTCCCAACCTTGTGGGAAAAGTTTGGAGCGGGCCCCTTCCTCTTCCAACATGACTGTGCACCAGTGCACAAAGCAAGGTCCATAAAAACATGGATGACAGAGTCTGGTGTGGATGAACTTGACTGGCCTGCACAGAGTCCTGACCTGAACCCGATAGAACACCTTTGGGATGAATTAGAACGGAGACTGAGAGCCAGGCCTTCTCGACCAACATCAGTGTGTGACCTCACCAATGCGCTTTTGGAAGAATGGTGGAACATTCCTATAAACACACCTCGCAACCTTGTGGACAGCCTTCCCAGAAGAGTTGAAGCTGTAATAGCTGCAAAAGGTGGACTGACATCATATTGAACCCTATGGGTTAGGAATGGGATGGCACTTTAAGTTCATATGTGAATGAAGGCAGGTGGCCATATACTTTTGGCAATATAGTGTATTTAGGAAGCAGTTTTATTGGTTAAAAATCATTTAGGATCTGAATTATATTCCACATTTAACATGTTTTAGCTGCTGGTTGCAGCTTAGTAGTGCACTCCACTTCGTCATTACGTGACTCATCAACTAACAATGAATGGACAAGTCGAATAATGCCAGCCCTCGCCTTTTTGAATTAAAAATAAAAGTACAAACGGAGCACAAATAGACAGCTTTGCCAGAGAGCGCTCGTCTTCTCGTCTGCGGGGTATCTGTGACACATATGTGAAGATACAGTAGCACTGTAAGAAAAAAGCCCGAAAAAGAAATCCTTGAATGTAGCATACAGTCCTACAACAAAGGCGTTTGAAATCCGACACACGAGGGAAACGACTTAGTGGTGCTGTCTCTGAGCTTTTCTGCCATTGTGAGTGTGTGTGTGTGTGTGTGTGTGTTGCAGTGTGCACACTCATGCATGTAACCTTAATGTAATTTGGGATAGAAGGGCAGAGGAGGAATGTGCGAGAAGAGAAAGCATACGCTGCACATTTACAACGTGCACTAAGAAACACCCATGAAGAGACGCAGGACACATTTTAAGTTGAAATGTGTTTGAATTAATGAGAGGGCGTCACGTGAATTATGACCACTGACAAGTTCAAGCCACGTTTTTTTTTTCCCCAGGAGGTTGGCTGGAAGGTATGGAAATAAATACAAAATAAAGAAAGGAGGTCACTTTTCCAACACTTGTGGCAGTAATAACAGAGTGATGCAAGAGTCGCGTGTAAAGAGAGTATAGCCAACTAAACAACAGGCGCCATGTTTGCTACCAAGGACGTGTGCGGCTGTGCCTGGATGCATGCGAGTGGCTGTCGTTTTGAAGAGAGTTTTCCTGACAAAATAAACCAAAGTAATACGTCCAAACATAGTTCAAAACATACTCCTAGCTCATAAACTTACAATAAAACATGCTTTTATTTTGTCAAAGTATAATTTTGCATTCACACTATTCCTGCAGTGTTTAGTGACCTTCAGGCACTCTAAATAAACGTACCAAATAGACAGAATAAACCAAAATAATACGTTTAAATATACTTCAAAACATACACCAGCTCATAAACTTACAATAAAACATGCTTTTATTTTGTCAAAAGTATAATTTTGCATTCACACTCTGCTGCCTAATTCCTGCAGTGTTTAGTGACCAGCAAGCACTCTAAATAAACGTACAAAATAGACAGAATAAACCAAAATAATACGTTTAAAAATAGTTCAAAACATACACCAGCTTATGAACTTACCGGTACAATAAAACATGCTTTTATTTTGTCAAAGTATAATTTTGCATCCACACTCCGCTGCCTTATTCCCGCAGTGTTTAGTGACCAGCAGGCACTCTAAATAAATGTACAAAATAGACAGAATAAACCAAAATAATATGTCTAAACATAATTCAAAACATATACTACATCTAAAAATCTTAAAATAAAACATGCTTTTATTTTGTCAAAGTATAATTTTGCAACAGCACTACTGCCTAATTCCTGCAGTGTTTAGTGACCAGCAGGCACTCTAAATAAACGTACAAAATAGACATAATAATTTAAATGTACTTCAAAACATACATCAGTTTATAATCTTACAATAAAACATGCTTTTATTTTGTCAAAGTATAATTTTGCATCCGCACTCCGCTGCCTTATTCCCGCAGTGTTTAGTGACCAGCAGGCACTATGAATAAACGTACAAAATAGACAGAATAAACCAAAATAATACGTCTAAACATAATTCGAAACATACTACATCTAAAAAACTTACAATAAAACATGCTTTTATTTTGTCAAAGTATAATTTTGCATCCACACTCTGCTGCCTAATTCCTGCAGTGTTTAGTGACCAGCAAGCACTCTAAATAAACGTACAAAATAGACAGAATAAACCAAAATAATACGTTTAAAAATAGTTCAAAACATACACCAGCTTATGAACTTACAATAAAACATGCTTTTATTTTGTCAAAGTATAACTTTGCATCCACACTCCGCTGCCTTATTCCCGCAGTGTTTAGTGACCAGCAGGCACTCTAAGTAAACGTACAAAATAGACAGAATAAACCAAAATAATACGTCTAAACATAATTCGAAACATACTACATCTAAAAATCTTACAATAAAACATGCTTTTATTTTGTCAAAGTATAATTTTGCATCCACACTCTGCTGCCTTATTCCTGCAGTGTTTATTGACCAGCAGGCACTCTAAATAAACGTACAAAATAGACAGAATAAACCAAAAATAATACATCTAAACATAATTCAAAACATATACTACATCTAAAAATCTTACAATAAAACATGCTTTTATTTTGTCAAAGTATAATTTTGCATCCACACTCTGCTGCCTTATTCCCGCAGTGTTTAGTGACCAGCAAGCACTCTAAATAAACGTACAAAATAGACAGAATAATTTAAATGTACTTCAAAACATACATCAGTTTATAAACTTACAATAAAACATGCTTTTATTTTGTCAAAGTATAATTTTGCATCCACACTCTGCTGCCTTATTCCCGCAGTGTTTAGTGACCAGCAGGCACTATAAATAAACGTACAAAATAGACAGAATAAACCAAAAAAATACATCTAAACATGATTCGAAACATACACCAGCTTATAAACTTACAATAAAACATGCTTTTATTTTGTCAAAGTATAATTTTGCATCCGCACTCTGCTGCCTAATTCCTGCAGTGTCTAGTGACCAGCAGGCACTCTAAATAAACGTACAAAATAGACAGATTAAACCAAAATAATACGTTTAAAAATACTTCAAAACATACACCAGCTTATAAACTTACAATAAAACATGCTTTTATTTTGTCAAAGTATAATTTTGCATTCACACTCTGCTGCCTAATATCTACAGTGTTTAGTGACCAGGAAGCACTCTAAATAAACGTACCAAATAGACAGATTAAACCAAAATAATGTGTTTAAATATACTTCAAAACGTACACCAGTTTATAAACTTGCAATAAAACATGCTTTTACTTTGTCAAAGTATAATTTTGCATCCGCACTCTGCTGCCTAATTCCTGCAGTGTTTAGTGACCAGCAAGCACTCTAAATAAACATATAAAATAGACACAACAACTACAAAAAAAAAAATGATTACCCTCATTTTGCCAACACCTTCACGAGCTTTGGACCAACAATCACAAATAAATGATGATTTTCCCCATTATTTCTGCACAATAACTCAGATATGGTAACACTGGCGAGCAGTAGAGAATATGGAGTGGTTTTTTTTGGCACAGAACATGTTTTGTTTTATTCATTATTGACGGTTTTTTCTTGCCACTTTATGTTGTATATTTTCAATATGAGATTGCCAGTTCATTTTCTCATCTATTATTACACCCACAATTATTTTTCTCTTTCAATGTCTTTTCAATTATTTTGTATTTGAGTTTGACTTTCTCTTCTGCTGTCACCAAATTACATTATTTTATTTTTTACTGAGATTCAAAGAGAGTCTGTTTTTGTCAAACCATCTTTTTATGTTGTTAATTTCTTCTGTTATTATTTGTATTATCTTCTGTGTGTTCTCTCCTGAAAAAAACGCAGACGTGCCTCGCACAAGACGCTGTAATCGGTAGTTCTCTGGTGTTGATAGCGAACCTCCGCTTCCCCTACTTTTCTTCTTTCCGGGTTGCGGAGAAAGCCATGCAAAATCTTACCACAATTCTCAGCCCCATGTTGCACAACAGGTGCAGACGGATCGATGGAAATACTAAGGCGGAAGCGCCACAAACAGAGCATCAGCACAAACTTGGTAGCTGTCATGGCACCCTGTAGTCATGTGACCAATCATGTAGGACAGGGGTCGGCAACTCAAAATGTTGAAAGAGCCATATTGGACCACAAATACAACAAACAAATCTGTCTGGAGACGCAAAAAATGAAAAGCTTTCTATAAGTGTTATAATGAAGACAACACATGATCTAAGCGTCTATATTAGCCTACTATCAAAATGACTTTAAAAGTCTTATATACCGTATTTTCCGCACTATAAGGCGCACCGGATTATTAGCCGCACCTTCAATGAATGGCATATTTCATAACTTTGTCCACCAATAAGCCGCCCCGGACTATAAGCCGCGCCTACGCTGCGCTAAAGGGAATGTCAAAAAAACAGTCAGATAGGTCAGTCAAACTTTAATAATATATTGAAAACCAGCGTTCTAACAACTCTGTCCCAAAATGTACGCAAATGTGCAATCACAAACATAGTAAAATTCAAAATAGTGCAGAGCAATAGCAACATAATGTTGCTCGAACATTAATGTCACAACACACAAAATAAACATAGCGCTCACTTTCTGAAGTTATTCTTCATTCGTAAATCCTTCGTCTTCGGTGTCCGAAGTGAAAAGTTGGGCAAATGTGAGATCCAAAATGGCCGGTTCCGTCTCGTCGAAGTCATCGGAGTCAGTGTCACTGTTATCCAGCAGTTCTGTGAATCCTGCCTTCCGGAAAGCTCGGACCACAGTTGTGACCGAAATATCTGCCCAGGCATTTACGATCCACTGGCAGATGTTGGCGTCGTCTGGCGCTGCCTCCCTGTCTTAGTGAATGTGTGTTCGCCTTCTGTCATCCATTGTTCCCACGCAGTTAGCAGTCTAGCTTCGAATGCCCTGTTGACACCAATATCTAGCGGCTGGAGGTCTTTTGTCAATCCACCCGGAATGACGGCGAGTATTGAATTAAGCGCGTAAGCGTGTCTCTTAATGTGATGTTATGAGCTAGCAAATATAACAACTACACTACCCAGCATGCAACGATAGTTACGAGCATGCGCGGTAGCCCTGAGAAGCGTTGTTGTATGCTGGCAGTTAGAATGTGGTTATGAGCACGCTGTGAGTAAACGTTGAGAACTCAGTTAACACGCCTCGTCTGCATTATTTATAATTAGACAGACAACACACTTAATAGGAGCCATTTTGGGGTCTTTACATAAACACACAAATGGAAATGAAACGTCACATATCCCAGCATGCACCGCGCGCTTCTTCGTCATCCACTGTTCCCACGCAGTTAGCAGTCTAGCTTCGAATGCCCTGTTGACACCAATATCTAGCGGCTGGAGGTCTTTTGTCAATCCACCCGGAATGACGGCGAGTATTGAATTAAGCGCGTAAGCGTGTCTCTTAATGTGATGTTATGAGCTAGCAAATATAACAACTACACTACCCAGCATGCAACGATAGTGACGAGCATGCGCGGTAGCCCTGAGAAGCGTTGTTGTATGCTGGGAGTTAGAATGTGGTTATGAGCACGCTGTGAGTAAACGTTGAGAACTCAGTTAACACGCCTCGTCTGCATTATTTATAATTAGACAGACAACACACTTAATAGGAGCCATTTTGGGGTCTTTACATAAACACACAAATGGAAATGAAACGTCACATATCCCAGCATGCACCGCGCGCTTCTTCTTCTTCCGGGGGCGGGTGGTTGCTTACAGTACAAGAAGAAGCGCTTCCTGTTCTATGGGGGCGGGTGCTTACCTTGGCGGTTGCTTGCGTAGAAGAAGAAGCGCTTCCTGCTCTACCGGGAAAAAAGATGGCGGCTGTTTACCGAAGTTGCGAGAACGAAACTTTATGAAAATGAATCTTAATATTTATCCATATATAAAGCGCACCGGGTTAAAAGCCGCACTGTCAGCTTTTGAGTAAATTTGTGGTTTTTAGGTGCGGCTAATGGTGCGGAAAATACGGTAAGTGTTATAATGAAGGCAACACGTGATGTAAGTGTCTATATTAGCCTACTATCAAAATGACTTTAAAAGTCTTATATAAGTGTTATAATGAAGGCAACACATGATGTAAGTGTCTATATTAGCCTACTATCAAAATGACTTTAAAAGTCTTATATAAGTGTTATAATGAAGGCAACACGTGATGTAAGTGTCTATATTAGCTATAATAGCCTACTATCAAAATGACTTTAAAAGTCTTATATAAGTGTTATGATGTAAGTGTCTATATTAGCCTACTATCAAAATGACTTTAAAAGTCTTATATAAGTGTTATAATGAAGGCAACACATGATGTAAGTGTCTATATTAGCCTACTATCAAAATGACTTTAAAAGTCTTATATAAGTGTTATAATGAAGGCAACACATGATGTAAGTGTCTATATTAGCCTACTATCAAAATGACTTTAAAAGTCTTATATAAGTGTTATAATGAAGGCAACACGTGATGTAAGTGTCTATATTAGCCATAATAGCCTACTATCAAAATGACTTTAAAAGTCTTATATAAGTGTTATAATGAAGGCAACACATGATGTAAGTGTCTATATTAGCTATAATAGCCTACTATCACAAAATGACTTTAAAAGTCTTATATAAGTGTTATAATGAAGGCAACACATGATGTAAGTGTCTATATTAGCCTACTATCAAAATGGCTTTAAAAGTCTTATATAAGTGTTATAATGAAGTCAACACATGATGTAAGTGTCTATATTAGCCTACTATCAAAGTGACTATGTGTTGCAGGCTGACAAAAATCTTTGTTGACAGAAATGTTGAAATGTAATATTTATTCTACCCATTTTTGCAACATTGGAAAACATTAGTAAAATGGAGTTATCTCACAGGATGAGATAACGCCTCTAAATGACTGTCTTAGAATGGCCAAAGGTATAGATGTGTGTGTCCAAGTTAAAGGAAATGGCGGGCGGTCTTCTTCAAATGGATTTATAACAATCTATGCAAGCTGGATAATGTTTTCTGTGGTCTGGAACAACATGGCACACAAATCACTATCAAAATGCAGCTAGTATTACATAAAGATAATGTGCCTTAAAATCCGGTGTGCCCTAAGGTCCGGAAAATACGGTACATGTATTACATGTTTTTTCACCTTTTTTTTTTTTTAAATACATGAGTGATGCCAGAGTCGTGTATAAAGAGAGTATGGCCAACTAAACAACAGGTGCCATGTTTGCTACCAAGGACGTGTGCGGATGTGCGCGGATGCATGCAAATGCTGTCATTTTGATGTGACCTTTCCTGACAAGATAAACCAAAAATGAGTCCACATATAGCTCTAATCCTACTCCAGCTCATCAATTTACAATAAAACATGCTTTTATTTTGTCAAAGTATAAATGTGCATCCCTACTTGAAGTCTATACAGTTATACATCTAGGGAAGTGGTTCTCAAACTTTTTTCACCAAGTACCACCTCAGAATATACATCCATAAACGTGGATGCATATGCAAAAGTGCAATATATTTATCTGTACAGTAATCTATTTATTTATATTTGCACCTTATTGTTTTTTTTATCCTGCACTACCATGAGCTAATGCAACGAAATTTTGTTCTTATCTGTACTGTAAAGTTCAAATTTGAATGACAATAAAAAAAAGGAAGTCTAAGAAAACACTTGCCTCTCCAAATACCCCCATGACGACCAAGATCTAACCCTTGTGTAATGTTCATATTGTTGTTACTCAGCCAGCGTTTGTGGGTCTGATGGACCTGTTGCATTTTGTGGCATTTAATGCCTCACAATCAAAGACTTTTATGTTAAAATACTGAACAGATATTTACCTTATCCCAATAAACATCTGTTCAGTATTTTTACATAAAAGTGTTTGATTGTGAGGCATTAAAAGCCACAAAATGCAATGGGTCCATTAGACCCACAAACGCTGGCTGAGTAACAACAATATGAACATGGACCCATTATTGGGATAAGGTAAACATCTGTTCAGTATTTTAACATAAATGTTTGTGGGTCTGATGGACCCGTTGCATTTTGTGGCTTTTAATGCCTCACAGTCAATGTTTATTGGGATAAGGTAAACATCTGTTCAGCATTTTAACATAAAAGTGTTTGATTGTGAGGCATTAAAAGCCACAAAATGCAATGGGTCCATCAGACCCACAAACGCTGGCTGAGTAACAACAATATGAACATGGACCCGTTATTGGGATAAGGTAAACATCTGTTCAGTATTTTAACATAAATGTTTGTGGGTCTGATGGACCTGTTGCATTTTGTGGCTTTTAATGCCTCACAGTCAATGTTTATTGGGATAAGGTAAACATCTGTTCAGTATTTTAACATAAAAGTGTTTGATTGTGAGGCATTAAAAGCCACAAAATGCAACGAGTCCATCAGACCCACAAACTTTTATGTTAAAAAACTGAACAGATGTTTATCTTATCCCAATAAATATCTGTTCAGTATTTTAACATAAAAGTGTTTGATTGTGAGGCATTAAAAGCCACAAAATGCAACGGGTCCATCAGACCCACAAACGCTGGCTGAGTAACAACAATATGAACATGGACCCGTTATTGGGATAAGGTAAACATCTGTTCAGTATTTTAACATAAATGTTTGTGGGTCTGATGGACCCGTTGCATTTTGTGGCTTTTAATGCCTCACAATCAATGTTTATTGGGATAAGGTAAACATCTGTTCAGTATTTTAACATAAAAGTGTTTGATTGTGAGGCATTAAAAGCCACAAAATGCAACGGGTCCATCAGACCCACAAACTTTTATGTTAAAATACTGAACAGATGTTTACTTTATCCCAATAAACATCTGTTCAGTATTTTAACATAAAAGTGTTTGATTGTGAGGCATTAAAAGCCACAAAATGCAACGGGTCCATCAGACCCACAAACGCCGGCTGAGTAACAACAATATGAACGTTGCATGGAAAATTTCTCTGCCAGTTTCTGCATCCCACAGGGATTCTTCTTTTGTGTTTCTGCACCTGCGGTTCCCACACAAGGTTGCAACATTGTTTGTCAACACTGTCTGCTCTCATTTTGTCGCACTTTTGACCCTCTGATTTACTGTGTACCTTACACTCCTCCTCCTCCTGTCTAGGCCTGCTCTGTGTGTGTGTGTGTGTGTGTGTGTGTGTGTGTGTGTGTGTGTGTGTGTGTGTGTGTGTGTGTGTGTGTGTGTGTGAGTGTGTGTGTGTGTGGTATACAGATCATCAACTTCCACACTTCTATTAGCCCCGGGTCCAGAGGGCCCGGACATCTTACATGTAATAGAAATGTGTAGGGGGGGGTGTATGGTGTGTGGTCATTAAATATGTATTCTGATATATGTTCTTCACAGAAAATGAGCCAAAATCAGTGAGTCTCAGTTTGAAAAATTAATTATTTGTATAATTTTTCTTTTAATAAAAAATGAAAATGGGTCCCACAGACCCGAACACCACACAAGGGTATACAGTAGCTTAGTAGGCCTACAAGTTCATTAAAAAACAAGACAGAGGTTGTATTTAACAAATGGGCACTGTAACATTGCACACAGTCTAAAGAGCAACACTGTGTTTGAACATTTCATTAAGTGAGTTTTTGGCGTACCACTAGGTGGAGCAGTGTACCACAAGCGGTACGCGTACCACAGCTTGAGAATCAACTCATCTAGGGAACATAGGAAGTGGAAAAACAGGACATGATATTCGTCCTGCAGTTTTGAATCCCTATTCCAATGGGATGGACGGGGATTAGGTGAAGTGCAGAAGGCGGCGTGGAGAGACAGGTCAAGAGCACCCGATGGAGCAGATGGCGTGGAGGTGAGCCCTCAGCGGGCCGCATACTAGCTTCATGTAAACATGCTCGTCTACGTGATGCGTGTCACCTCATGTGGCCTGTTGACACCAACCAGGGTTTTCCTCGACACACACGAAAACGCCGCTCATCTCCATTCTGGTTTTAGCCGCTTGTAGTGTGCCAGGACTGTGTTAATCCCGCCTCTTAGGCGTGGATCCACCTGTTTCGGTTCCCCTCCCCCCGGTTCCCCTCCCCCCCTCTGTTCTCCTGCTCAGATGGAATGAATAGCACCCTTCGAGAGCTCTGCACTGATAATACCAGGGATGATTCCTGGCCATGGCCTGCAGACACATGTTTTTATGGCCCTTGTCCGACACGTGTCCCGTATTGATTTTGACGCCGCCGCATGTCACACAAAAGCCTCACACGCGTGTATTAATTGTGGAGTTGGACTTGACTCGCTCAGCAGAAATCACACTGTCCGTCACCGCAAATAGGTCCCGTCTAAAAAAAAATATCTGTTTCTCAGCTGTGGTCGATATGGGCCGCAGCGGTACTCCGTTGTAATACACTTTTTCACCACTTGTGGCAGTAATGACAATATCAAACAAAGAGAAGAAGTTTGGTGCTAAAGTCAAGGAGAAGTTTCTTAAGTGCAAAAATTATGACTAAAGCCGTAAAGCTGTATTTTCATTTTCATTTTACCTTAAATTTTACTGACAATTTAATTAAGAAACATTATTTGTTATTAATTTAGTTTATTCATTCTAGCGCAATGTAATTGTATGTAAATCCCTTCTTATGCAGTATATTTAGTTAGTACGGCCATGACTCGCTCAGCAGAAATCACAGTGTCCGTCACCGCAAATAGGTCCTGTCTAAAAAAAAAATATCTGTTTCTCAACTGTGGTCGATATGGGCCGCAGCGGTACTCCGTTGTAATACACTTTTTCACCACTTGTGGCAGTAATGACAATATCAAACAAAGAGAAGAAGTCTGGTGCTAAAGTCAAGAAGTTTCTTAAGTGCAAAAATTATGACTAAAGCCGTAAAGCTGTATTTTCATTTTACCTTAAATTTTACTGACAATTTAGTTAAGAAACATTATTTGTTATTAATTTAGTTTATTCATTCTAGCGCAATGTAATCGTATGTAAATCCCTTCTTATGCAGTATATTTAGTTAGTACTGTCATGACTCGCTCAGCAGAAATCGCACTGTCCGTCACCGCAAATAGGTCCCGTCTAAAAAAAATATCTGTTTCTCAGCTGTGGTCGATATGGGCCGCAGCGGTACTCCGTTGTAATACACTTTTTCACCACTTGTGGCAGTAATGACAATATCAAACAAAGAGAAGAAGTCTGGTGCTAAAGTCAAGGAGAAGTTTCTTAAGTGCAAAAATGATGACTAAAGCCGTAAAGCTCTATTTTCATTTTTATTTTACCTTAAATTTTACTGACATTTAGTTAAGAAACATATATTTTATAATTATTTGTTATTAATTTAGTTTATTCATTCTAGCGCAATGTAATTGTATGTAAATCCCTTCTTATGCAGTATATTTAGTTAGTACTGTCATGACTCGCTCAGCAGAAATCTCACTGTCCGTCACCGCAAATAGGTCCCGTCTAAAAAAAATATCTGTTTCTCAGCTGTGGTCGATATGGGCCGCAGCGGTACTCCGTTGTAATACACTTTTTCACCACTTGTGGCAGTAATGACAATATCAAACAAAGAGAAGAAGTCTGGTGCTAAAGTCAAGAAGTTTCTTAAGTGCAAAAATTATGACTAAAGCCGTAAAGCCGTATTTTCATTTTCATTTTACCTTAAATTTTACTGACAATTTAGTTAAGTAACATTATTTGTTATTAATTTAGTTTATTCATTTGAGGGGAATGTAATTGTATGCAAATCCCTTCTTATGCAGTATATTTAGTTAGTACTGTCATGACTCGCTCAGCAGAAATCACACTGTCCGTCACCGCAAATAGGTCCCGTCTAAAAAAAAATATCTGTTTCTCAGCTGTGGTCGATATGGGCCGCAGCGGTACTCCGTTGTAATACACTTTTTCACCACTTGTGGCAGTAATGACAATATCAAACAAAGAGAAGAAGTCTGGCGCTAAAGTCAAGGAGAAGTAAGTGTCTTAAGTGCAAAAATTATGACTAAAACCGTAGAGCTGTATTTTAATTTTTCTTTAAATTTTACTGACAATTTAGTTAAGAAACATATACATTATAATTATTTGTTATTAATTTAGTTTATTCATTCTAGCGCAATGTAATTGTATGTAAATCCCTTCTTATGAAGTATATTTAGTTAGTACTGTCATGACTCGCTCAGCAGAAATCACACTGTCCGTCACTGCAAATAGGTCCCGTCTAAAAAAAATATCTGTTTCTCAGCTGTGGTCGAAACGAGCCGCAGCGGTACTCCGTTGTAATACACTTTTTCACCACTTGTGGCAGTAATGACAATATCAAACAAAGAGAAGAAGTCTGGTGCTAAAGTCAAGGAGAAGTTTCTTAAGTGCAAAAATTATGACTAAAGCCGTAAAGCTGTATTTTCATTTTCATTTTACCTTAAATTTTACTGACAATTTAGTTAAGAAACATTATTTGTTATTAATTTAGTTTATTCATTTGAGCGGAATGTAATTGTATGTAAATACCTTCTTATGCAGTATATTTAGTTAGTACCAGAGGTGGGACCAAGTCATTGTTTTGCAAGTCACAAGTAAGTCTCAAGTCTTTGCCCTCAAGTCCGAATCAAGTCCCGAGTCAAGACAGGCAAGCCCCGAGTCAAGTCCAAAGTCAAGACTGGAAAGTCTCAAGTCAAGTCCTAAGTCCTGCATTTTGAGTTTCGAGTCCTTTCAAGTCCTTTTAACCACAGACTAATATATTAACACAGATTGTGTATGCTTTTCAAACGCTGTATTTATTTATTAAAACAAGTGCATTTTAAATTGCAGGAAAGAAAATTGTGCTGACATTGCACTTTATAATAGCACTATTAACAAGTCATTTTAAACATTAACTCATTCCTTTACAGAAGAAACACATTGAAAAATAAAGTGCAAATGTACTTATTTGTACAAAAGTGTTAACATTGAAAAAACATGACATATACGTGAACATAACAAAAAAGTTGTACTTTTTATATGTCAGGGCCCTATGCTGCATTGCATTTGCAAAAGGCCAAATTAGCCAAGAGTCTGTCGGTCATTTGTGCACGATGGGGGCGTAGTATGATGCCGCCATGGCTGAAAACTCGCTCCACTGGAGCACTGGAGGCAGGCACTGCCAAGACTCTCATGGCCACTCGGAACAGTGAAGGAAGAGTCTTCATGTTCAATGCCCAGAACAAAAGGGGGGAGAGAGTTGTTTTGGGTTGGTGCACTACTTGTAAGTGTATCTTGTGTTTTTTATGTTGATTTAATAAAAAAAAAAAAAAAAAAAAAAAATTATTTCTTGTGCGGCCCGATACCAATCGATCCACGGACCAGTACCGGGCCGCGGCCCGGTGGTTGGGGACCACTGAGGTAAACAACCAACAGTATGTCAGAAAGCTAGCTAAAACGGTACACATATTCATAATATAGTATACATTTTAACTGACCTTTATTTTACTATTTTTGTCTTTTTTTAGGTGGCTAAAATACGCGGTGCTGCTGACCGCCGTCTAACGTTACGTGTGATATATTGACTAACGTAACCCTGCTTAAAAAAAATCACTGAACAAAAAGTATGAATAAGGTAGTGAACTGCAACAGATTCCCGTGTTTGCAATAACGTTATAACGTTAGCAGTGCGTTTACAGCCTCACTGATTTAACTACACAGCAAATAAAAGTCACGTTACTTAGCCAATAAACGTTATCTTACATTCAAAACTTACCGTTCTTTGTGCAACTTCAAATGCCGAACGAAGTTGGAAGTTGTTGCCTCTCCATCAGTAATTTTCGAACCGCATGCGTTGCATACTGCAAACCGTTTTGTGTTGACCACCTCGTAATTTTTATACCCAAACAAAATTATTTTAGGTATCATTTTTTGTTCACTGGCGTGTGGTTTGGACATGTCTTCTTCGTTGGTTGTCCTGAAATTTGATTGGATGAATGCTGTGTGATGAAAACAAAGTAGATCTAATTTGATTGGCTGTTGTACTGAGACCACACCAGCTGACACACGCAACGCTGATAGACAAATACACAATGAAAAATACGGAGCGCTCCCGAATAACTTTTTCATCTTTGGGTTTTGGGGAAAGTAGCAAGTCATGTCAATTCAAAAGGCTCAAGTCCAAGTGAAGTCACAAGTCATTGATGTTAAAGTCTAAGTCGAGTTGCAAGTCTTTTTACATTTTGTCAAGTCGAGTCTAAAGTCATCAAATTCATGACTCGAGTCTGACTCGAGTCCAAGTCATGTGACTCGAGTCCACACCTCTGGTTAGTACTGTCATGACTCGCTCAGCAGAAATCACACTGTCCGTCACCGCAAATAGGTCCCGTCTAAAAAAAAATATCTGTTTCTCAGCTGTGGTCGATACGGGCCGCAGCGGTACTCCGTTGTAGTACACTTTTTCACCATTTGTGGCAGTAATGACAATATCAAACAAAGAGAAGATGTCTGGTGCTAAAGTCAAGAAGTTTCTTAAGTGCAAAAATTATGACTAAAGCCGTAAAGCTCTATTTTTATTTTACTTTAAATTTTACTGACAATTTAGTTAAGAAACATATACATTATAATTATTTGTTATTAATTTAGTTTATTCATTCTAGTGCAATGTAATTGTATGTAAATCCCTTCTTATGCAGTATATTTAGTTATTACTGTCATGACTTGCTCAGCAGAAATCACACTGTCCATCACTGCAAATAGGTCCCGTCTAAAAAAAAATATCTGTTTCTCAGCTGTGGTCGATATGGGCCACAGCGGTACTCCGTTGTAATACACTTTTTCACCACTTGTGGCAGTAATGACAATATCAAACAAAGAGAAGAAGTCTGGTGCTAAAGTCAAGAAGTTTCTTAAGTGCAAAAATTATGACTAAAGCCGTAAAGATGTATTTTCATTTTCATTTTACCTTAAATTTTACTGACAATTTAGTTAAGAAACATTATTTGTTATTAATTTAGTTTATTAATTCTAGCGCAATGTAGTTGTATGTAAATCCCTTCTTATGAAGTATATTTAGTTAGTACTGTCATGACAAATAGGTCCCACTAAAAAAAAAAAAAATCTATTTCTCAGCTGTGGTCGATATGGGCCGCAGCGGTACTCCGTTGTAATACACTTTTTCACCACTTGTGACAGTAATGACAATATCAAACTAAAAGAAGAAGTCTGGTGCTAAAGTCAAGGAGAAGTTTCTTAAGTGCAAAAATTATGACTAATGCCGTAAAGCTGTATTTTCATTTTACCATAAATTTTAATGACAATTTAGTTAAGAAACATATACATTATAATTATTTGTTATTAATTTAGTTTATTCATTCGAGCGCAATGTAATTGTATGTAAATCCCTTCTTATGCAGTATATTTAGTTAGTACTGTCATGACTCGTTCAGCAGAAATCACACTGTCCGTCACCGCAAATAGGTCCCGTCTAAAGAAAATAAATCTTTTTCTCAGCTGTGGTCGATACGGACCGCAGCGGTACTCCATTGTAATACACTTTTTCACCACTTGTGGCAGTAATGACAATATCAAACAAAGAGAAGAAGTCTGGTGCTAAAGTCAAGAAGTTTCTTAAGTGCAAAAATTATGACTAAAGCCGTAAAGCTCTATTTTCGTTTTACCTTAAATTTGACTGACATTTAGTTAAGAAACATATATTTTATAATTATTTGTTATTAATTTAGTTTATTCATTCTAGCGCAATGTAATTGTATGTAAATCCCTTCTTATGCAGTATATTTAGTTAGTACGGTCATGACTCGCTCAGCAGAAATCTCACTGTCCGTCACCGCAAATCATTTTTGCTACTATGGTACATTTTTAGTGTACTTTGTACCTTTTGGTTTTCGCCCTCTTTTTGTGCCTTGTGTGCATAATATCCTTTCCATCCTTATCCTTTCCATCTTTTTTTAACTGAGCTACTGTGTGGAACAATTTCACTTGCGGATCATTAAAATAAGTCTAAGTCTACATAGCCCGCGGAAGCCTTGTAATGCCATGCATCAATGAAATACTTTAACTTTTCTTAGAAAATGTATTTGTTCCGTTCATTTTGACAGATGAAATACAAGTAATTGCATATCTTTTAAACTTTAATATTTTCTAATAATGCAACAAAATATCATCCATTCAAAAAAAAAAGTTTTCCTCAAATACTTAAATATCTGCTTGACTTATGATTTCAAAGCAAGTAATACATCATATTGTACTCTGTAAAAATTACAGTAGATTTAGCAGTTAAATTCTGGCGCCTAGTATGCCACTTTTTTTTTACTGTAAAATATTTTAGTATGTTTTTAAAAACATTACCACTGTTTTTTTGCAATAAAATTCTGGCCAGTAAAAAAAAAAAGTGTGGTACGATATTTCAATTTACTCCATTAAAAAAACAGATACAATTTTATGGTAAAAAAAAATGTTTGCCATTGTACCTTAAAAATAGTGCCTTTACAGCAGGGGTCTCAAACACGCGGCCCACGGGCCAATTGCGGCCCGTGAGACGTTATTTTGCGGCCCGCACCTTATTATGAAAATTTAATGTTAGTGCGGCCTGCGGGTTTTATATGAATGGCGCTTGACTGCGTCATATATGTAAACCCTCCCGAATTTCAGTGCCCCTCCCGGAAATCTCCAGGGGCAACCATTCTCCCAAATTTCTGCCGATTTTTACCCAGACAACAATATTAAGGGCGTACCTTTAGCGTCCTCTACAGCCTGTACTAACAGCGTGCCAGCCCAGTCACATGTTGTATTTGGCTTCTGTAGACACACGAAAGTGACTGCAAGACATACTTGAACAACAGCCATAAAGGTCACACTGAGGGTGGCCGTATAAACAACTTTAACACTGTTACAAATATGCGCCACACTGTGAACCCACACCAAACAAGAATGACAAACACATTTCGGGACAACATCCGCACCGTAACACAACATAAACACGACAGAACAAACACCCAGAATCCCATGCAGCCCTAACTCTTCCGGGCTACAATATATCCCCCCACAACATGTGACTGGGCCAGCACGCTGTTTGTATGGTGAAAAAGCGGACGCGACGACATGTTGTAGAGGACGCTAAAGGCAGTGCCATCACGGCACGCCTTTAATATTGTTGTCCGGGAGAAATTCGGGAGAATGGTTGCCCCAGGAGATTGTCGAGAGGGGTACTGAAATTCGGGAGTTTCCCGGAAAAATCGGGAGGGTTGGCAAGTATATTGCTAGGGCGGGAAAGCCATTCAAAGAAGGTGAATTCATTAAAAAGTGCATTTTAGATTTTTTTAAGAAATATTTTCTTGCGGCGCAGCCTCACCCAGTTTCTGCATCCAGTGGCCCCCAGGTAAATTGAGTTTGAGACCCCTGCTTTACAGTAATATCCTGTAAAAAAAAAAATACAACACATCCTGGCAACAGAGCTGCCAGTTTTTTTTTGAGTAAGATCTACATATATTTTTTTACAGTGTCCGTAAAAAAATAAAAATAAAATAAATGCCTATGCAATTGTGTGATAATTCAATGTGGCAAATCCTTGTACATGTATATTGTTTACTGCTATGTTTTGGCCCCTGAGGGCAGTCATAACTGCAGTGTGGCCCTTAATGAAAATGAGTTTAACACTCCTCCGCTATCTGATTGTTTAGGGTAGGGATGTTTTTGACTCGATGAGGTGGCGACTTGTCCAGGGTGTACCCCGCCTTCCGCCCGATTGTAGCTGAGATAGGCTCCAGCGCCCCCCGCGACCCCAAAGGGAATAAGCGGTAGAAAATGGATGGATGGATGTTTTTGACTCGGGGGCCACATTGGAATAAAAAAATAAATACAACAAGTAATTATTAATTTAGTGTATTTATTCTAGCACAACATAATTGTATCAGTACTCTCATGACCTGTTATACGGGTCATGTCATGATTTATGTTTAGTAGCTTTTTCCCCATGTTTAAGTCTATTTCCAATCTCTACCCTCTTTCCTTTCGTTTACTTTTGGTTGCCATGCACACTAATTGTTTGCACTTGCCTTCGGTTTGTTGATTAGCGTCCTCACCTGTGTCTGCCCCTAATCACTCTGCTTTATATTCTGGTGTCTCCCAGCCTTTAGTTGCTGGGTCAATGTTTGCTTTACGCGACAATTTCGTTTTTGCCACGCTCGACTTTTTTTTCCCATCATTTAAGACTTTCACGCTGTTCGCCCTTGGCGACGTTTTGGTTTATTCGCTCCACGCTATACTTGTTTCTGAGTTTTCATATTTTTTTGCCCTGCCTGGAAGAATCAAAATAGATTCTTACATGCACGCTGCTCCAGCCGCTTTCCTGCTTGTCCTTCTGGACACAACCGTCACAGCAATGCGACCCGAATGTGACAACTACTTTTGGTCAGTATACTTCTAATCAGCCTGACCTAAGCCTAAGGTTCTTAATCTTTGTGATTAACACATGGTTTCATATCAAGGTTGTAAACTGTAAGTAGGTTAGATATAATTGAATATGATTAAAATCAAAAGTAAGCTTACTAATTTATGGTAAATATTTGAAAGGGTCCCGGGCCCCTCTGTAGTGGACAATTTGGGCCCTCGGGGTCAGAAAAGTTAAGAACCTTCAGAAGGGAACTGAACAACAGCATATTTGACAATCTTCTGGTGAAATCTAGGCTGGTAAATATAGCAGGATACCAAAATAACCAACATATTGGAGAGAGGATCTTGGAAATCCCACCGTCTTAGTTTCATTTCAGAGTGTGATTGATCTAATCCAGTGGTTCTTAACCTTGTTGGAGGTACGGAACCCCACCAGTTTCATATGCGCATTCACTGAACCCTTCTTTAGTTCAAAATAAAATGTTTTTTTTTCAAATTCAAGACAAAATTATATGTTTTTGGTAACACTTTAGTATGGGGAACATATTCTAAGTAACAAAGACTTAATTTAGAGTTATTTGGTTAGGGTTAGGGTTAGGGTTAGGGTTAGAGGGTTAGGGTTATAACGAGGCCATGCCGAATAATACATTAATAAGTACTTAATAATGACTAGTTAAGAGCCAATAAGTTACTAATTTGCATGTTAATAAGCAACTAATTAATGGTGAATATGTTCCCCATACTAAAGTGTTACCATGTTTTATTACTGGTGCACAACATGAACCATGCATGAACATCACCTTGTTCAAAGAACAAAACCAACACAGTGCATAAACTCACAACAAATTACACACCTGCAAATCAGTGTGACTTCTGCTGTTGCCGTATCCGTAATACGCCGATAGAGAGAAGTTTTTATTTACACGATGAGTCGGGTGTGTTTTGACCTCCACCGAACCCTAGGGTTCGATCGAACCCAGGTTAAGAACCACTGATCTAATCAAAAATGTACGATCTCAAGCGGCCTCGTCTTGGCTCTCCTCAAACAAGTTTGCACCCCTGTTGCTTCCACCGATACCCTCATCAGGCCTGCAGTCATATACAGGCATGGGTACTTTTATTTTGAAATTGAACATATAGCAGTGCGCTGATAATGATAACCATGCTGTCTAGTCTTGTTTTCTAACAGGTTTGTGTCTCATTAGCAAGTATTATATAGTCTACTTGGCATGCATTGGCAATTCCAAGATGTGAGATGGCAGTAGTGTACAGACTATTTTCCATGAATTTGAATGTGCCGGTCTTGTCTTTTGTTGAGTCCTACAAAGGGTTTATACTGCAAGTATTGCACTCATTACCCACCAGCTGTTGGATTGTAACGTGTATCTTAGTTTTATTCCATTATCAAACTTGCAGGTGTTGAAATCGCCACGCAAAACTGCCAAAGCTAATAATTAGCATGATTATGGCACATCCGATGTAAATTAGCATCGAGCTACTGCATTTTGAAAAGTTGAGCCTTTTCTTTTGCATAGTTGCTGTCTTGGCAGGGATAAAGTCAATCAATTAATCAATCGATGTTTATTTATAAAGCCCTAAATCACAAGTGTCTCAAAGGGTTGCACAAGCCACAACGACATCCTCGGTACAAAGCCCACATAAGGGCAAGGAAAAACTCACCCCAGTGGGACGTCGATGTGAATGACTATGAGAAACCTTGGAGAGGACCGCATATGTGGGTAACCCTCCCCCCTCTAGGGGAGACCGAATGCAATGGATGTTGAGTGGGTCTGACATAATATTGTGAGAGTCAACATTATTCACCTGTTTGCCGCCAAGTGCTTGAGCCGGTGCAAGTATATGCAACTGAATGTAAAATATTGTTTATGTCAGTGGTTCTTAACCTTGTTGGAGGTACGGAACCCCACCAGTTTCAAATGCGCATTCACCGAACCCTTCTTTAGTGATAAATAAAATGTTTTGTTTTTTTCAAATTCAAGACAAAGTTACATGTTTTTGGTAACACTTTAGTATGGGGAACATATTCTAAGTAACAAAGACTTAATTTAGAGTTTTTTTGGAAACTAGGGGAACATATTTTAAGTAACAAAGACTTAATTTAGAGTTATTTGGTTAGGGTTAGAGGGTTCGGGCCAGGGTTAGAGGGTTAGGGTTATAATAAGGCCATACCGAATAAGACATTAATAAGTACTTAATAATGACTAGTTAAGAGCCAATATGTTACTAATTTGCATGTTAAAGGGGAACATTATCACAATTTCAGAAGGGTTAAAACCATTAAAAATCAGTTCCCAGTGGCTTATTTTATTTTTCGAAGTTTTTTTCAAAATTTTACCCATCACGCAATATCCCTAAAAAAAGCTTCAAAGTGCCTGATTTTAACCATCGTTATATACACCCGTCCATTTTCCTGTGACGTCACACAGCGATGCCAATACAAACAAACATGGCGGATAGAACAGCAAGCTATAGCGACATTAGCTCGGATTCAGACTCGTATTTCAGCGGCTTAAGCGATTCAACAGATTACGAATGTATTGAAACGGATGGTTGTAGTGTGGAGGCAGGTAGCGAAAACGAAATTGAAGAAGAAACTGAAGCTATTGAGCCATATCGGTTTGAACCGTATGCAAGCGAAACCGACGAAAACGACACGACAGCCAGCGACACGGGAGAAAGCGAGGACGAATTTGGCGATCGCCTTCTAACCAACGATTGGTATGTGTTTGTTTGGCATTAAAGGAAACTAACAACTATGAACTAGGTTTACAGCATATGAAATACATTTGGCAACAACATGCACTTTGAGAGTGCAGACAGCCCAATTCAGGCGCGCTAAGAACATATATTTTTCCACGATTTCAGCACTCAGGTTAACCATACCTAAATAGACACAAAATACTGCATTACACAAGACTACCCGAATGTACTCGAATGATTGAAAAAAATAAATGTTTTTAAGCTAAATTATTGGTAAACACAGTTTATGTATAATAATTTACGTAAAACCGCGAGTAATGAATAAAGTTTTCATTAATTAATATATTCTGTAGACATACCCTCATCCGCGCTCTTTTCCTGAAAGCTGATCTGTCCAGTTTTGGAGTTGATGTCAGCATCTGCTCTGAGTGTCGCAAGATATCCACACATTCTTGCCATCTCTGTCGTAGCATAGCTTTCGTCGGTAAACGACTGACCATTTCGTCGGCTTTCCCCACAGCCTCGTATTTTGAACAAATTTCGTCCAATTTCTTGCCACTTTCACATCTTTGGGCCACTGGTGCAACTTGAATCCGTCCCTGTTCGTGTTGTTACACCCTCCGACAACACACCAACGAAAGTGAGAAAATGGCGGATTGCTTCCCGATGTGACGTCACGTTTTAATGTCATCGCTCCGAGAGCGAATAATAGAAATTCACCCATTTAGAGTTCGGAAATCGGTTAAAAAAATATATGGTCTTTTTTCTGCAACATCAAGGTATATATTGACGCTTACATAGGTCTGGTGATAATGTTCCCCTTTAATAAGCAACTAATTAATGGTGAATATGTTCCCCATACTAAAGTGTTACCATGTTTTTTTACTGGTGCACAAAATGAACCGTGCATGAACATCACCTTGTTCGAACAACAAAACCAACACAGTGCATAAACTCACAACAAATTACACACCTGCAAATCAGTCTGACTTCTGCTGTTGCCGTATCCGTAATACGCCGATAGGGAGAAGTTTTTATTTACACGATGAGTCGGGTGTGTTTTGACGTCCGCCAAACCCCGACTCACCGAACCCCTAGGGTTCGATCGAACCCAGGTTAAGAACCACTGGTTTATGTGTATCGAAGGAATTTGGTCTGTACCTAAAAATGTACCGATTTCAGTACCCATGTTTATTTATGTAACTTCCCCCCAACTCCTTCCTAGGAATAAATATTTTAGTTTTATGGTAAACTAATATTTCTAAAAACAAATCATATATAAGAGTTAGCATGCACAAATATTGCGGGAAAACTCAATATATTCTTTCTTTCAAGTGCATTATATTGTAGCATGTAAATATTTGGGTATCATATTCCTTCAGTGTTCAACCCAGCAGATGGCATTTTGGTTTGGAACATTGGCGTTACGTCAAAAAAGCTGGCCAATAAAGTTCTTATTTTATGCATATTATGCTTTTTGTTTTTTACTGCACAGCCGTGACAATAACTCAGACTCACACAATCAGAATGCAGAGAGAAGCTAAGAAAAGTTGCAAAAGTTGACTGCCCGGGTTCCATTTGTGCAAGTGACAAAAAAGGTGAAAAGGTAGCATCTGTTGCTTTTTTAGTGAGCTAAAAATATATTTTTTTAAATCAAACAGCATAAGGGGCCGCAGACGAGGATAATACTGAGGACGGTGCAAGTAAAAGTGAAGAATACTAATAATATCCAGCGACAGGTGAAAATATATATCAGGGGGTTGCCTTGGCAACCAGCATTAAACGTCCACAGGAAGGGACTCAAGATAACTTCACCAAGGAGAGGACGTTTACATAACCGTGGGCAGTTTCATACGTACTTTATATGTATCAGTGCCATTTGTTTGTTGCAACTATCAAAATAAACCTACATTTCAGGTTTTTTCCCAATTCTAAATCAGATAATATGCATATTAAACATTGAACATTATTGAACTGTTATTGTTTTACAAGGTTCTTATGGCGAAGATGACTGAGGCCTAGGGCTGGGCGATATTGCCTTTTTTTAATATCGCGATATTTTAAAGCCATATCGCGATACACGATATAAATCGCAATATTTTGCCTTAGCCTTGAATGAACACTTGATGCATATAATCACAGCAGTATGATGATTCTATGTGTCTACATTAAAACATTCTTCTGCATTAATATATGCTACTTTTAAACTTTCATGCAGAGAAGGAAATCACAACTAAAAAATCACTATTTTTTTCATACGGTGTTGATCTGGAAATGTTTGCCTCGGCATTTTGATGGTGTGGGCGTGTGGCACGAAACTGAGATGTTGACGTGCGGAGTAAGCCCTCTTCATTGTCTAGCGGGTGACTTTTCAAATGATGGTACATATTAGCAGTGTAGCCGAGGGTCCTGGGTTCGCCTATACCAGGGGTCGGCAACCCAAAATGTTGAAAGAGCCATATTGGACCAAAAATACAAAAACAAATCTGTCTTGAGCCGCAAAAAATTAAAAGCCATATTACATAGAGATAGTGTGTCATGAGATATAAATTGAATTAAGAGGACTTAAAGGAAACTAAATGACCTCAAATATAGCTACAAATGAGGCATAATGATGTATATGTACAATATGTACATATAGCTAGCCTAAATAGCATGTTAGCATCAAGTAGCTTGCAGTCATGCAGTGACCAAATATGTCTGATTAGCACAATAACATCAACAAAACTCACCTTTGTGCATTCATGCACAACCTTAAAAGTTTGGTGGACAAAATGAGACAGAAAAAGAAGTGGCATAAAATACGTCCTAGAAAGTCGGAGAAAGTTATACATGTAAACAAACTACGGTGAGTTCAAGGACCGCCATAATTAGTAGCTCGCCAAATACTCGAATCAGTGACGCAGGTTTAATATAAACAGTGGGATTTATAACAATTAGGGAGGTTTGTGTCATGTTTGTCCTCCTACAGAAACCATATTAAAACAAAAATATATTTTTTCCCTTCATCTTTTTCCATTTTTCATACATTTCTGAAAAAGCTCCAGAGAGCCATTAGGGCGGCGCTAAAGATGCGGCTCTAGAGCCGCGGGTTGCCAACCCCTGGCCTATACAGTGTACTTATCTAATAAAATAATAAACGTGAGACATTAGAGCAGGTTCGGTAGCCACCGCTTCTTTATTGTCAACATCACACACCTCCTTCCACAACCACACACACCCTACGTCACAGCCCTACGGCAACAACTCTGGAGGGACAAAACTCCTCCTCCTTACCTAACACACTCCGGTAACTTGGGACACCCTGAACTATTGCTACTTTTTATAGCAACGCTTTTGCTCCACTCTTGACAAATTACGGTTGTCAGTTCGATATATTCCCACTTGAAGCCAAACCACCGCCAGACGATGAACCCCCTTCTGTTTTTCTTGGGAATTAATTCTTCCTCCATTTGTTACCAGATTCGCACCTTCTTTCTCCCGTATTAGCGCTCGCACCACTCCGCTAGCATCACAGCTAACGTTAGACATGCCGCTACCTCTCTGCTCGGGTAGGGCGTATACGTATGTGACGTATGACGTGACTGTATTAGACGTGTGTAAGAAGGTGCCCTTGCTGTCTGTGAGAAGGAGAGAGCGAGGAGAGCCTGTCGTTTAATACCCGCAGCTAAAAGCAACTGCGTGAGAACGTATACTCGATATCACGATATAGTCATTTTCTATATCGCACAGAGACAAACCCGCGATATAATCGCCCAGCCCTACTGAGGCCATGTCTACACTAAGTCGTTTAACCCCTTAAACAAATAATTATTTAGCCTAAGCCCCGTTTCAGCCACACTAAACCAGCGTTTAAGGTCCCCCAGCCGTGTAATTCTTGAATCTCCGGCTCTTGGCTTTGTATGGACTCATTGATCGTTTACAAAGTGAGTTCAGAGAGGATGTGACGCCCGAAAGACCACGCCCACACAGGAAGTGACGTCAGAAAGAACACGCCACAGCCAGCTTCATAATAAAGCGGCTTCGTAGCTCGGAGTTAACCACCAGAAATATGAAGGCGAGTCATCCAGACATGCCCGTGTTTCTCCTCCTTCTACATCAAATCAAATCAAATCAACTTTATTTATAAAGCACATTTAAAATTTACCACAGGGGTAGCCAAAGTGCTGTACAATGAGCAGGTTAAAAGATAAAACGAGTACCGAGCAAACACAACACAACACAAACAGAACATGATAAAAAATAAATAATTAAAATAGAATTAATAAAAACATAAAAACAGGATCACAGCAGGTGTATTATGGGGCGCCATTGCAGGATGGATATCACTCACTATACATGTACAGCTTGTGGAAATCACACATGAATACCTTAAGAGAAAGCGATTGCAGCTATTTGGGATACAACACTTCTCAGACGGCAAGGGAACTTTCCAATGTCCGGTCGCGTTAGCTGGGATGCTACTTAGTGTCATCGAGAATGCGGGCTGCCGTGGATGTGATAAAAAAGGTAGCGTGCGCTTTGTATTACCTGGCCGTCGAGGAAAACAGCAAATGCTTTTGGACTGGCAAAGCAGACTGTATCAGTTGTTGTCCGCCATGTATGTCGCGGACTCAACATCTAGGTCCAGAGCATATAAAGTCACGAAAAACGAATGGACAATGAAAGTGAAAGCAAAAGAGTGAGGAGTGTCCTGACCAGATATCTAGATCCCTAGATTGATTGATGTAAAATGTTCTTTATCACATTGTTTACGTGTCTAAATAAAGATTTGATGAATTTATGATGTCTCCAGTGTGATTCACTACAATAGGGCCCCACAGCACACTGGATTCCAGTTAATTGAAATACCACAACGCTGGATATTGTTCAGATAAGTTACATTTAAGAACTTGCACACAAAGCAACACTGGAGGTGACTATGACGTGCGCATTTTCCACGCATGTGTACTAGGTCGCGTTGCACCGGCGGACGGAGGGGGGCGGGGGTCAACGGTGGCATTGTTGTGTGTGGATAAGGTTAGGTGGATAACATTATCCGGCTTAGTGTAAACGGGGCCTCATTTGAGAAACAGGGCAAAGTAACAGCATTGAGTTTTTAGTGTACAATTATTTAAAAACATGAAATATAGCCGCATTTGTGCTAACGGCATGTTGAATGACACCAAGCACATAACAGTCATTCAACAACATAGTGTTTTAAAAATAAACAAACAGTGTACACATGAAAAACATAAATAAATACAATTTAAAAATATAGTAAGTAACAGGACTGTGCTGAGTTGTTTACTCTCAACCACAGACAGAGTTGAAATAAATATAAAAATATATGAATGAACTTACTTTTGACTTTCTCATAGTTTGCAAAGGATCTGTTAATGTGTTAGGGCGGGGGTCAGCAACCCGCGGCTCTTCAGTGTCGCCCTAGTGCAGGGGTCGGCAACCCAAAATGTTGAAAGAGCCATATTGAACCAAAAATACAAAAACAAATCTGTCTGGAGCCGCAAAAAAAATAAAAGCCATATTACATACAGATAGTGTGTCATGAGATATAAATTGAATTAAGAGGACTTAAAGGAAACTAAATGACCTCAAATATACCTACAAATGAGGCATAATGATGCAATATGTACATATAGCTAGCCTAAATAGCATGTTAGCATCGATTAGCTTGCAGTCATGCAGTGACCAAATATGTCTGATTAGCACTCCACACAAGTCAATAACATCAACAAAACTCACCTTTCATGCACAACCTTAAAAGTTTGGTGGACAAAATGAGACAGAAAAAGAAGTGGCATAAAACATGTCCCAGAAAGTTGTACATGTAAACAAACTACGGTGAGTTCAAGGACCGCCAAAATTAGTACGACAAAGCGGCGCTCAACCCAATACTCGAATCAGTGAAGCATGTTTAATATAAACAATAACAGTAACAATTAAGGGAGGTTTGTGTCATGTTTGTCCTCCCACAGGAACCATATTAAAACAAAAAATATATTTTTCCCCCTCATCTTTTTCCATTTTTCATACATTTTTGAAAAAGCTCCAGAGAGCCACTAGGGCGGCGCTAAAGAGCCGCATGCGGCTCTAGAGCCGCGGGTTGCCGACCCCTGCCCTAGTGGCTCCCTGGAGCATTTTTTAAAAAAGGATTAAAAATGGAAAAATATGAGGGAAACATTTTTTTTTGTTTGTTTGTTTGTTTTAGTATGGTTTTAGTTTGAGGACAAACGTGACACAAACCTTCCGAATTCTTAGAAAGCCCACTTTTTAATATGTTTAACAAGAGTGAACATAGTTTTGTCCTATTAATTTCGGCGGTCCTTGAACTCACCATAGTGTGGACTGTGACGCAACAGTTTGTTTACATGTAAAATCTTCCACTCCTTCTTTGTCTCGTTTTGTCCACCAAAAGTTTCATGCTGTGCGTGAATGCACAAAGGTGAGCCTGGTTGATGTTATTGACTTGTTGGAGTGCTAATCAGGCTAGCTGTATGTACATATTGCCTCATTTGTAGGTATCCATCCATCCACTTTCTACCGCTTGTCCCTTTTGGGGTCGCGGGGGATGCTGTAGCCTATCTCAGCTGTATTCGGGCGGAAGGCGGGGTACACCCTGGACAAGTCGCCACCTCATCACAGGGCCAACACAGATAGACAGACAACTAGGTATATTTGAGTTTATTTAATTTCCTTTTACTTTTATCCTCTTTGTATAAGTTGTTTGTGTGCCATGTTGTTCCAGACCACAGCAAATATTACCTAGCTTGCCAAAGATTGTAATAAATCTATTAAAAGAAGACAGCCTGCTGTTTCCCTTAACCTGGACACACACATCTATACCTTTGGCCATTAAAAGCCAGTAATTTCCAGGAGTTATATCTCACCTTCTGAGTAGCCTCTGATTTACTAATGGTTTCTAATGTAAAAATGTGTAGAATAAATATAAAATTTAAATTTTTTTGTCAAAGAAGATTTGCTTCAGCCTGTCATTTTGATAGTAGGCTATCATAGCTAATGTAGACACTTATGCCATGTGTTGCCTTCATTTTAAGACTTATTACGTCTTTTCATTTTTTTCGGCTCCAGACAGATTCGTTTTTTGTATTTTTGGTCCAATATGGCTCTTTCAACGTTTTGGGTTGCCGACCCCCGTGTTAGGGTAACAGGACTGAGTGAAAACCCAGGGATTGGACTAAAGTAAAGTAAGTGTCAGAATAATTGTTTCTAAGTTATCACAAAACTTTGTGTTACATTGAGTACAGCTCGCCCTGCGAGAGGACAAAAGCTGTCTTTGATCCTACCAAGCAGAAGGCTTGTAAAACTCCATTGTGTATGATGGGAAGCGACATGAAAGCGTCGGTTTCTTTGATGTATCGTAATCCACAGGAAGATTTTGTCTTGACCCGAGATCTACAAAGCGGAGAGGAAGCAAGACCTGACTCCCCTCCAGGCACCTTTTCTTTGAACTGTTTTACGACCTTTAAACTGTTTTGTGACAAAGGCAGCGGCTGTTTACGACCCCCTTCCTTTAGAAACAGCTGTTGCCATGTAATCAGGGAAATTCCAAATAAAAGAAGAGGCGTACAATCTTTCGTCAGAGCGTGGTTGAGACTGTACAAGAGTACAGCCAAGACGTTTCTCCTCAATTGAGCCAAATGTAATTCTGTCTGTTTAATTCCTTGCTTCTTGTCTTGTTTAATATATGTCATCAGTGTTTGAACCTGACAGTAAGGAAAAGAAAGTGTAGTTTGGATGAGTTAAAATGTAAAAAATATATATATATATTTGTGAAAGACTAAAATGATTACATTTCATCGTAATGTCAAATTTTAGCTCCGCTATTGTACATTATGCTGATTCTATTTATTCCCTAGTATTGAAGGTAGTTTGGATTGGTCTTTAAAATTGTGTTTATTAACTATGCAATCTCAACAGTTTGTGCAACCCTTCGAGATACTCGTGATTTAGGGCTATATAAGTAAACTTTGATCGATTGATTGATCAGTGTGCAGGACACTTTGCTCGGTAAATAAAAAATGTATATATTTAACTTTATCGCACATATATACATTGTATTTCCTGGGGACACAAATGGCACTGATTCAATGGCATGGCCCATATGATTACATTAATACCAATGCAAGTAATGTCAGAGTCTCTTACTTTGTAGCAAATCAAGTGCATTTCCTTGGGGAAATGAAGATATTGGAAGCGTGTTTGTTCAGCTCCACACTCATTGAACTCTTGAACGGTATTAGAATAGCCTGCTCCTCATTGTTTTCTATGCACTCCTCCTCCTTTTCTACTTCACTGAAATGAAGATCACTGCATTCTCATCAGCCAAAACCTTAAGTTGCTACCTGAGTTAAATCTAAATTACACCACTGCCCCGTGGAAAAAAGAAGATGCCGAGTGCTAATTAACACTTAAGCTGCTCTGAGGGAAAAGTGCATAATTATTTGGTTTGCTGCGGGCGGGAATTGCTTCTGCTGACAAACAATTCTCTGCCCTGCATTGTTTTTCTTCGCTTGTTCCAGTGTTGGAATGTTGATTGCTGGAGATGTTTTACACGCCCGCCATGATTCTTTTCCCTCCAAGGACGGAGCATTAAATAAACCCAGGCTAGGGAGGAGGTAGACCAGTGCGTGATTCTCATTTAACTGACAGATTAGCTCTCCTGGCATCCACAAGGATGCAGGGGTGTTATATGAGGGAGGTGGACTGCCGCTCCCTCAGCCGTGCAAAGCACCTAAAACTGAATTGAAACTGGAAAGACTGGTATCCACTCGCCCACTCTACAGCTCATAGCAGCGCTACTCAACCGGCCCAAAGCAGACACGCAAAGAACATGAAACCAGTCCACAAGTTCAGCTTCCAACTTGGAAAAGAACAATGTTTTGCAGCAGGTTCCAAAATACAGTCAAACGTTCTGGCCGTATAGAGAATCTTTGACAAAACACAGCTCCTTAACAAACGTCCATCCATCCATTTTCTACCGCTTATTCCCTTCGGGGTTGCGGGGGGCGCTGGAGCCTATCTCAGCTACAATCGGGCGGAAGGCGGGGTACACCCTGGACAAGTCGCCACCTCATCGCAGGGCCAACACAGATAGACATACAACATTCACACTCACATTCACACACTAGGGCCAATTTAGTGTTGCCAATCAACTTATCCCCAGGTGCATGTCTTTGGACCTTTAACAAACGTGCTTCAGTGTTTTAAAATATAAACTACAAAAGCACGAGTAAAAGATCCTCTATTTGACAGGAGTGCACTGCTGCTTTTAGAAATCTACCGCACAAACAAGTCAAATATCATGTATGTGAGAAGTGTAAGGAATGTAGTGCAACTATGATAATCAAAGATCCTCTATTTGACAGGAACACTCTGCTGTTTTAGTATAATCAACTGCAAACATGCTAGTCAAAGATCCTCTATTTGACAGGGAGCGCTCTGCTGTTTTTAGGGGTGTATTACAAAAACTGTAGTTAAAGATCCTCTATTTGACAGGAGTGCTCTGCTGTTTTTAGAAATCTACTGCACAAACATGTCAAATATAATGTACGTATGTGAGAAGTGTAAGGAATGTAGTGCAACTATGATAATCAAAGATCCTCTATTTGACAGGAAAACTCTGCTCTTTTAGTATAATCAACTGCAAACATGCTAGTCAAAGGTCCTCTATTTGACAGGGAGCGCTCTGCTGTTTTTAGGGGTATACTACAAAAACTATAGTTAAAGATCCTCTATTTGACAGGAGTGCTCTGCTGTTTTTAGAAATCTACTGCACAAACAAGTCAAATATAATGTATGTGAGAAGTGTAAGGAATGTAGTGCAAAAATGATAATCAAAGATCCTCTATTTGACAGGAACGCTTTGCTGTTTTAGTGTTATCAACTGCAAAAATGCTAGCCAAAGATCCTCTATTTGACAGGAGCGGTCTTTTGTTTTTAGGGGTGTACTACAAAAACCATAGTTACAGATCCTCTATTTGACAGAAGTGCTCCGCTGTTTTTAGAAATCTAGTGCACAAACAGTCAAATGTCATTTATGTGAGAAGCGTAAGGAATGTAGTACAAAAATGATAATCAAAGATCCTTTATTTGACAGGAACACTCTGCTGTTTTAGTATAATCAACTGCAAACATGCTAGCCAAAGATCCTCTATTTGACAGGAGCGCTCTGCTGTTTTTAGGGGTGTACTACAAAAACTATAGTTAAAGATCCTCTATTTGACAGGAGTGCTCTGCTGTTTTTAGAAATCGACTGCACAAACATGTCAAATATCATTTATGTGAGAAGAGTAAGGAATGTAGTGCAAAAATGATAATCAAAGATCCTCTATTTGACAGAAACGCTTTGCTGTTTTAGTATTATCAACTGCAAAAATGCTAGCCAAAGATCCTCTCTTTGACAGGAGCGGTCTTTTGTTTTTAGGGGTGTACTACAAAAACCATAGTTACAGATCCTCTATTTGACAGAAGTGCTCCGCTGTTTTTAGAAATCTACTGCACAAACAGTCAAATGTCATTTATGTGAGAAGAGTAAGGAATGTAGTGCAAAAATGATAATCAAAGATCCTCTATTTGACAGAAACGCTCTGCTGTTTTAGTATAATCAACTGCAAACATGCTAGCCAAAGATCCTCTTTTTGACAGGAGCGCTCTGCTGCTTTTAGGGGTGTACTACAAAAACTAAAGTTAAATATCCTCTATTTGACAGGAGTGCTCTGCTGTTTTTAGAAATCTACTGCACAAACAAGTCAAAAATCACTTATGTGAGAAGAGTAGCGAATGTAGTGCAACAATAATAATCAAATATCCTCTATTCGACAGGAACGCTCTGCTGTTTTAGTATAATCAACTGCAAACATGCTAGTCAAAGATCCTCTATTTGACAAGAGGGATCTGCTTTTTTTCAAGAATGCACAAACACAAGTCAAAGATCATCTATATGAGGAGTGAAAAATGTAATGCAAATATTAAATTAATCGAATCAAAGAGTTTTTGGGAATTTAGTGCCAAAATTATAATGAAGATTCATTACTTGAAAGGAATGTTTTAGTGTTAGTGATTTACTGCACAAACTCGTCAAAGATCATTTATGTGGGAGAAGTAAAGAATGTACTGCAGTGCATTTTTTTTATTTAAAATTTAACACTAAGCTGTTCAGTTGTTATCTTTTATTCATACTCTTTTGTGTCTCGATTGCAATCACTGTACCGTACTGTATTCTGTACAGTAGTGGACTTTGCATGCAGTTGCAATTCCCATACATTAGATGGCAGTAGTGTATCGACTTTGGTGTGTTGCCTACAGCCAGGAAGTAGTTTTTGCCATTAAGTTGAATGTGCCAGTATTTCTACAAAGTGTTTATACTAAAAGTTGTGTACTTGTTACAAAACTGCTGGTAACATGCATCTTAGTTGTAGTTTTCATTACCAAATTTGGAGATGTTGAAATCACCGTGTAAAATCGCTAATGCTAACTGGTAGCATGGAGGTAGCTTATTTTGAAACTGAACGTCTTCTTAAAGTTAAGTTAAAGTACCACTGATAGTCACACACACACACTAGGTGTGGTGAAATTACCCTCTGGATTTGACCCATTCCCTTGGTCCACCCCCTGGGTGGTGAGGGGAGCAGTAAGCAGCAGCGGTGGTCACGCTCTGGAATCATTTTGGTGATTTAACCCCCAATTCCAACCCTTGATGCTGAGTGCCAATCAGGGAGGTAATGGGTCTCTTTTTTTTTTATAGTCTTTGGTATGACTCGGCCGGGGTTTGAACTCACGGCCTAACGATCTTAGGCCGGACACTCTAACCACAAGGCCACTGAGCTGGTTCTTCTTGCTTTGTTGGCATGGAAAATTGTAACATTATCCAGGTGCACTCTTGACTGTTTGTTTCCCGGCCAGTGCAACCAAAAACATGTACCTAATTCGGTACTCTGTGTACACACTAGTTTTGTAACCATACCAATATTTTGGTATCGGTACTAAAAATATTTCGGTAGTTTTCCGTACTTTTCTAAATAAAGGGGACCACAAAAAAAAATTGCATTATTGGCTTTATTTTAACAAAAAATCTTAGGGTACATTAAACATATGTTTCTTATTGCAAGTTTGTCCTTGAATAAAATAGTGACCATACTAGACGACTTGTCTTTTATTAGTAAGTAAACAAACAAAGGCTCCTAATTTAGTCTGCTGACATATGCAGTAACATATTGTGTCATTTATCATTCTATTATTTTTTGATACTTTACATTAGTTTTGGATGATACCACAAATGTGGGTATCAATCCGATACCAAGTCATTACAGGATCATACATTGGTCATATTAAAAGTCCTCATGTGTCCAGGGACATATTTCCTGAGTTTATAAAAATAATATGAATTTAAAAAAAACGAAAGAAGATGTGATGCCAAAAATATCGACGTAATCATAGTAGTATCGACTAGATACGTGCCTGTACTTGGTATCATTATAGTCAGGTGTAGATCCACCAATGGCGTTTGTTTACATTTTGATGCCGGTGAGCTACGGTGTGTAGTGAAGCATGTTTAGCTATTCCTCGTCCTGCAGGGATGATACTTGTAAGAAACTTACTTTATTTCTCGCCATGGAGACCAGGATTAGTGATTTCGAAGTAGCTAAAACACTGCCGACGGCGGATGGATGTTAGCCGCTAGCTAGCTAGCCATGTCTTAAAGCACCTCTTCCTGAGGGCGTTTCAGTGTTATAACTTCACCTTTATCTTTAGTTTTTAAGCCAAAATGCGTCCATTCTCCCTTTTCTGTCTCTACACTGTGTCTGCTTGTAAGTACTCTGTGATTGTGTGCCGCCGAACATGCTCGTCTGCTCGTAAAACCAGCAATGTCACGACGTGACGACGACGGGTGGGGGACTGGTACTTTTCAGAGGCGGTATAGTACCGAAAATGATTAATTAGTACCGCGGTACTATACTATATATATTATTCTGTACACATATGTATATATTCGTATATATGTTAGATTTTTTATCGCTATTTTAGTCTATTTATACCTGCATTGTCCTTTCCATCCTTACACTTTCCATCATTGTAACTGAGCTACTGTGTTGAACAATTTCCCTTGTGGACCATTAAAGTTTGTCTAAGTCTAAGTCTACTAATACCGGTATACCATACAACCCTAGTAAACCCAGGTGTAAAAATACTTGAACAAAACTAATTATGCACTCTGCCTTAAAGGGGAACATTATCACCAGACCTATGTAAGCGTCAATATATACCTTGATGTTGCAGAAAAAAGACCATATATTTTTTTAACCGATTTCCGAACTCTAAATGGGTGAATTTTGGCGAATTAAACGCCTTTCTATTATTCACATCGGGAAGTAATCCGCCATTTTCTCACTTTCGTCGGTGTGTTGTCGGAGGGTGTAACAACACGAACAAGGACGGATTCAAGTTGCACCAGTGGCCCAAAGATGCGAAAGTGGCAAGAAATTGGACGAAATTTGTTCAAAATACGAGGCTGTGGGGCAAGCCGACGAAATGGTCAGTCGTTTGTTCCGCACACTTTACCGACGAAAGCTATGCTACGACAGAGATGGCAAGAATGTGTGGATATCCTGCGACACTCAAAGCAGATGCATTTCCAACGATAAAGTCAAAGAAATCTGCCGCCAGACCCCCATTGAATCTGCCGGAGTGTGTGAGCAATTCAGGGACAAAGGACCTCGGTAGCACGGCAAGCAATGGCGGCAGTTTGTTCCCGCAGACGAGCGAGCTAAACCCCTTGGATGTCTTGGCTCACACCGTCCCTTATGCCACCGAAGATGATCAAGAGAATAATATCGACCCTAGCTTCCCGGGCCTGCTGACATCAACTCCAAAACTGGACAGATCAGCTTTCAGGAAAAGAAAGCGGATGAGGGTATGTCTACAGAATATATTAATTGATGAAAACTTTATTCATTACTCGCGGTTTTACGTAAATTATTATACATAAACTGTGTTTACCAATAACTTAGCTTAAAAACATTTATTTTTTTCAATCATTCGAGTACATTCAGGTAGTCTTGTGTAATGCAGTATTTTGTGTCTATTTAGGTATGGTAACCTGAGTGCTGAAATCGTGGAAAAATATATGTTCTTAGCGCGCCTGAAATGGGCTGTCTGCACTCTCAAAGTGCATGTTGTTGCCAAATGTATTTCATATGCTGTAAACCTAGTTCATAGTTGTTAGTAATTATCTTATCAGACAGTGTTAAGCCGCTGAAGTCCGAGTCTGAATCCGAGCTAATGTCGCTATACCTTGCTGTTTGTTTGAGTTGGCATCACTGTGTGACGTCACAGGAAAATGGACGGGTGTATATAACGATGGTTAAAATCAGGCACTTTGAAGGTTTTTTTAGGGATATTGCGTGATGGGTAAAATTTTGAAAAAAAATTCGAAAAATAAAATAAGCCACTGGGAACTGATTTTTAATGGTTTTAACCCTTCTGAAATTGTGATAATGTTCCCCATTAACTTTAATTAGTGACGAATCGCTTTTGATCATCACGATGTTACGGCGGCCGATACTTGACGAGACCCCGACACGCTCGTAGAGGCTAAAGCAAGCGTGCATGAACCAAGGCGCTACGGCGTGCGCTCTGGTTTAAGAGCGGCAATCAGCACGACCGAAGCGCTGATCCAAAGCTCCTCTCAGCGGCGGCGGCGGCGACTCAAACGAAGCCAGTCTCTTCACACGCTGCCAGGTTGATCGTGTGTTTGTTTCCCCCCCCCTTTTTGCTCCCAAAGCCAACCGATGCTCTTCTCTCCCAGCCTTCCAAAGACAGATGGAGATCATTAGCTCCTCTCTCGCCGTCTCCCTCGACGCGCTCTCCAATCTGTCACATCTAAACCACACCGCAGGCGCCGTTTCTGCCCCCCCCTTTTCTCCCCCTTCCCGCCTCTTCGCCGCCATCCCTCAAACGTCCCGCGCTCGGTGGCCCGGTCCGTCCACGCCGCGCGGATTTATATGGCGCGGCACAATCATGCAACTTCAAGCGCTCCTTCATCACTCCTGTCTGAGGCAGTTATGGCGGTCACTTCCTCAGGAGGAGGAATTGATGAGAAACCATCCGTCGGATCTTTCTGTGAACAAGAGGGCCCTGCACAGGTTGATGCATGGATACCAATATTTTCTGCTGTACGGTAGCACAGTGGGTCGGGGATAAGTTTTTGCCTCCTCCCTCACTTAAAGTGTGAGTGAAGAATGCACTACGGACCTGATAAGTCCGAAACGAGATGATACAGTATTATCTGCTCACAGACGCTCCCTGGTGGTTGTTTGATTTCAATTTACTGTTTTAATTGTTTTTTGCCTTTAAAATCGTTTTAAAGGGGAACATTATCACAATTTCAGAAGGGTTAAAACCACTAAAAATCAGTTCCCAGTGGCTTATTTTATTTTTCGAAGTTTTTTTCAAAATTTTACCCATCACGCAATATCCCTAAAAAAAGCTTCAAAGTGCCTGATTTTAACCATCGTTATAAACACCCGTCCATTTTCCTGTGATGTCACACAGTGATGCCAATACAAACAAACATGGCGGAAAGAACAGCAAGATATAGCGACATTAGCTCGGATTCAGACTCGAATTTCAGCGGCTTAAGCGATTCAACAGATTACGCATGTATTGAAACGGATGGTTGTAGTGTGGAGGCAGGTAGCGAAAACGAAATTGAAGAAGAAACTGAAGCTATTGAGCCATATCGGTTTGAACCGTATGCAAGCGAAACCGACGAAAACGACACGACAGCCAGCGACACGGGAGAAAGCGAGGACAAATTCGGCGATCGCCTTCTAACCAACGATTGGTATGTGTTTGTTTGGCATTAAAGGAAACTAACAACTATGAACTAGGTTTACAGCATATGAAATACATTTGGCAACAACATGCACTTTGAGAGTGCAGACAGCCCAGTTTTCATCAATTAATATATTCTGTAGACATACCCTCATCCGCTCTCTTTTCCTGAAAGCTGATGTGTCCAGTCCAGTTGGAAATGCATCTGCTTTGAGTGTCGCAGGATATCCACACATTCTTGCCATCTCTGTCGTAGCATAGCTTTCGTCAGTAAAGTGTGCGGAACAAACGACTGACCATTTCGTCGGCTTTCCCCACAGCCTCGTATTTTGAACAAATTTCGTCCAATTTCTTGCCACTTTCGCATCTTTGGGCCACTGGTGCAACTTGAATCCGTCCCTGTTCGTGTTGTTACACCCTCCGACAACACACCGACGAAAGTGAGAAAATGGCGGATTGCTTCCCGATGTGACGTCACGTTGTGACGTAATCGCTCCGAGAGCGAATAATAGAAAAGCATTTAATTCGCCAAAATTCACCCATTTAGAGTTCGGAAATCGGTTAAAAAAATATATGGTCTTTTTTCTGCATCATCAAGGTATATATTGACGCTTACATAGGTCTGGTGATAATGTTCCCCTTTAATCATTATTTTTATATTGGTTTTATATTGGTTTTGTGTTTATTAATTTTTTTGTTTTTATTCAGTCATTGGTGAAGCTAGGGATAATATTTGAACATTGTTTTTAATATTGTTTTTAATATTGTTTTTAATATTGTTTTTAATATTGCTGAGCAGCACTTTGGAAACATTTTTGTTGTTTAAATGTGCTTTATAAATAAAGTGGATTGTATTGGATTTGAGTACACTGCAGTTAAAGGCCTACTGAAACCCACTACTACCGACCACGCAGTCTGATAGTTTATATATCAATGATGAAATCTTAACATTGCAACACATGCCAATACGGCCGGGTTAACTTATAAAGTGCAATTTTAAATTTCCCGGGAAACTTCCGGTTGAAAACGTCTAGGCGTGACGTCAGTAATTGAATCAGACATTTTGGAATAGGTCGGTCGCCAGCTTAAATCGTCTTTTTTCATCGCTAAATTCCACAGTATTCTGGACATCTGTGTTGGTGAATCTTTTGCAATTTGTTTATTGAACAATGGAGACTGCAAAGAAGAAAGCTGTAGATGCGATCGGTGTATTAGCGTCTGGCTACAGCAACACAACCAGGAGGACTTTGACTTGGATAGCAGACGCGCTATCCGACGCTAGCCGCCGACTGCATCGATGATCGGGTGAAGTCCTTCGTCGATCGTTGGAACGCAGGTGAGCTTCGGTGTTGATGAGCAGATGAGGGTTGGCGTAGGTGGAGAGCTAATGTTTATATCATAGCTCTGTCGAGGTCCGTAGCTAAGTTAGCTTCAATGGCGTCGTTAGCAACAGCATTGTTAAGCTTCGCCAGGCTGGAAAGCATTAACCGTGTGGTTACAGGTCCATGGTTTAATAGTATTGTTGATTTTCTGTCTATCCTTCCAGTCAGGGGTTTATTTCTTTTGTTTCTATCTGCAGTTAAGCACGATGCTATCACGTTAGCTCCGTAGCTAAAGTGCTTCGTTGATGTATTGTCGTGGAGATAAAAGTCACTGTGAATGTCCATTTCGCGTTCTCGACTCTCATTTTCAAGAGGATATAGTATCCGAGGTGGTTTAAAATACAAATCCGTGATCCACGATAGAAAAAGGAGAGAGTGTGGAATCCAATGAGCCCTTGTACCTGAGTTACGGTCAGAGCGAAAAAAGATACGTCCTGCACTGCACTCTAGTCCTTCACTCTCACGTTCCTCATCCACGAATCTTTCATCCTGGCTCAAATTAATGGGGTAATCGTCGCTTTCTCGGTCCGAATCGCTCTCGCTGCTGGTGTAAACAATGGGGAAACGTGAGGAGACTTTCAACTTGTGACGTCACGCTACTTCCGGTACAGGCAAGGCTTTTTTTTTTATCAGCGACCAAAAGTTGCAAACTTTATCGTCGATGTTCTCAACTAAATCCTTTCAGCAAAAATATGGCAATATCGCGAAATGATCAAGTATGACACATAGAATGGATCTGCCATCCCCGTTTAAATTAAAAAAAATCATTTCAGTAGGCCTTTAAGTCAAAGTCCCACTGATATATCCTGTGTGAAGATAAAGGTGACGTCATACAGCCCTGATGTGGAGACGCTGCGGTCCGGGAGCAGAAATCACATTGACCAAGTATGGTAAATATTTTCATTTTCTATCATTTTGCATATATTCACATTTTTTAATTGTTCAGTGAAATAGACATTTTATTATTCAGGTTGGCAGCTGACTGCATGGCGCCAGTAAAAGGACGGCATTTTTGGTTCTCTGCCAGTCGATAATTTAAGTTTGGCGTTTTGTTTTTTCATTACTACAAGGAGGACTTAAATAGACATTAAGTATTTTACTTATCCTTCAACCCGACGTCTTAAGTTAAAAACGTTTTGTTGCATGCAGAAATGTTATTTCATTTTCTCTGCAGTTGTTCATTGATTTCATAAATGTAACCCATACTAGTTTGTTTATACATAGCACCAGGGGCGCCGAAAAGGGGGGGTAAAGGAGACAGATTCTAGGGGCCCATGATGGAGGGGGACCCAGAGAGGCCCCTAATGATGATGAAATTATAATACAGAAAAAATAATGACACTGTGTTGGGGGCCCTGTAAAGATTATTTTCATGGGGCCCAAAATCCCTAGCGGCGCCCCTGCATAGCACAAAGAAAAACAAATAACTTTATATGCTGTGTTATTTCATTTTAAATTTCAAAAGGGTTTTGTGGCTCCTAGAGATGTCCGATATCGGCCTACCGATATTATCGGCTGATAAATGCGTTAAAATGTATTATCGGAAATTATCGGTATCGTTTTTTTATTATCGGTATCGTTTTTTTTTTAATAAATGTATTATATTTTTTGTTAAATCAACATAAAAAACACAAGATACACTTGAAATTAGTACACCAACCCAAAAAACCTCCCTCCCTCATTCACACAAAAGGGTTGTTTCTTTCTGTTATTAATATTCTGGTTCCTACATTATATATCAATATATATCAATACAGTCTGCAAGGGATACAGTCCGTAAGCACACATGATTGTGCGTGCTGCTGGTCCACTAATAGTACTAACCTTTAACAGTTAATTTTACTCATTTTCATCAATTACTAGTTTCTATGTAACTGTTTTTATATTGTTTTAATTTATTTTTATTCAAGAATTTTTTTTAAATTTATTTATCCTATTTTTAAAAAAAAAAAATTTTAAAGTACCTTATCTTCATCATACCTGGTTGTCCAAATTAGGCATAATAATGTGTTAATTCCACGACTGTATATATCGGTTGATATCGGTATCGGTTGATATCGGTAATTAAAGAGTTGGACAATATGGGAATATCGGATATCGGCAAAAAGCCATTATCGGACATCACTAGTGGCTCCCATTGTTTTCTTTCATTTGTGAAACGAGTCAAAATGGCTCTTTGAGTGGTAAAGGTTGCCGACCCCTGGTGTAAGCAAACTCTTCTACTTCTGAACCGTTCGACAAAAGGCTGGAACAGAGTACACACATGCACCCCCAATATGTTGCCTGTGATATTATTTTTCTTACAAATACACCACCTGCTGGCGCCATGAAAACCCCTTAAGTCGCCTTGTCCATGTGATTTGCAGCCAGGTGACAACATTAGGATACCCCATGTTACGACTTCGATTTAGACCGTATGATCATCCATGCTATGATTTACTGACACTCAAATGGACAATGACTTGTGTTTTATTGACTCACAGCTGGAAAAATACTTGTCTTTCACTGACTTACATGTGGACAAACACTTGGGTGTCACTGACTCACAATTTGACAAAGACTTGTGTTTAACTGCCTCACTAGTCAACAAAGACTCATGTTTGACTGACACACGGGTTGACAAAGACTCATGTTTCACTGACTCACAGGCGAAAAAAGGCTTACGTTTCACTGACTCGTGGGGTGACATTGACAAAAACTTGTGTTTCACTGACTACGGTTGACTGGCACTAGTGTTTCACAGACTCAGGAGTTGACAAAGACTTGTGTTTCACTGACTACGGTTGACTGTCACTAGTGTTTCACAGTCTCAGGAGTTGATGAAGACTCATGTTTTACTAACTGGTGAACAAAGACTCATGTTTCACTGACTCACAAGTGGACATGTTTGTGTTTCACTGACTCACGGGTTGACAAAGACTTGTGTTTCACTGACTACGGTTGACTGGCACTAGTGTTTCACAGATACAAGAGTTGACAAAGACTCTTGTTTCACTGACTACGGTTGACTGGGACTAGTGTTTCACAGACTCAGGAGTTGACAAAGACTCGTGTTTCACTGACTACGGTTGACTGGCACTAGTGTTTCACAGACTCAGGAGTTGACAAAGACTTGTGTTTCACTGACTACGGTTGACTGTCACTAGTTTTTCACAGTCTCAGGAGTTGATGAAGACTCATGTTTTACTAACTGGTGAACAAAGACTCATGTTTCACTGACTCACAAGTGGACATGTTTGTGTTTCACTGACTCACGGGTTGACAAAGACATGTGTTTCACTGACTACGGTTGACTGGCGCTAGTGTTTCACTGACTCACGAGTTGACAAAGACTTGTTTTTAACTGACTTTTTGACAAAAACTCATGTTTCACTGTTTTCTTCAGAACTTTTTTCGAAACTTATGACATACTTGCCAACCTTGAGACCTCCAATTTCGGGAGGTGGGGGTGGGGACGGGGGGCGTGGTTGGGGGCGTGGTTAAGAGGGGAGGAGTATATTTACAGCTAGAATTCACCAAGTCAAGTATTTCATATATATATATATATATATATATATATATATATATATATATATATATATATATATGTATATATATATATATATATCCCTACGACCCCGAAGAGATTAAGCGGTAGAAAATGGATGGATGGATGGATGGATATATATATATATATATATATATATATATATATATATATATATATATATATATATATATATATAAGAAATGCTTGACTTTCAGTGAAATCTATCTATAAATATTTTTTATTTTATTTTATATATATATATATATATATATATATATATATATATATATAAATATATATATATATATATAAATATATATATATATATATATATATATATATATAAATATATATATATATATATATATATATATATATATATATATATATAAATATATATATATATATATATATAAATATATATATATATATATATATATATATATATATATATATATATATATATATATATATATATATATATATATATATATATATATATCCAAAGACATGCACCTGGGGATAGGTTGATTGGCAACACTAAATTGGCCCTAGTGTGTGAATGTGAGTGTGAAAGTTGTCTGTCTATCTGTGTTGGACCTGCGATGAGATGTTGACTTGTCCAGGGTGTACCCCGCCTTCCGCCCGATTGTAGCTGAGATAGGCTCCAGCGCCCCCCGTGACCCCAAAAAGGGAATAAGCGGTAGAAAATGGATGGATGGATATATATATATATATATATATAAAAGAAATACTTGAATTTCAGTGTTCATTTATTTACACATATACACACACATAACACTCATCTACTCATTGTTGAGTTAAGGGTTGAATTGTCCATCCTTGTTCTATTCTCTGTCACTATTTTTCTAACCATGCTGAACACCCTCTCTGATGATGCATTGCTGTGTGGCACGCACAAAAGTGCTTTCATCAAATGCACTAGATGGCAGTATTATCCTGTTTAAGAGTGTCACAACATTGCTGTTTACGACAGACGAACTGCTTTACGGTAGACGAAAACGTGACTGCTGTTGTTGTGTGTTGTTACCGCGCTGGGAGGACGTTGAAACTGCCTAACAATAAACCCACATAAGAAACCAAGAACTCGCCCTCCATCATTCTACAGTTATAATGATTGGGCAGGCACGTTGTTTATATTGTGGGAAAGCGGACTCAGGTCTGCATGGAGCTGGAGGGGGCGTGGCCTCCAGCTCCGCCTGAATTTCGGGAGATTTTCAGGAGAAAATTTGTCCCGGGAGGTTTTCGGGAGAGGCGCTGAATTTCGGGAGTCTCCCGGAAAATCCGGGAGGGTTGGCAAGTATGACTTATGAGGATTGTTGTTCAATGTCATATATAACTGGGGTCAAAGATAATGATTATTTCTGCCAAGGCTGTCATGTACTTTTAATATTCCTACCAAAAAAAAAATACAGTACATAACAAAATCGATCCATTTCGTCTTTGACATACATGTAACTGAAGCATAACTTTTTTATTTTTTCAAGCTTGTGCGTCTCCCCTGAAGTCTTCTTGCACCTCACACATTGAAAACCGACGAAACATTACATTATAGCGCAGATTCCGAACATTTCCCCCGATTTTAATGATTCCGGTGACAATTTCTTTGTTGCACGGCCAGCCTTTCTCGCATCATCCAAAACATGTCTTTACTGTATTTGGCTGCCGCGTTCACGAGGTGCCAAAGTGTTTGTATTTCCGCCATATGAGGGCCACTGAGGACACGCTCAGGAGAAAAGTGATGGATCTTGTCCAGATGGTCTGCAAAGCTCGGGCACAAACAACAGGAGTCCTGTTAGCACTGCTCTACACTGCAAACAGGCACAGAACTGTTACCGAGTGCGAACAATAAGCCCTGTCAGTGTTCATTATTTTAATCGTCGCTCCTTATCTGCTAATAACTCCTAATAAGTGATGCTATATACACACGCATTTAGATACATGTAGTACTTTGAGTCGTACTTGGGAAATAATCGTACATACTCGGAACAATCTGCAACAATAAAACATTACCACATGCCCTGTATAGTATAGATGTTCATCCCTTCACCTTTAAATAAACTAAACCTGCTTGTAAAACATAAGTATGGCAGACAAAACATCATAAACACCAACTGCATAACAGGTGTGTACGATCAAAATGTGGAACATGACGTAATAAAAAACAAAAAAAAGATCGTACAATGTTCACGGCCGATATCGTAAAGTACAATAATGATTGTATTTTATTTACGATCAAAATGTGGAACATGACGTAAAAAAAAACAAAAAAAAGATCGTACAATGTTCACGGCCGATATCGTAAAGTACAATAATGATTGTATTTTACGATATCGGCCGTGAACATTGTACAATCTTTTTTTTGTTGTTTATTACGTCATGTTCCACATTTTGATCGTATTTTTCGACCCCCTTCAAATGCAAAAACAACAAAAGAGTAACCCCCTACATCGTTTTGCAACACTTCTTATACTTCGGTGAACATTGCAAGGTATGACATTAGACAAGGGGTTGCAAACTCATTTTAGATCGGGTGCCACATGGAGAAAAATCTACTCCCAAGTGGGCCGGACTGGTAAAATTACGGCACGATAACATAAAAATAAAGACAACTTCAGATTGTTTTCTTTGTTTAAAAATAGAACAAACACATTCTGAAATTGTACAAATCATAATGTTGTTGGTTGTTTTTTTTACAATTACCTGGTGCGGTTAATAGTATATACACTTTTTTTGTCGTTTTCTTAATAAATGATGTGATAATGTTTGTCAATCAACTCATTGGTGTTCATTTTTCAATTTATCAAGATAAAAAAATGATATCAACATCCAATTACACGGTGTTATTTATGTAGTTTGCTCATTTTCCTCGACTGATGTACTAACATCATGTGATTAATTTTGTACATATGTAGCATTATCTACAAAGATACAAAGAATTGCTATTGCGACATCCAGTGGACACATTTAGAACAGCAGTTTCTTTCATTCCAAAACTTTCAGGTACATTTTTATACTGAGCAAACTCATCCCGCGGCCCGGAAAAAACCTGTTCGCGGGCTTACATTTGACACCCTTGTATTAGACAATTTTCAAGGTTATCGTAATTTTTGCTGACCGAATTCTGATATTTGAATAAAGTGACCACCTTCTATAATCCGGTGCTCATCGGATTTAGGATTTCTGGCCTTGTCGGACCCCTGCGGGTTGTGGTCTAAATCAGTGGTTCTTAACCTGGGTTCGATCGAACCCTAGGGGTTCGGTGAGTCGGGCTCAGGGGTTCGGCGGAGGTCAAGACACACCCGACTCATCGTGTAAATAAAAACTTCTCCCTATCGGCGTATTACGGATACGTCAACAGCAGAAGTCAGACTGATTTGCAGGTGTGTAATTTGTTGTGAGTTTATGCACTTTGTTGGTTTGTTCTTTGAAGTGAATTATATTTATATAGCGCTTTTCTCTAGTGACTCAAAGCCCTTTACATAGTGAAAACCCAATATCTAAGTTACATTTAAGCCAGTGTGGGTGGCACTGGGAGCAGGTGGGTAAAGTGTCTTGCCCAAGGACACAACGGCAGTGACTAGGATGGCGGAAGCGGGGATCGTGCCATCAGGTTGATGGCACGTCCGCTCTACCAACCGAGCTATACCGCCACTCAAACAAAGCTGACGCTGTGGTCAAAGTTGGAATTGCCACAAAACACATTTTAAGATATTCAACACTCTACTGCCATCTCACGGCTAAAGTGTACCCCCCTAACTTGTCACGTTTCATGTGTCAGGTGAACTGCGACGAAAGGGGCCATATTAATCTCCTTCCTACTGTAGGATGAAACCCATGTGTGGAGGGGGAATGTGACCAACGCGTCTGCAGGAGCAAAGGTCACCGCCTCTGTCGATGGTGTTGAGGGCGGAGCACCATCGGATAGGGGCGGGGCATGTGCTGACGGCGAGACACAGCTGGCAGGTGATTAGATTTCACAGGTGGTACGTGGTAATCTAATCATCTGTTGTCTTTAACAGTGAGCGGCCAGTGGAGGAGAAGAGGTGGGGAGAGACTAGAGAGATCTGAAAAGTTTGTTGACTTGTTACGTGAACATTAAAAAACACGTCCTGTGACGTGTGTAATCGTGGAACGAGTAGGAAGCGACTTCCACATCATGTTCAATAAATATACATGTGTTTTACAGAATATATTTTCTGATGTTTAACCTCAAAATAAATACATGAATCATCACTTTTAAAGACATTGCTTGCAAGAAAATTCACTTCGTTTGGGTTCCGCAAGGAAGAAAACGTCCCAAGGGACGTGGTGAAGCCCACCATAGTCCCACTTTATTCCACTCGGAAGGCAAGGGGCTTATTGCAGAGTCAGCGCGGTTTGTAACCACCTGTTACGTTCAAAGACAGCCCCGCTGGAGAAACAGCGAGGGTTTGACAGTAATGACTAATAATGGCCGGGGTTATGCAAAGTGAGCCTCCTCACAGGGAGGCTTTGATGCAGGTGAAAACGCATCCTAAACATACTTAAAAGCAGCGGAGGTGGTGTGGAGCGAGGGAGGAAGACCAAGGGGGGGCGGAATTTGTTCCGCGCGTTAGCTGCCATGCTTGGCTGCACGGGAACAGAAGGTCGGCATAATGAATTGTGGCGTGCAAATGAAATAACGAGACCCCGCCCAGCCAGGAGTGTGAGCACTGGAGTGTGTAAACAGAGGAAGGAGGCTTGTGTGAGTTTGTCATGTCGCGATGCTACTGGCTAGTCTGGATAGGGAACAGCAAATGGTTACCTCTTTTCTGTTTGTCTGAAAGTAGGGATGTCCGATAATGGCTTTTTGCAGATATCCGATATTCCGATATTGTCCAACTCTTTAATTACCGATACCAATATCAACCGATATATGCAGTCGTGGAATTAACACATTATTATGCCTAATTTGGACAACCAGGTATGGTGAAGTTACTTCACCATATCATGTGTGCTTACGGACTGTATCCCTTGCAGACTGTATTGATATATATTGATATATAATGTAGGAACCAGAATATTAATAACAGAAAGAAACAACCCTTTTGTGTGAATGAGTGTGAATGAGTGTAAATGGGGGAGGAATGTTTTTTGGGTTGGTGCACTAATTGTAAGTGTATCTTGTGTTTTTTATGTTGATTTAATAAAAAAAAACAAAAAAAAACGATGCCGATAAAAAATTATTTTATTTTTTTAATTTTTTTTTACTTTAAATTTTTTTAAATAAAATAAGATAAATAAATTAAAAACATTTTCTTGAATAAAAAAAAAAAGTAAAACAATATAAAAACAGTTACATAGAAACTAGTAATTAATGAAAATGAGTAAAATTAACTGTTAAAGGTTAGTACTATTAGTGGACCAGCAGCACGCACAATCATGTGTGCTTACGGACTGTATCCCTTGCAGACTGTATTGATATATATTGATATATAATGTAGGAACCAGAATATTAATAACAGAAAGAAACAACCTTTTTGTGTGAATGAGTGTACATGGGGGAGGAAGGTTTTTTGGGTTGGTGCACTAATTGTAAGTGTATCTTGTGTTTTTTATGTTGATTTAATAAAAAAATTAAATTAAAAAAAATAAAAAACGATGCCGATAAAAAATTATTATTATTATTATTATTATTTTTTACTTTAAAAAAATAAAATAAAATAAGATAAATAAATTAAAAACATTTTCTAGAATAAAAAAAAAGTAAAACAATATAAAAACAGTTACATAGAAACTAGTAATTAATGAAAATGAGTAAAATTAACTGTTAAAGGTTAGTACTATTAGTGGACCAGCAGCACGCACAATCATGTGTGCTTACGGACTGTATCCCTTGCAGACTGTATTGATATATATTGATATATAATGTAGGAACCAGAATATTAATAACAGAAAGAAACAACCCTTTGGTGTGAATGAGTGTAAATGGGGGAGGGAGGTTTTTTGGGTTGGTGCACTAATTGTAAGTGTATCTTGTGTTTTTTATGTTGATTTAATTAAAAAAACAAAAACAAAAAACAATACAGATAAAAAAAAACGATACCGATAATTTCCGATATTACATTTTAACGCATTTATCCTATTTTCAAACACAGTGTTGCCGTTCAAACTGTGTGTAATGGTACAGTGGCCACAATCTATTAAATACACTTGTTAAATTTAATCTCTGCCTTGTTTTTAATGAATACTCAGGCCTACTACGCTTCTGTATTGTAATCTTGGAGCCAGGTTTTTTCTGAGGTGGTATTTGGTGAAAAAAAGTTTGAGAAGCACTGCGTTAGACAAGAGAAAAGGCGGCATTGCACGTGACACACTATGTTCTCAGCATGGAAGTAGTGAACCAGGCTCTGGTGACAATTTTAAAGCCTCCGAAGACCGTCTGTCCGCCACCCTCGTAACGCACATTCCCTAATTGAGTGTTAATTGGGTGCTAATCATGGAACACGTTCTCCCAGTGAGACGCTCCCCAGATGTCACCAGATGAAGGTGCTTGGAACAGAACGCCGGCGACGCGTGCGAAGGATACAGCTTTCGGGGTCACCGCCGGCATCTGTTTCTCAGCTTTGACGAGTTGCACTGACAATTAAGCAACACTTTGTTCCGTCAAACGTGGAAAAGCAGAAATGAGGTACTTTTCAAACGTGTCCTCACACGAACCTCCGCAAACTGTCTGTCGAACATGCGTTCCACTCTGGAGACCAGACACTTTGAGTTTATCATTGACGGCTTTAAACATTCAACAGCATTAAACATGAAACGCATGTTTTACAGTCCAAGTCATTAATATTTAGGCGGCGCTTTGTGTTTTGTTTGCTAACAGAATGCTGCAAAATACATGGTGAAAATCAGCACAATGTATCCTGGATGGCATCTACTGTTTGTGTCCCCGTGCATTCTAATATCCAAGTTGATGAAGGAACAATTGAACCCTTTTTTCCACTGCACAGTCCCCACTGCTCACTACTGATGCATTTCCACTGGCAAAGGGAGATACCAACAGGTGCTATGTGGTACTATTTGCTTAGATTAAACAACCTGTGCCTTACCCAGAGACGCTCCAGAGTTATACTCTCGTCTCTACTTTACACCAATGTTGCATTTTTCTTATGCCCTCAGTGTCCTCTTTGATAAAGTTTGAGGACACATGCTGATGTCAGCTTACCCTTTTGCTTTGCTTTATCTCTAGATGCTACAGTACTATACTCCAGTCTCCACGTTGCTGCAATGCTATATTTTTTTTGATGCCCTCAGTCTTCTCTTGGATAACATTTGAGAACACATGCTAATGTTTTGCTTTACTTTATCTCTAAGTGCTACAGTACTATACACCGGTCTCCACTTTACACCAATGTTGCATTTTCCTTATGCCCTCAGTCTCCTCTTTGATAACATTTGAGGACACATGCTAATGTCAGCTTACCCTTTTGCTTTGCTTTATCATTAGATGCTACAGTACTATACTCCAGTCTCCACGTTGCTGCAATGTTATATATTTTTTGATGCCCTCAGTCTTCTCTTGGATAACATTTGAGAACACATGCTAATGTTTTGCTTTACTTTATCTTTAGATGCTACAGTACTATACTCTCGTCTCCACTTTACTACAATGTTGCATTTTTCTTATGCCCTCAGTCTCCTCTTTGATAACGTTAGAGGACACATGCTGATGTTAGCTTACCCTTTTGCTTTGCTTTATCTCTAGATGCTACAGTACTGTACTCCAGTCTCCACGTTATGCAATGCTATATTTTTTTGATGCCCTCAGTCTTCTCTTGGATAACATTTGAGAACACATGCTAATGTTTTGCTTTACTTTATCTCTAGGTGCTTACAGTACTATACACCAGTCTCCACTTTACTGCAATGTTGCATTTTCCTTATGCCCTCAGTCTCCTCTTTGATAACGTTTGAGGACACATGCTGATGTTAGCTTACCCTTTTGCTTTGCTTTATCTCTAGATGCTACAGTACTATACTCCAGTCTCCACAATGCTGCAATGCTATATTTTTTTGATGCCCTCAGTCTTCTCTTGGATAACATTTGAGAACACATGCTAATATTTTGCTTTACTTTATCTCTAGGAGCTACAGTACTATACACCAGTCTCCACTTTACTGCAATGTTGCATTTGCCTTATGCCCTCAGTCTCCTCTTTGATAACATTTGAGGACACATGCTGATGTTAGCTTACCCTTTTGCTTTGCTTTATCTCTAGATGCTACAGTACTATACTCCAGTCTCCACGTTGCTGCAATGCTATATTTTTTTCATGCCCTCAGTCTTCTCTTGGATAACATTTGAGAACACATGCTAATGTTTTGCTTTACTTTATCTCTAGGTGCTACAGTACTATACACCAGTCTCCACTTTACTGCAATGTTGCATTTGCCTTATGCCCTCAGTCTCCTCTTTGATAACATTTGAGGGCACATGCTAATGTTAGCTTACCCTTTTGCTTTGGTTTATCTCTAGATGCTACAGTATTAAACTTCAGTCTCCACTTTGCCCGATGCTACATTTTTGCACTGCCCTCAGTCTCCTCTTGGGTAAAATTTAAGGTAACATGTTAGGTTAACTTGTTGCTCTGCCTTACCACTAGACACTGCATGATTATACTCCAGTCTCCACTTGCTGCAACACTTAGTTTGCTTGATGCCCCGAGTCTCCTCTTTGGATACAATTTTGTGACACATGCTAATGTTATCTTGACCTGTTGCTTTACTTTATCGCTAGCTGCTACAGGATAATACTCCAGTATCCAGTTGCTGCAACACTACATTTGCTTGATGCCCTCAGTCTCGTCTTTCATAACATCTGAGGACACATGCTAATGTTAGCTTACCCTTATGCTTTGCTTTATCCCTAGATGCAACAGGATTATACTTCAGTCTCCACTTTGCCGCAATGCTACATTTTTGCGATGCCCTCAGTCTCCTCATGGGTACAATTTAAGGAAACATGTTATCTGACCTTGTTGCTGTGCCTTACCACTAGACACTGCATGATTATACTCCAGTGTCCACTTGCTGCAACACTACATTTGCTTGATGCCCCGAGTCTCCTCTTGGATAAAATTTAGTGACACATGCTACTGTTATCTTGACCTGTTGCTTTAGTTTATCTCTAGCTGCTACAGGATTATACTCCAGTGTCCAGTTGCTGCAACACTACATTTGCTTGATGCCCTCAGTCTCCTTTCGAATAAAATTTGAGGGCACATGCTAATGTTAGCTTAACCTGTTGTTTTGCCTCATCTCTAGATGCTACAGGATTACACTTCAGTCTTCACTTTTCTGCAACACTACACTTTTGTGATGCCCTCAGTCTCCTCTTGGATAAAATATGATGACCAAAGCAAATGTTAGTTCACCCCGTGGCTTTGCTTCTCCTCTGCAGGATTATTATCCACAATCTCACCATTGCTATAGCTCTCTATTTTTCTATTTTTATACTCCAGTGTCCACTTGCTGCAACACTACATTTGCTTGATGCCCCGAGTCTACTCTTGGAAAAAATTTTAGTGACACATGCTAATGTTATCTTGACCTGTTGCTTTAGTTTATCTCTAGATGCTACAGGATTACACTCCAGTCTTCACTTTTCTGCTACACTACACTTTTGTGATGCCCTCAGTCTCCTCTTGGATAAAATATGATGACCAAAGCAAATGTTAGTTCACCCCGTGGCTTTGCTTCTCCGCTGCAGGATTATTATCCACAATCTCACCATTGCTCTCTATTTTTTTGCTGCCCCCAGTCTCCTCTCGGATAACATTTGAGTAGACAACATTTCTTACCTATTGGGTAAATAATGCGTGTTTAAAGTACCAGAATTCGGGGAAACACAGTTGATGACAGCTGACATATAACCTCTGCGTTCTCGAATGATGCGGGGCATTTTGACACCATTCCTGCTACCGTTGTCATGGCGACGGCAAGAGTGGCCGTCCTCCCACCCTCGTGAAGGAATACCTTGAGGCGGAAGTTCAAACAAGAGGCGCAAAATGACCACGCTCATTAAAAAGCCAGCCCCGCAGAACAAACAGCACTTTGGAAGGCCCCCGATATCAATTAAAATATATGAAGGAGGTCATTAACAGCCACAGAGGATGGAGTGTCGCACGTTATGGCCGCAGTCTTGGGCAAACTCTTTAATGGTCCAAATTAATTAAGGGCTACAATAGGAGCGCCTGAGTGACTCCTTTTCTCGTTTGCTTTCTTTTGGCATGTGTCCAAATACATATGGCACATTTTTAACTGTACATGTCGAGAAAAGAATAGCTCGAAGAATAGGAGAGGAGAATGTTGAACAGGAGCACTGTGGGCATGCAAATCTGAAATCTCCGCCTGTGCTTTGCCAGTCATTTTGGCTGGGACAGTGCAATTATGGCATGAGTTCTTTGTAATTATTTTTCATTTTTTTTGTCTTTTAGTCTATATTATTTACTCAACTGATACACTTTGCACCCTTTCGACACTTGTTGCCCCAAAATACTGCTATTAAATCATCATTTATAAATACATATTTCGTTTTTTTTTTTTTTAATAAATCACCAAAGCTACTTCAGATTAGTGTTGTTCCAGTACCAATATTTTGGTACCAGTACCAAAATTATTCCGATACTTTTCAATACTTTTTCTAAATAAAGGGGACCACAAAAATTTCTTTATTGGCTTTATTTTAACAAAAAATATTAGGGTACATTATACATATGTTTCTTATTGGAAGTTGTATTGTATTAGTAAGTAAGCAAACACAGGCTCCTAATTAGTCTGCTGACATATGCAGTAACATATTGTGTCATTTTCCATTCTATTATTTTGTCAAGGACAAGTGGTAGAAAATGAATTATTAATCTACTTGTTCATTTACTGTTAATATCTGCTTACTTGCGCTTTCACATGTTCTATTTACACTTTTGTTAAAATGTAATAATCACTTATTCTTCTGCTGGTTGATACTTTACATTAGTTTTGGATGATACCACAAATTTGGGTATCAATCTGATACCAAATAGTTACAGCATACTTGCCAACCCAAACGGATTTTCCGGGAGACTCCCGAAATTCAGCGCCTCTCCCGAAAACCTCCCGGGACAAATTTTCTCCCGAAAATCTCCCGAAATTCATGGACCTGAGTCCGCTTTCCCACAATATAAACAGCGTACCTGCCCAATCACGTTATAACTCTAGAAGGATTGGCAGTAAAACAGGCCCAGAACATAATACTACCACCACCATGCTTGATGGTAGGAGTGGTGCTCCTGGGATTAAAGGCTTCACCTTTTCTCCTCCAAACATATTGCTGGGTATTGTGGCCAAACAGCTCAATTTATGTTTTAAGTGTCTTCTTGGTTAAAAAAAAAAAAAAAGATAGAACCACTATTTTAGAGCATTGTGTATGCAATAGAGGCCTACTGAAATGCGATTTTCTTATTTAAATGGGGATAGCAGGTCCATTCTGTGTCATACTTGATAATTTCGCGATATTGCCATATTTTTGCTAAAAGGATTTAGTAGAGAACATCGACGATAAAGTTCGCAACTTTTGGTCGCTGATAAAAAAGCCTTGCCTGTACCGGAAGTAGCAGACGAGTAGCGTGACGTCACAGGTTGTGGAGCTCCTCACATCTGCACATTGTTTACAATCATGGCCACCAGCAGCGAGAGCGATTCGGACCGAGAAAGCGACGATTTCCCCATTAATTTGAGCGAGGATGAAAGATTTGTGGATGAGAAAAGTGAGAGTGAAGGACTAGAGGGCAGTGGGAGCGATTCAGATAGGGAAGATGCTGTGAGAGGCGGGTGGGACCTGATATTCAGCTGGGAATGACTAAAACAGTAAATAAACACAAGACATATATATACTCTATTAGCCACAACACAACCAGGCTTATATTTAATATGCCACAAATTAATCCCGCATAACAAACACCTCCCCCCTCCCGTCCATATAACCCGCCAATACAACTCAAACACCTGCACAACACATTCAATCCCACAGTCCAAAGTACCGTTCACCTCCCCAAAGTTCATACAGCACATATATTTCCCCAAAGTCCCCAAAGTTAGGTACGTGACATGCACATAGCGACACGCACGTACGGGCAAGCGATCAAATGTTTGGAAGCGTACTCACGGTACCGTGTCTGCGTATCCAACTCAAAGTCCTCCTGGTAAGAGTCTCTGTTGTCCCAGTTCTCCACAGACCAATGGTAAAGCTTGACTGTCATCTTTCGGGAATGTAAACAATGAAACACCGGCTGTGTTATCCGGCACAACAGTCAAGGGGTGCATTCTACGGCGGGGGTGCGTTATCCGGCAAAACACCGCAATACACCGCTTCCCACCAACAGCTTTCTTCTTTGCTGTCTCCATTGTTCATTGAACAAATTGCAAAAGATTCACCAACACAGATATCCAGAATATTGTGGAATTTTGCGATGAAACAGATGACTTAATAGCTGGCCACCATGCTGTCCCAAAATGTCCTCTACAATCCGTGACGTCACGTGCAGGCGTCATCATACCGAGACGTTTTCAGCAGGATATTTTGCGCGAAATTTAAAAATGCACTTTAGTAAGCTAACCCGGCTGTATTGGCATGTGTTGCAATGTTAAGATTTCATCATTGATATATAAACTATCAGACTGCGTGGTCGGTAGTAGTGAGTTTCAGTAGGTCTTTAGGGTTGTATGGTATACCGGTATTAGTATAGTACCGCGGTAGTAATGAAACATATTCGGTACTATACCGCCTCTGAAAAGTCCGGCACCGCCCCGCACCCCCGTCGTCGTCACGTCGTTTTATTGCTGGTTTACGAGCAGAGGAGCATGTTCGGCGGCACACAATCACGGAGTACTTACAAGCAGACACATTGTGTAGACAGAAAAGGGAGAACGGACGCATTTTGGCTTAAAAACTAACGATAAAGATGAAGTTATAACACTGAAACGCCTTCAGGAAGAGATGCTTTAAGACATGGCTAGCTAGCTAGTGGCTAAAGTCCAGCCCCAGTCGGCAGTGTTTCAGCTACTTTTAAATCACTCCTGGTCTCCATGGTGACAAATAAAGTAAGTTTCTTACAAGTATCATCCCTGCAGGACGAGGAATAGCTAAACATGCTTCACTACACACCGTAGCTCACAGGCGTCAAAATATAAACAAACGCCATTGGTGGATCTACAGCTGACATCCACTGTAATGATACCAAATACAGGTACGTATCTAGTCGATACTAGTTTTTGGCATCATAACATCTTCTTTCGTTTTTCATTTAGGGAAATATGTCCCTGGACCATACTTGCCAACCCTCCCGGATTTTCCGGGAGACTCCCGAAATTCAGCGCCTCTCCCGAAAACCTCCCGGGACAAATTTTCTCCCGAAAATCTCCCAAAATTCAGGCGGACCTGAGTGACGTGTCGACAGCCTGTTTTTACGTCCGCTTTCCCACAATACAAACAGCGTGCCTGCCCAATCATGAGGGCGAGTTATTGGTTTCTTATGTGGGTTTATTGTTAGGCAGTTTCATTAACGTCCTCCCAGCGCGGTAACAACACACAACAACAGTAGTCACGTTTTCGTCTACCGTAAAGCAGTTCGTCTGCCGTAAACAGCAATGTTGTGACACTCTTAAACAGGACAATACTGCCATCTACTGTGCATGCATATATGACAATAACATTTACAGCTTTTAGAAAGTGCAGTGCACAACTGCGCACACAACAAGGAGACGAAGCAGAATGCATCATCAGAGAGGGTGTTCAGCATGGTTAGAAAAATAGTGACAGAGAATAGAACAAGGATGGAAAATTCAACCCTTAACTCAACTATGAGTAGATGAGTGTTATGTGTGTGTATATGTGTAAATAAATGAACACTGAAATTCAAGTATTTCTCTTATTTATATATATATATATATATATATATATATATATAAATAAGAGAAATAGGCCAGCCTGTACCCACCCACTCTGTGCCCTATATAAACCATGGTATGTGAATGCTCCCATTAAAATCTCCTGATGATTGAGGGTACCCCCCCTCATGAAACAGGCCTGTAGAGATGAAATAGTCTTGTGATTTTTTTCCCCACACATACATATATTGCGCTCTACTACGGTATCGAGCACTATTTTTTGGATAACCTTATTAAGACATATACTCCGCTCCAAATTGACATTTGTTGAGCACTGTACGACGATCAGAAATGGAAAAATTCAAAATCGACTACTCCACGAAGAACATTCCCATACCCGCGCAGAATGACTACAAGCTAAGGCTCATAGAAAAGACGGAACACTTCCTAAGAAGGATGCGGTGAAAAGCACATTTTTTCCTCCACCCTGAAACAAAAGGAACGCAAAAGGAAACTTACGGATTCAAATCTACCAAGAACCCACCCACAGTTGGGGAACTAAAGGATTTTGAGAACGACATGCTCAAAATGATACAATCAGTCAAATTCAAGCCAATCCGCAACCCACTCCTCACCAAGCTGAAAAATGACAAGGAGCGCATCAAGAAAGTAAACAACCTCATCATAGCTGCCGATAAAACCACAAACTTCTACAGAATGGACATACCAGAACACCACACCTTACTGGACAGAAGCATCACCAAATCATACAAAAAAGCGCAACCCAACACCTTACAGAACATCCACCTGGAAAATAAAAGGATTGCGGCTGAACTGGACATTGAGGACAGGGTGGACGCCACAGCCAACAAGGAAGCCTTCATCACATTGAAGGACCACAAACCCAACTTCGCAAATAACCCAACATGCCGACTAATAAACCCAACTAAATCTGAAATAGGAAAAATCAGCAAAATAATCCTGGACAGAGTCAACACAAAAATCAAGGACAAAACACCACTCAACCAATGGAGAAATACAGCAGCAGTAATCAAATGGTTCAACAACATCCAAGACAAACAACAGCACAACTTTATCTCCTTTGATATCGAGGAATTTTACCCTTCCATCACGCAAGACCTACTGACTCAAGCACTAGACTTCGCCTCAGACTACGACTCAATCACAGGCAACGAAAGAAACATCATCATCCACGCAAAAACTCCATTCTCATCCACAACAGTACACCATGGCAAAAAAAGAACAATGCAACATTTGACGTCACTATGGGAAGTTTTGACGGAGCAGAAACGTGTGAACTCGTTGGGAGTTTCCTCCTCTCCCAGCTCGCTAGCCTCAATCTGAACCTTGGTATTTACCGTGATGACGGACTGGCAGTGTGTCGCGCCTCGCCAAGGAGCAGCGAGAATACCAAGAAGCGCATATGCCAAATTTTCAAAGACAACGGCCTACGGATCACGATTGAAGCCAACAAGCAAACCGTCAACTTCCTTGACGTCACTTTCAACCTGAGAAATAACAGCTACCAACCATTCACGAAACCCAACACAACACTCCAATACGTGCACCATGACAGCAACCACCCACCCACCACCACAAAAAGTATACCTACCGGAATCAATAAAAGGCTATCGATGCTGTCATCTAGCAAAGCTGAATTTGACCAAGCAACCCCCCCGTACCAAAAAGCCCTTGATGAAAGCGGATACAATTTCACCCTCACCTATGAACCCACGCCAGGAAACCAGCCAAAAAAGAACAGAAAAAGAAACGACATCATCTGGTACAACCCCCCATACAGCAAAAACGTCTCAACTAACATTGGACACAAATTCCTCAATCTGATTGACAAACACTTTCCCAAAGACAACACCCTAAGAAAAGTATTCAACAAGAACAACATTAAATTGAGCTACAGCTGCATGAACAATATACGACAAATCATCTCAAACCACAACAAAACAATTGCAAATGAGCCGTCGGCCCCCAGACAGAGCGACTCCAAAACCAACAAAGACTGTAACTGTCGAAAGAAACCTGATTGCCCTCTCAACGGGGGGTGCTTACAAGCATCAGTTGTCTACCAATCTAAGGTAATACGCAAGGACATTAACACATCCGACACATATGTAGGATTAACCGAGGGAGAATTCAAAACCAGATGGAACAATCACAAGGCTTCTTTCAGGAACAAAAACCTGCGAAATACCACAGAACTCAGCAAACACATTTGGGACCTCAAAGACAATAATGTTGAATATTCAATAACATGGCAAATTCTTGCATCCAGCACACCTTACAATAGTGGTAATAAAAGATGCAACCTATGCTTGAAAGAGAAACTGTTTATTATTTACCGTCCAGACCTGTCATCCCTCAACAAGCGCAGCGAAATTGTAACAACATGCCGCCATAGACGGAAACACCTCCTAGGTAACACATGAGCCAATCACCACGCCCCTAGGCCAGCCTGTACCCACCCACTCTGTGCCCTATATAAACCATGGTATGTGAATGCTCCCGTTAAAACCTCCTGATGATTGAGGGTACCCCCCTCATGAAACAGGCCTGTAGAGATGAAATAGTCTTGTGATTTTTTTTCCCACACATACATATATATATATATATATATATATATATATATATATATATATATATATATAGCTAGAATTCACTGAAACACTTGACTTGGTGAATTCTAGCTGTAAATATACTCCTCCCCTCTTAACCACGCCCCCAACCACGCCCCCCGCCACCTCCCGAAATCGGAGGTCTCAAGGTTGGCAAGTACGCCCTGGACACATGAGGACTTTGATATTCAATGTATGATTCTGTATCAATTTAGTATCGGATTGATACCCAAATGTGTGGTATCATCCAAAACTAATGTAAAGTATCAAACAACAGAAGAAAAAGTGATTATTAGCTGTATTCTAGCTGTAAATATACTCCTCCCCTCTTAACCACGCCCCCAACCACGCCCCCCGCCACCTCCCGAAATCGGAGGTCTCAAGGTTGGCAAGTACGCCCTGGACACATGAGGACTTTGATATTCAATGTATGATTCTGTATCAATTTAGTATCGGATTGATACCCAAATGTGTGGTATCATCCAAAACTAATGTAAAGTATCAAACAACAGAAGAAAAAGTGATTATTACATTTTAACAGAAGTGTAGATAGAACATGTTAAAAGAGAAAGTAACCAGATATTAACAGTAAATGAACAAGTGGATTACTAATTCATTTTCTACCATTTTTAAACTGCTTTTTATCTAACAAATTGTTCTTAGGGTAATTATTATTCTTTTTTCTTCCGCCGCCACTTTTTTGCATTTGGTTTTTCAATGTGTATTTTTATTTCTATTTTAAATGTTATTTTTTAGTCTTTCCTTTGCCTCTATTTCTTTGTGGTGTACAGCCCTTTGTTCTTCAACTGTGCTTGATTTTAAAGGGCTTTATAAATAAAGTTGGTATTGTATGGTATTTGTCCTTAATAATGTTGACAAAATAATAGAATGAATAATGACACAATATGTTACTACATATGTCAGCAGCTAAATTAGGAGGCTTGGTTTGCCTACTAACTAATAAAAGACAAGTTGTCTAGTACAGTGGTTCTCAACCTTTTTTCAGTGATGTACCCCCTGTGAACATTTTTTTAATTCAAGTACCCCCTAATCAGAGCAAAGCATTTTTGGTTGAAAAAAGGAGATAAAGAAGTAAAATACAGCACTATGTCATCAGTTTCTGATTTATTAAATTGTATAGCAGTGCAAAATATTGCTCATTTGTTGTGGTCTTTCTTGAACTACCGTATTTTTCGGACTATAAGTCGCAGTTTTTTTCACAGTTTGGCCGGCTCCAGTGCGACTTATATATGTTTTTTTCCTTTTTTATTATGCATTTTCGGCAGGTGCGACTTATACTCCGGTGCGACTTATACTCCGAAAACTACGGTATTTGGAAAAAAATATATAAAAATAACAAAACTTGTTGAAAAATAAACAAGTGATTCAATTATAAATAAAGATTTCTACAAATTGGATGGTATTGTATGGTTCCCATCCTCACCTATGGTCATGAGCTTTGGGTCATGACCGAAAGGACAAGATCACGGGTACAAGCGGCCGAAATTAGTTTCCTCCGCCAAGTGGCGGGGCTCTCCCTTAGAGATAGGGTGAGAAGCTCTGTCATTCGGGGGGAGCTCAAAGTAAAGCCGCTGCTCCTCCACATCGAGAGGAGCCAGATGAGGTGGTTCGGGCATCTGGTCAGGATGCCACCCGAACGCCTCCCTAGGAAGGTGTTTCGGGCACGTCCGACCGGTAGGAGGCCACGGGGAAGACCCAGGACACGTTGGGAAGACTATCTCTCCCGGCTGGCCTGGGAACGCCTCGGGATCCCCCGGGAGGAGCTGGACGAAGTGGCTGGGGAGAGGGAAGTCTGGGCTTCCCTGCTTAGGCTGCTGCCCCCGCGACCCGACCTCGGATAAGAAGATGGATGGATGGATGGATGGATGGATGGATGGATTTCTACAAATAGAAGTAATCATCAACTTAAAGTGCCCTCTTTGGGGAATGTAATAGAGATCCATTTGGATTCATGAACTTAATTCTAAACATTTCTTCACAAAAAAAATACATCTTTAACATCAATATTTATGGAACATGTCCACAAAAATCTAGCTGTCAACACTGAATATTGCATTGTTGCATTTCTTTTCACAGTTCTTTTTGACAGACATTTTCAAAAAATCTCACGTACCCCTTGGCATACCTTCAAGTACCCCCAGGGGTATGCGTACCCCCATTTGAGAACCACTGGTCTAGTATGTTCACTATTTTATTTAAGGACAAACTTGCAATAAGAAACATATGTTTAATGTACCCTAAGATTTTTTTGTTAAAATAAAGCCAATAATGCCATTTTTTGTGGTGCCCTTTATTTAGAAAAGTACCGAAAAGTATCGACATAATTTTGGTACGGGTACCAAAATATTGGTATGGGGACAACACTAGTATGCAGGTTGTTGGTAAACATGTAAACATCAAAGCACACCTCTCCAAACCCCAAAGCATACATCCTGCTGTCAGACCTACTCAGTGGCCTAGTAGTTAGAGTGTCCGCCCTGAGATTGGTAGGTTGTGAGTTCAAACCCCGGCCGAGTCATACCAAAGACTATAAAAATGGGACCCATTACCTCCCTGCTTGGCACTCAGCATCAAGGGTTGGAATTGGGGGTTAAATCACCCAAAATGATTCCCGGGCGCGGCAACCGCTGCTGCCCACTGCTCCCCTCACCTCCCAGGGGGTGATCAAGGGTGATGGGTCAAATGCAGAGAATAATCTCGCCACACCTAGAGTGTGTGTGTGACAATCATTGGTACTTTAACTTTAACTTTAGATGACGAAACAGACACACGTGCGCTACACTGCATGCACTGCAGGATGCGCATTTAGGTCATGTCATGCGCTAAACATTGTGATGAGTCCATCTATTTTGAACGCATTCCGTCACCGACAGAGGAGGATGCAAATATGCACCGGAGTTAACATCAGAGTCAAACACAGACCTATCCTCCCAGGTGCGTTTGTTTAGTGCACCTGCGCATGCCTTTGTGTGCACGACGAACAGGATGTGGGCATCCATGCGTGCAACAGCTGCAAGTAAAGGAGCAAAGTCTCTGTTACACCTGCACCCCCTCGAAGCCACTTGTCACCTTACACCGGGCAGGTGTGTTTGGGTTGTCTCACCGCCGCTCTGACGCAAAGGACAGAGCTGTCTCCTCTTTCGGGCGTGCAGGGATCCGCCTGAAAAGAAGCGGCTCCCGTGCACGGGGTGCGTTAGCGTGTGTGCAGAGAGGCTGATGAGGTGGATGAATGTCGCTTATTGTCAGCTTCATCATACTCTTGAGTCCGAAAGACAGGATGATTCGTGGCTGACTGACTGGTTGCCCGTGACAACCGCTGCTCCTTATAGCTGGCAAAACCAGGGGTGTCCAAATTCTTTCCTTGAGGGACACATTTCATCCGTTGTAGAAAACTTTTTTTTTTTGGAAGGTTGCCACAATACTTATGTGAGACAAGAACACACACGACTTTTTATTTTCTGTGTATTCTAAATAGTGAAAAGCTGCTCGTACAAGGCAGCTGACAAGGTGGGTCAGGGGTGTCGAACTCATTTTAGATCGGGGGTCACAAAAATCTGGTAAAATCACGGCACGATAACTTAATAATAAAGACAACTTCAGATTGTTTTCTTTGTTTAGAAATAGAACATCCATCCATCCATTTTCTACCGCTTATTCCCTTTGGGGGTCGCTGGAGCCTATCTCAGCTACAATCAGGCGGAAGGCGGGGTACACCCTGGACAAGTCGTCACCTCATCACAGGAAATAGAACAAGCACATTTTGAAAATGTACAAATCATAATGTTGTTGTTGTTTTTTTTACAAGTACATGTGGTTAATAGTATTATGTCTTTATTTGTCGTTATTTATACTTTCTGAATAAATTATGTGATAATGTTCATCAGTCAACTCATTGGTGTTAATTTTCAATCTATCGAGATAAAAAATAATATCAAAATCAAATTACAGTATGTTATTTATGTAGATTGGTCACTGATGCACTAACATCATGTGGTTTATTTTTATTTTTTTTACATATGTAGCATCATCTACAAAGATACAAAGAATTGCTATTGCGACATCTAGTGGACACATTTAGAACAGCAGTTTCTTTCATTCAAAACATTTTTGGCTCATTTGAATACTTGGCAAACTCATCCCGCGGGCCGGATAAAACCTGTTCGCGGGCCTGATCTGCCCCGCGGGCCGTACGTTTGACACCCCTGATGTAGGTAATGATGATACGATCAATTCCACCTAAAGCACTCTTAAAATCATCCAAAAGGCTTTTCATATACAGGCTGTGAGTATGTATGTAATGTAGAAACAGGCATATTCATGGTAACGTAATATTTCAAGTAATTTGGTCGTTTTAAGCGTTACCGAAACTTATTTGATGGACACATTGATTTCATAAAGCGCATAGCATTTTAAATAAGAACATAAAACAGTGAATTACACGGTTCGCTCTCAGTTGGATGTCGACTGATGGGATGTTGTATCTTTCAGCACTTGTGCGTTCCTTGAGCTGGTAAATTCAGAATAATCCTCTTTACACAGGTAAAAAAATGCTTCTTACTATATGTTAGGGTGTTTTTTTGTTGTGTTACATTTTTTGAGAGACAGATACCAAATTTTCCAGACTATAAGCCGCTTTTTTTTTTCCTACGCTTTGTACCCTGCGGATTATACAACAGTGCAGCTAACATATGGATTTTTCTTATGGATTTTTCACAAAACACATACAGAGAAACTGAAAAGGTGTGTTATTCTTTGTGCTACGGTGCAATCTTTTGGACGAGTTTGCTCACAGCAGGTGCTGCTGGTTGAACGTCGACTGTATTCCCTTCTGTTTAAAGCCTTGAACCGGAAGCACAAGTGTTGTTTCGTCTTCTAGTTGTCTATAGCGTTTCTACTCGTATTGGTTTCTTTATTATCACTCCAAGCAACGTTTGTAAGTTTTACAATATAACTAAAACCGATCATACTTACCGGATTTTTCGGACCACGGGGGCTCACCGCCGATGAGCGGGTCTATTTAGGTCTAAGTCTATAAAGGCGTACCTGTAATAAGGCGCATTAAATGGGTCATATTATGATTATTTTTTTGTACATTTAAAACACTTCCTTGTAGTCTACATAACATGTTATGTTGGTTATTTGGTTAAAATGTTGCATAGATTATTTTTTAAAGACCATCTTTAACTCTGTAAGACCCCTTGTTGTAAAATTACGTTACCTTTAACCATCCTAAAAAACAATCTGTTTTCTGTTGTCTGTGAATATATATATATATATATATATATATTTTTTTTTTTTTTACCACATTTACATAGTCATTGGGTCCTATTGTTCAGTCTCACAAGGCTATTGGATTGTACATTTGTTTATAAGTCACGCCTTCTGGCCATGAACTCACACAGCCTCTCAAGGTTTCTTTCGAACAACATCTATTAGTTTCATTGGACTGGATTCATCAGATTCAAGTAAGTAAAATGTATTTTATATATTTTTTGGTTGTTATTACAATGTCTAGAGCATGTACATATGTAGTTATTGTGGAACAGATGCATCAAATTTCATTTAGAGCTTGTTATATAATTGTTGCAATTATACAACATTGGGTGAATGTGGTAGTCACAATAGCTGGCTTGTTAATCATTTTGCAATGCAGTCTGCAAAAAATGATGAAAAGTGCCACTCTACATATCAACTGACACTGTGGTCAAAGTTGGATTTGCCACAGAACACGATTTAAGATATTCAACACTCTACTGCCATCTGGCTGCTAAAGTTGACAGTGCACCCCCCCAATTTGTCACGTGTCATGTGTCAGGTAAACCGTGACAAATGGGGCCATTTGAACCCCCTTTTCCGGTATGCCAATATACGCTGAGATATCTGAACAACACATGAGCTTTGTGTTCGTGTCACGACTGGGACTGTGGCGTGGTTTGTTCTCCCGAGGTGCAAAATATTTGGACCATACGTGGCGTGAAGGGGAGTACATGATTTATTTAAACACTATAACTACAAAAAAAAGGAAGCAAACAAAAGGTGCGCACAAGGGCGGAAGTACAAAAACTTGACTATAAACACAAAACTTGCACAAAGGCAGAAACTATGAACAATTAAACAAAACTTGCAAAGTATGGCATGAATAAAGAAAACTTACTTGGACATGGCATGAAGTGCGCAGAGGTTAACAGAGTGTGACAGGGGTATGAAGAGCATAAATGTGGGATGTCACCAGAAAGACAAACTGAAAACAATGAACTTAAATACTACAGACATGATTAACAAAAACAGGTGCGTGACTCAAAACGTGAAACCGGTGCGTGACGTGACAGGTGAAAACTAATGGGTTGCTATGGTGACAAACAAGAGTGCACAATGAGTCCAAACGTGGAACAGGTGAAACTAATGGGTAATCATGGAAACAAGACAAGGGAGTGAAAAGCCAGAAACTAAAGAGTCCAATAACTAAACAAAACAAAACATGACTAAAACAAAACATGATTACACAGACATGACAGTTCGGTGACAAAGCAGAGATGACTCCCAGCATGCTTTGCGGGTTGCTTTGGGCGTTTACTTTGTGCATATTCTGTATGGTGCGGATGATCTTGTTTTTGGGATTTCACAAGTTCCTAAGGTATGATTCTTACTGTAGATGAGATTATGCAGGTGGACTTAAAGGGATAAGAGGTAATTAACTGATCAATCAGAGTTAAAAAGCAGAGAGACAGTAATATTGATGGTGTTATTATAATGAAGGTTATCTCTTTCTTTGTTTCCACCTCCTATTATTTCATCTCTCATCCCTTCCTCTCTCCTCCCCCCCACACCCCCTTCCTGCGCTTTTAATTTAATTTCTACTTTCTACCTCGCAGTCTTTTTATATTCCCTCCAGTCGCTCCATCGCCATTTTGCTCCCACCGGCAGTCTCGCCGGTCAATATTTAAATCTCCTTTCATTACTGCAGAAAAGCGAAATTGTCAGGTATCGCCATCCTCTGCAGAATCCAAACATTCCAGCCTGAATAATGGCACAGGTTTGAATCCCCATTATGATGCGGGCCGCCCGATCCTGCTGCAGTGCACTGGAGCAGGCTTTATGCTGATTACCTGCGTCAAATCTGATGGAGTCCCACTGACCTCTCTGGCCCGCAATGTGGCCGTGACGGGGGAGGGGGGGGGCTTCCATTTGTAATTAGGCAAGAAAAAGGAAAATCTATTAGAGAATGCAGAGCGTGTAAGTGAGGTTTTGTGGAATAGAGCAGTGGATGCACCCTCTCTTTACTGGAGATATGTATCGATTTTACATTTGAACTACCAAATCAGTACTTTTAAAAGGGTGCTCCAAACGATACTTAAAAATGGAAAATATGCAATTTTTTTTTGTTTAAAAACAGAAAAAAACAAAACTTTTTTTTATTGAATAGAGTTTTGTGACCGTCAAGTTTAACAGACGAGTAATTAAAATACTTCAATTATACAGTGATACCTCAACTTAAGAATGCCCCAACTTAAATGTTTTGAGCTACAATTCGTCTCTCAGCCAATTGACATGCTTTTAGTTGCCAATCAAACTTTGAGGTACAAGCCTCCCCACCATTGGTTGTAGCAAATGCCAGAAAGATCCCATTAAAATCCGACCTAAACATCTGGTCTTACCCCTAGCATTAGCTTATAGCTAGAGATGGACACACCATGAATTTCGGACTAAAAGCCGCTTCTAGTTTCCTACACTTTGAACCCTGCGGCTTATAAGATGGTGCGGCTAATTTTCTTCGCTGAGAAAGTGTTTTATTGTTTGTGCTATGGCGCCATCTTTTGGACGAGTTCACCCACTGCAGGTGCTGCAGTGACTTTCCATTTAGTGCTTTCAACCGGAAGTAGAGTGCTGTTAAGTCTTCTATCCATCCATAGTGTTCTGCTCGTATGGATTCTTTATTCATCACTCCAAGCAAAGTTTTACAATATAACTAAAACATTTTGTATTTACTAAACAGTCTCATGTGTGATGTCAGTTGTTAGAATAATTATGTATATATTCTTACACAACTCTTATGCTTAAGGGCCGTTGCTATAGTTATTATCAATTGTGCTGGAGTGGTATTTTTCTTTGTCTGTGCAAAGCTGGCAATCCGAAAGATTGCAAGCCAGTCTCGTATCAGTGTCTGTGTCCAGGAACGGCCTGCTGACTGCCAAGGCCGAACACCGCCGTGACGCAGACGAAGCAGAGACAAGGCGATATCACCAGCGTCAACACATTTGCATGTTTTGTATAATCATACATTGTGTCTAAGTGGAGCTGTCGAGATTAGCCCCTTCCCTCAGCGACAGCTTCAGTGATGTAACCAGGGACCTCCCAAATAAATAGAGGAAGCACGTGGGCTAGACTTTAGAGCAAAGTTTGGATTTAATTTAAGTTTATCTCTGTCTCTGCATGATTCCATGCTTCTCGTCTGTTTAATACATGTCATCAGTGTTTGAACCTGACATCTGTATGAGTGTTTTAATGCATATTTGTACGTGCTATCATAATTTAATGACATTACCGTCATTAGCGTTAGCTAATATGCTAACACGTGTCTGTGTTAGTATTAACTCACAACGGCATTATTTTTGTATTGTTTCAGTTTCACAAACCTCAGTAAATTCCCCCTAAACGTCACCGTGGAGTTATTGAGTCTGTTTAGCTGATTAGATCGCTAGCTTCTGCAGATAGTGGGTCCATGACGATGACTTCTCTTTTGTTTGATCAGCCGTTTTACTGCCGTGTAGCAAGCACTGTTTTGAAACAATTAAGGCATGTAAATAAACATTTACTGAATTTTCAGTGCAAATAACTCATTTCGCTACGTATATATCTGTGGCTTATAGACCGGCGCGGCTAATATATGGAAATGTTTTCTTTTTTTTCCTAAAATTTTGAGATTTAAAATTAAGTTTAAAATTAGTGTGCGTTGCCGAACATGCACTTTTGCTCGTACTACCAACAATGTCACAATGGGGCGCTGTAATGTCTGTAAAAAAATAAAAAATAAAAAATAAATAAATAGTGCCGGTATTAAAGTGCTGTTTTTAATTCATTTGTACCACAATACTTTATTAGTACCGGTATACCGTACAACCCTAAAAACATTGATGGTGGTTTGGGATGTTTTTTAGAGCGCTATATATATATACCGTATTTTCCGCACTATAAGGCGCACCTAAAAACCTCAAATCTTCTTAAAAAGCTGACAGTGCGCCTTATAGTCCGGTGCGCCTTATATATGGACCGATATCGAGCCACAACAGGTCTCGCAACTACGGGATGCATAAAGTAACTCCAGCCTCTACTGTAGCGTCTATTCTATGCGCCTTATAATGCGGTGCGCCTTATATATGAACAAAGTTTTAAAATAGGCCATTCATTGAAGGTGCGCCTTATAATCCTGTGCGCCTTATAGTGCGGAAAATACGGTACTCCTATTGGCTCCATGGTGAGCTGACTTTTGCTAACTATTAAAACGCATAAAAAAACAAAAAACACATGTGTTCTTGTCTTACATAATGATAAGCGAAAAAAATAAAAATAATAATAGCAATCAATGCAGCAAAACCATTAAACTATTGAGCACCTAAGAAATATGATACCCCGTTTTATTTCGCTGTAATTTTTCTTTTTCCTTTTGTTTCATATTTCAATGAAAGCAAGTGATATTTACACCTCCTCAAAGGCACCGGCTTAATTCCCTACCTAATTGGAGTCAGGAACAGGAGCTAATTAGTTAACCTATGCTGCATTAGACACCTGCTGCAAATTAGCAAGCCTAAAGATGTCGCAACTAAAGAGAATAGACACCAAAAAAGAAGCGGTTCATTGAACAGGAAGCCTACTATTGACCGTGCGGGTACTACCTTGCAGAGAAGAGACGAGCCCAAATTTCAGGGGAGCCTCCGCCAAATACTGTGATTAAAGCGCTGGATTAGATGGTGCAAACTATCAGATGTTCCTTGCAGACCTTCAGTGACAAGGTCCTCCTGTGCACGCGGCCTAAGGAGTTTCGTGAGGGGAAGCAGATGCGGCGTGAGATTATACGCCTTTTTGCATATGACCTTCAAGGGGGGAATAGAAAAAAAACAAAAAAAAAACAGCAGAAAGTCTTTGTTTCCAATACTGATAACGTTTAAAACGGACGCAGGTTTCATGAGAAGGAAGAAGAATACAGAACTAAAGAGGAGCTTTGTGTTATTAGGCATGGCGTGGTAAAATCCACGTTAAGAATGAGAAAAAGTTTACAAGACGATGTCGTTTCAGAGGGTGGGAGTTACCATTTATGACAAAAAACTGTGCAATGTTGTCCTTTAAAATATTATAAGAGGAGTCACAAAGTCTTGACTTTGAGAGGAGAAAGAAGCAGAAACTTTCACGTTACTTTTATGATAGCATCGTAACTCCGACGTTATTTGCTAGCTGAACAGCCGTTCATGCTTACAGACTTAGATAGGACAGCTCTAGTCTTTAGTGCGGATACACCTTCCCCTCAGACTTCAGCGGTCCTATAAGTCCGTGAGCATGAACTGATGAAGCCCGCTCGGATGAGAAGCAAAACTTCTTTCACAGTCCAGTTGAGATCGATTTAAAGAATGCCCTGAGACTCCAAGTCACTGGTATGTGTGAGTGACAGGACGAAAAGCTTGCTCAGTTTACGTGCGGCCATGACGAATAGTGTGATTAATTTGGATTCGTATATGGTAACATCATTTTTTTATTTTATCAATCACATGCGTTAACACATTAACATTGACTATCCTAATATGTGTATATATATATATATATATATATATATATATATATATATATATATATATATATATATATATATATATATATATATATATATATATATATGTCTTAATAAGGTTATCCAAAAAATAGTGCTCGATACCGTAGTAGAGCGCAATATATGTATGTGTGGGAAAAAAAATCACAAGACTATTTCATCTCTACAGGCCTGTTTCATGAGGGGGGGTACCCTCAATCATCAGGAGATTTTAATGGGAGCATTCGCATACCATGGTTTGTATAGGGCACAGAGTGGGTGGGTACAGGCTGGCGTAGGGGCGTGGTGATTGGCTCATGTGTTACCTAGGAGGTGTTTCCGTCTGTGGCGGCATGCTGTTACAATTTCGCTGCGCTTGTTGAGGGATGACAGGTCTGGACGGTAAATAATAAACAGTTTCTCTTTCAAGCATAGGTTGCATCTTTTATTACCACTATTGTAAGGTGTGCTGGATGCAAGAATTTGCCATGTTATTGAATATTCAACATTATTGTCTTTGAGGTCCCAAATGTGTTTGCTGAGTTCTGTGGTATTTCGCAGGTTTTGGTTCCTGAAAGAAGCCTTGTGATTGTTCCATCTGGTTTTGAATTCTCCCTCGGTTAATCCTACATATGTGTCGGATGTGTTAATGTCCTTGCGTATTACCTTAGATTGGTAGACAACTGATGTTTGTAAGCTATGCGCTTTTGGAAGAATGGTCGACAATTCCTATAAACGCATTCATCCCAGAAGAGTTGAAGCTGTAATAGCTGCAAAAGGTGGACCGACATCATATTGAACCCTATGGGTTAGGAATGGGAGGGCACTTCAAGTTCATATGTGAGTCAAGGCAGGTGGCCAAATACTTTTGAGTCATATCATGTAATATGTTCCAATAACTTTTAAAAGGTTTATTCTAAAAGCTTTCTGGTGACGTTTAAGATGGATAATGTAGCAGAATAATTTCCTGCATGTTATTCCTAATTAGACACTTCTATTCCCTCCATGAGCTTCCAGCAGGCACGTGACTGGTTGCTGGTGTGCATATTCACCAGGCGCATGTTTCTAATGTAATCTCAGGCCTGAGAGCATCAGTGTCAAGTCCAATGTGTAATGTCGCTGGTGGCGTTACAGTGCCAGGAACGACCTTCAGGCCATGGGGGAAATGTCCCACGGAGCTCCCGACGGACCGTCAGCCAAAGACAAAAAAGATTTTTAATTGCTGCGCACACACTTGGAAGAAAAAAAAAAAAAAAAACTTCAAAAGACGGAATTGTGATGTTAATTTTGCACATGCTCTAGTAGCAGCTCTATAGACCTAGATAATGATAATGAGCAGGGAGAGAGGGGTGGGTGTGTGGGCGGAGCAGCGGAGGTCAGCCAAGATTAATTGTGGGGGGATGTAAATTTCATTCGTCACGTGCAGATTGATGTCAGTTTTAATTGAATTAAAACAATGCGACTGCCGCGCCGCTTGGAGCCGAGGAAGAATGGTGATGGAGTGACTCGGAGAACGCTTAAGAGAAAACGGGGGGGCTGGAGGGGACACACACGGAGAAAGACTGGCTGGAGGGGGAGGAACTGTCGGAGATGACCCCAAACTAATGAGCTGTCGTTCTCCACCCTCTTCTACTAATAATACACGTTGATGATCAATGGTGCTGCTGGCTGCAATCAAAGGGTATGCAAGTGCGCAGGCACACATGCCGCACAGCGTAAATATCTAAATGCTCCAATAAACGCTGACAGAGGTGGAGGAAAAAGGGATAATAAAACCTAAACCAAAATCTCCTTCCAACAGGAAACATTGACGGGCACCTTTATTAGGTATCAAAAATCAAAAAACATGACTGATTAATTGATGTGAGGTATGGACTTATCTACACTGCACACTATTTACTAGGGATGTCCGATAAAATGCTTTAAAATGTAATATCGGAAATTATCGGTATCAAAGAGTAAAATGTATGACTTTTTAAAATGCCGCTGTGTACACGGACGTAGGGAGAAGTACAGAGCGCCAATAAACCTTAAAGGCACTGCCTTTGCGTGTCGGCCCAGTCACATAATATCTACGGCTTTTCACACACACAAGTGAATGCAAGTGGTCAACAGCCATACAGGTCACACTGAGGGTGGCCGTATAAACAACTTTAACACTGTTACAAATATGCGCCACACTGTGAACCCACACCAAACAAGAATGACAAACACATTTCGGGAGAACATCCGCACCGTAACACAACATAAACACAACAGAACAAATACCCAGAAACCCTTGCAGCACTAACTCTTCCGGGACGCTACAATATACACCGCCTCCCTCAACCTCTTCATGCTCTCTCAGGGAGAGCACGTCCCAAATTCCAAGCTGCTGTTTTGAGGCATGTTCAAAAAAATAATGCACTTTGTGACTTCAATAATAAATATGGCAGTGCCATGTTGGCATTTTTTTCCATAACTTGAGTTGATTTATATTGGAAAACCTTGTTACATTGTTTAACGCATCGCAACAAAATTAGGCATAATAATGTGTTAAATTTCACGACTGTATATATCGGTATCGGTTGATATCGGAATTGGTAATTAAGAGTTGGACAATATCGGAATATCGGCAAAAAAGCCATTATCGGACATCCCTAACCAAAACCCTTAAAACAAGTAAAACACTAACATAAAATCTGCTTAGTGAGAAGAATGATCTTATCAGACAGAAAATAAGCAAATATCACCCTTATTTGAGATATTTAATCTTACTTAGATTTCAGTTTTTGCAGTGTGGTCAGAGAGTGTTTGGGCCTGTGTGTGTGTGTGTGTGTGTGTGTGTGTGTGTGTGTGTGTGTGTGTGTGTGTGTGTGTGTGTGTGTGTGTGTGTGTGTGTGTGCGTGTGTGTTTTGTCTCGTCTTGTCTTGTCTCATACCAACAGTGGTACTATTGTATTGTTAGTGTACAGGAGTTTCTCTTGTTTTTGTTTGTATGATATTGTTCTTGTGTTATATTGTTTATGTTAAATGTGGAATGAGTGAAAAGGGTTGGGATATTATAAGCATCTGCTTCATCCAACCCCTTTTCAAGCCTTGCACAAATGTCTCTGCCAAGATGTAAAAAAAAATGTGTTGTTGTACTGTGCAGGTTTGAAATAAATACTTCAATTCAAGTCATTTGATTTGATATGATATTCGGGACATTCCGGATTGTTGAAAAGAACAGAACACCGTGCCGCCAAACCGTGCCAAGATCCGAACAGTGGATTTGGTCCACCCCTAATATCCTCGGGGTTGCGGTTTATTTCTGGCGAGCTCAAACGCGTGCAACACAAACTTTTTTCTTCACACAAATCTGCAATGCCGCATTACTCAAACAGTCAAGTAAGTGGGCTCGGTGTGTTTACTCCATACTTGCCAACCTTGAGACCTCCGATTTCGGGAGGTGGGGTGTGGGGTGTGGGGGGCGTGGTCGAGGTGGCACGGGGCGTGGTTAAGAGGGGAGGAGTATATTGACAGCTAGAATTCACCAAGTCAAGTATTTCATATATATATATATATATATATACATCCACCCACCACCACGAAAAGAATACCTACCGGAATCAATAAAAGGCTATCGATGCTGTCATCTAGCAAAGCTGAATTTGACCAAGCAACCCCCCCGTACCAAAAAGCCCTTGATGAAAGCGGATACAATTTCACCCTCACCTATGAACCCACGCCAGGAAACCAGCCAAAAAAGAACAGAAAACGAAACGGCATCATCTGGTACAACCCCCCATACAGCAAAAACGTCTCAACGAACATTGGACACAAATTCCTCAACCTGATTGACAAACACTTTCCCAAAGACAACAACCTAAGAAAAGTATTCAACAAGAACAACATCAAATTGAGCTACAGCTGCATGAACAATATACGACAAATCATCTCAAACCACAACAAAACAATTGCAAATGAGCCGTCGACCCCCAGTCAGAACGACTCCAAAACCAACAAAGCATGTAACTGTCGAAAGAAACCTGATTGCCCCCTCAACGGGGGATGCTTACAAACATCAGTTGTCAACCAATCTAAGGTAATACGCAAGGACATTAACACATCCGACACATATGTAGGATTAACCGAGGGTGAATTCAAAACCAGATGGAACAACCACAAGGCTTCTTTCAGGAACAAAAACCTGCGAAATACCACAGAACTCAGCAAACACATTTGGGACCTCAAAGACAATAATGTTGAATATTCAATAACATGGCAAATTCTTGCATCCAGCACACCTTACAATAGTGGTAATAAAAGATGCAACCTATGCTTGAAAGAGAAACTGTTTATTATCTACCGTCCAGACCTGTCATCCCTCAACAAGCGCAGCGAAATTGTAACAACATGCCGCCATAGACGGAAACACCTCCTAGGTAACACATGAACCAATCACCACGCCCCTAGGCCAGCCTGTACCCACCCACTCTGTGCCCTATATAAACCATGGTATGCGAATGCTCCCATTAAAATCTCCTGACGATTGAGGGTACCCCCCTCATGAAACAGGCCTGTAGAGATGAAATAGTCTTGTGATTTTTTTTCCCCACACATACATATATATATATATATATATATATATATATATATATATAGCGGGTCTATTTAGGTCTAAGTCCATAAAGGCGTACCTGTAATAATGCGCATTAAATGGGTCATATTATGATTATTTTTTTCTACATTTAAAACACTTCCTTGTGGTCTACATAACATGTAATTTTGGTTCTTTGGTCAAAATATTGCATAGATTATGTTTTAAAGACCATCTTTAACTCTGTAAGACACCTTGTTGTAAAATTACAACGCTACCTTTAACCATCCTAAAAAACAATCAGTTATATATATATATATATATATATATATATATATATATATATACATCCTGAAAATATGCAAACAAAACTGTGTTTAGATAATTGATACTTCAAACTTGCATAAATAAATATTAAGGAATATAACATAACTTGGCTTCTGAGAGCTTCAAAATGTAATGAATAAAATGCTAAAGTTGTTGATAAACAAGCAATTATTTTAATAATTAAATATGGTCATTTTAAATGAATTATTATGATAATTTAAAATTAATTATTTCAAATATGTTTATTTTAATGTATAATTCTATGGCTGGATGTAATAAGGAGTCAGGAAAAAATACAAATAAAAATACAATTAATTTTGATGTTTTTAGCAAAATATAGTAAAAATGTATTTAGTTTTTTTTTTTTTCTTATTAATAATTTTATTTATTTTTAGGTAAGATAAACATAATACTACAATTTATCTCTAGTCTGGATGATTTAGTTCTTGTCACCCTGTTGTCCTCCCGTCTTGAAAAAAGGCTGTCCTCACTCAGGTCCGCATGGAGCTGGAGGGGGCGTGGCCTCCAGCTCCGGCTGAAAATCGGGAGACTTTCGGGAGAATATTTGTCCCGGGAGGTTTTCGGGTGAGGCGCTGAATTTCGGGAATCTCCCGGAAAATTCGGGAGGGTTGGCAAGTATGGTTTACTCTATGTGCACGTAGGCGTGAGGGGAAAAAAGTCAACTTCCCCTCCATTCCTTCCTGAGTGACACTTTCAGGTGTGATTGGATCATCCAATTGCCCACGGGGGACATTGGACACCACGCATTCACACCCCAACATATAGAACATGTTCCAGTTGAGAGCACCTCTTATCTCGCACGCTCCTCTCATATCAGCCCCAAACCACTTCCTCTCCAGTCGTGCCAACACCGCCCAGAGGGTTCATCTTTACTAGACTTCCATGATATATGATTTCACACAGTAAAAGCCACGGCGAGTGGTATTCACGCACGCACACACACACACACACACACACACACACACACACACACACACAAACACACGCTCGCTGATGTTTTATAAGGTTATATGAAGTGATCACGCTTCCTAAAGGTGACCTTATAGATGTGCAGACTTTTACTGCAATGAGGCACCGTCTCGGGTCACCTCAACTTCACGGCGCCCAATGCACAGCTTATATGCATGCCTGATGCCCAGGCAGCCACCCCGAGGAGGGAAGGACGATGAGGATACCGTGACGTGCGATGGATGACTTGTTAATGGAATGTAACGCCGACTGGGGGAGTTGAGCGGCACCGGGAGGCACGCTTCATTTTGCTACGGTTGCCGTCAGCTAAACCCTCATCTGGCTGGCGTTTTCCGGCGCCAGGCACCCGTGGCTGCTATGTAAATAGCTATACATAACACCAGCGTGTATAATCCGCCAATTCATGCAACAAGACACATGATGGATTTCAATCCTCTACTTCCGTTAAAATCCATTGAATTCTGACAATTCCTTAAAGGGGAACATTATCACAATTTCAGAAGGGTTAAAACCATTAAAAATCAGTTCCCAGTGGCTTATTTTATTTTTTGAAGTTTTTTTAAAAATTTTACCCATCATGCAATATTCCTAAAAAAAGCTTCAAAGTGCCTGATATTAACCATCGTTATATACACCCGTCCATTTTCCTGTTACGTCACATAGTGATGCCAATACAAACAAACATGGCGGATAGAACAGCAAGCTATAGCGACATTAGCTCGGATTCAAACTCGGATTTCAGCGGTTTAAGCGATTCAACAGATTACGAATGTATTGAAACGGATGGTTGTAGTGTGGAGGCAGGTAGCGAAAACGAAATTGAAGAAGAAACTGAAGCTATTGAGGGACGGCGTGGCGCAGTGGAAGAGTGGCCGTGCGCGACCCGAGGGTCCCTGGTTCAATCCCCACCTAGTACCAACCTCGCCATGTCCGTTGTGTCCTGAGCAAGACACTTCACCCTTGCTCCTGATGGGTGCTGGTTAGCGCCTTGCATGGCAGCTCCCTCCATCAGTGTGTGAATGGGTGAATGTGGAAATAGTGTCAAAGCGCTTTGAGTACCTTGAAGGTAGAAAAGCGCTATACAAGTACAACCCATTTATCATTCATTTATATCGGTTTGAACCGTATGCAAGCGAAACCGACGAAAACGACACGACAGCCAGCGACACGGGAGAAAGCGAGGACGAATTCGGCAATCGCCTTCTAACCAACGATTGGTATGTGTTTGTTTGGCATTAAAGGAAACTAACAACTATGAACTAGGTTTACAGCATATGAAATACATTTGGCAACAACATGCACTTTGTGAGTGCAGACAGCCCAGTTTTCATCAATTAATATATTCTGTAGACATACCCTCATCCGCTCTCTTTTCCCGGGGGTCTGGCGGCAGATTTCTTTGACTTTATCGTTGGAAATGCATCTGCTTTGAGTGTCGCAGGATATCCACACATTCTTGCCATCTCTGTCGTAGCATAGCTTTCGTCGGTAAAGTGTGCGGAACAAACGTCCAATTTCTTGCCACTTTCGCATCTTTGGGCCACTGGTGCAACTTGAATCCGTCCCTGTTCGTGTTGTTACACCCTCCGACAACACACCGACGAGGCATGATGTCTCCAAGGTACGGAAAACAGTCAAAAAAACGGAAAATAACAGAGCTGATTTGACTCGGTGTTTGTAATGTGTTTGAGAAAATGGCGGATTGCTTCCCGATGTGACGTCACAACGAAAGCGAATATTAGAAAGGCGTTTAATTCGCCAAAATTCACCCATTTAGAGTTCGGAAATCGATTTAAAAAAAAAAAAGGTCTTTTTTCTGCAACATCAAGGTATATATTGACGCTTACATAGGTCTGGTGATAATGTTCCCCTTTAAGAAAGCCTCAATCTACATTGTTCAAGTGACACAATTAAACATTTTTTTTTTTTGCTTCTGACTAGGGTTGTACGGTATACCGGTATTAGTATAGTACCGCGATACTAATGAATCATGTTCGGTACTATACCGCCTCTGAAAAGTACCGGTCCACCACCCCTCCTGTCGTCGTCACGTCGTGTCATTGCTGGTTTACGAGCAGAGGAGCATGTTCGGCAGCGCACAATCACAGAGTACTTACAAGCAGACACAGTGTGTCGACAGAAAAGGGAGAACGGACGCATTTTGGCTTAAAAACTAACGATAAAGGTGAAGTTATAACACTGAATCGCCCTCAGGAAGAGATGCTTTAAGACATGGCGAGCTAGCTAGCGGTTAACGTCCAGCCACAGTCAGCAGTGTTTTAGATACTTCGAAATCACTAATCCTCGCCTCCATGGCGACAAATAAAGTAAGTTTCTTACAAGTATCATCCCTGCAGGACGAGGAATAGCTAAACATGCTTCACTACACACCGCAGCTCACCAGCGTCAAAATGTAAACAAACGTCATTGGTGGATCTACACCTGACATCCACTGTAATGAGTACAGTAGCGTATCTAGTCGATACTACTATGATTACGTCAATATTTTTTGGCATCACAACATCTTTTTTTGGTTTTTTTTAAATGTATATTATGTTTATAAACTGAGGAAATATGTCCCTGCACACATGAGGACTTTGAGTATGACCAATGTTTGACCCTGTAATGACTTGGTATCGGATTGATAGATACATTTGTGGTATCATCCAAAACTAATGTAAAGTATCAAACAACAGAAGAATAAGTGATTATTATATTTTAACAGAAGTGTAGACAGAACATGTTAAAAGAGAAAGTAAGCAGATATTAACAGTAAATGAACAAGTAGATGAATAATTTTATTTTCTACCACTTGTCCTTATTAATTTAGACAAAATAATAGAATGATAAATGACACAATATGTTACTGCATGTGTCAGCAGACTAAATTAGGAGCCTTTGTTTGCTTACTTACTAATACAAGACAAGATGTCTTGTATGTTCACTATTTTATTTAAGGACAAACTTGCAATAAGAAACATATGTTTAATGTACCCTAAGATTTTTTTGTTAAAATAAAGCCAATAATGCAATTATGTGTGGTCCCCTTTATTTAGAAAAGTACCCTAAGATTTTTTTTGTTAAAATAAAGCCAATAATGCAATTTTTTGTGGTCCCCTTTAATTAGAAAAGTACCACAAAGTATCGAAATCATTTTGGTACCGGTACCAAAATATTGGTATCGGGACAACACTACTTCTGACAAATTCAAATGAGTTTACAGCAGCGTAAAGACAAACAAAACATTGACTCAGATTTCTTCCATATATCCGACCGAGAACCAGCTTCTTGTACAGTGTTTTAGAAAGAGATATTTTTAAGTAAAATATCAGCGATATTTTGATAAATACATACAGGAGAAAAAAAAAAGTGTGATGTATAAATACATGCAGGACATATACAAGGTGAGTTCAAACCCCGGCCGAGTCATACCAAAGACTATAAAAATGGGACCCATTACCTCCCTGATCAACAACAGCAACTCAGCCACTAAGTGGTAGGCCACGTAAACTGACAGAGAGGGGTCAGCGGATGCTGAAGTGCATAGTGCAAAGACTTTCTGCACAGTCAGTTGCTACAGTGCTCCAAACTTCATGTGACCTTCCAATTAGCCCACGTACAGTACGCAAAAAGCTTCATGGAATGGGTTTCCATGGCCGACCAGCTGCATCTAAGCTATACATCACCAGGTCCAATGCAAAGCGTCGGATGCAGTGTTGTAAAGCATGTCTCGACTGGACTGAAGAGCAGTGGAGACGCCTTCTCTGGAGTGATGAATCACGCTTTTCCATCTGGCAATCTGATGGACGAGTCTGGGTTTGAATGTTGCCAGGAGAACGGTACATTTTGGACTGCATTGTGCCGAGTGTAAAATTTGGTGAAGGAGGAGTTATGGTGTGGAGTTGTTTTTCAGGAGTTGGGTTTGGCCCCTTAGTTCCAGTGAAAGGAACTTTGAATGCTCCAGGATACCAAAACATTTTGGACAATTCCATGCTCCCAACCTTGTGGGAACAGTTTGGAGCGGGCCCCTTCCTCTTCCAACATGACTGGGCACCAGCGCACAAAGCTTGGCCCATAAAAACATGGATGACAGAGTCTGGTGTGGATGAACTTGACTGGCCTTCACAGAGTCCTGACCTGAACCCCATAGAACACCTTTGGGATGAATTAGAAACGGCGACTGAGAGCCAGGCCTTCTCGACCAACATCAGTGTGTGCCCTCACCAATGCAGTTTTGGAAACATGGTCACAAATTCCTATAAACACACTCAGCGACCTTGTGGACAGCCAGAAGAGTTGAAGCTGTAATAGCTGCAAAAGGTGGACCGACGTCATATTGAACCCTATGGGTTAGGAATGGGATGGCACTTCAAGTTCATATGTGAGTCAAGGCAGGTGGCCAAATACTTTTGGCAATATAGTGTATGTTGGCTCAAATGCTGAACAGTCTCTAGGTGTTTTGGCAAGTGACACATTTAAAAACATCAACCAGCAGCTGGACCGTATATCCCATTACCTACCTACCCCCCCCCAGTGTGTATACATTCAAAATGCATAACGTCCACCGCCCCTCTCACCCCGCCTCGTCGACAATGCGAGGCGGATGATTCCCTCCTCTCAATTCCGTCTTGCCCTCTCTCCGCCGCTTCAATTCGCCGCGCCAAACGCTACATCTACATTGGCCGTAACCTCAATCACCGTTTTTTTTTGTGTGTGTTTTTTTTTTCAGCCCGCGCTGAATGTTCACGCAGATATTTGTGTGCTGCAGATAAAAGCAGCAAAGAGTGGTGAAAAAGAGGGGGGGCTTGGGATAGAAAGGCACGCCTGAGGCATCCATCAAACCAAACGACTCCATTACAGTAAGTCCGACGGAGGCAAACGATAATGTGCGCTGTGATAAACACTAGGATAATAGTGTGTTTATAGTCCTGAACACACGCTTTCTGCCGGGAAACAGGGGCGAGTAATACCGATAAGATACAGGAGCGAAACCGACTCTACATCTACCCCCTTTCTTTCCATGGCTACTTCTGGGTTATCAGTCACTTTCCCTCCCATTATCCTTCCACCGCTCGCTCTCTGTAATATTTTCATCTCAACAGAACGCAGGGGGAGACGCATATATCAGCCGAACGAGGACTTTTATCTGCGGCATTGTAGCACTGGCGGGCCTGGTTGTGTGCGTGCACGTGACGTATGTGTCCGGCAACGAGTCTCCATCCAGCCTTTTTTAGCTTCTTTATTGCTCCTAATTATAAAAGTAAACAATTATTCGCTGCTAAGCAATAAGATGGGAAAAATGTCATGAAACAATGAAGGTCAAAACACTTTCTTTCTATTGGAATTTTTACCCAAAGGAAATTAATATTTTCCAGGTTCTTGTCTCTCATAGAGATTGTGGAGGATGGGTAAGATTATAAAAAAAAAGGGCAGTTTTCCTTTAAAGGCCTACTGAAATGCGATTTTCTTATTTAAACGGGGATAGCAGGTCCATTCTATATGTCATATTTGATCATTTCGCGATATTGACATCTTTTTGCTAAAAGGATTTAGTAGAGAACATCGACGATAAAGTTCGCAACTTTTGGTCGCTGATAAAAAAGCCTTGCCTGTACCGGAAGTAGCAGACGAGTAGCGTGACGTCACAGGTTGTGGAGCTCCTCACATCTGCACATTGTTTACAATCATAGCCACCAGCAGCGAGAGCGATTCGGACCGAGAAAGCGACGATTTCCCCATTAATTTGAGCGAGGATGAAAGATTTGTGGATGAGGAAAGTGAGAGTGAAGGACTAGAGGGCAGTGGGAGCGATTCAGATAAGGAAGATGCTGTGAGAGGCGGGTGGGACCTGATATTCAGCTGGGAATGACTAAAACAGTAAATAAACACAAGACATATATATACTCTATTAGCCACAACACAACCAGGCTTATATTTAATATGCCACAAATTAATCCCGCATAACAAACACCTCCCCCCTCCCGTCCATATAACCCGCCAATACAACTCAAACACCTGCACAACACACTCAATCCCCCAGCCCAAAGTACCGTTCACCTCCCCAAAGTTCATACAGCACATATATTTCCCCAAACACGTACGGGCAAGCGATCAAATGTTTGGAAGCCGCAGCTGCATGCGTACTCACGGTACCGTGTCTGCGTATCCAACTCAAAGTCCTCCTGGTAAGAGTCTCCGTTGTCCCAGTTCTCCACAGGCCAATGGTAAAGCTTGACTGTCATCTTTCGGGAATGTAAACAATGAAACACCGGCTGTGTTTGTGTTGCTGCAGCCGCCCGCAATACACCGCTTCCCACCTACAGCTTTCTTCTTTGCTGTCTCCATTGTTCATTGAACAAATTGCAAAAGATTCACCAACACAGATGTCCAGAATACTGTGGAATTTTGCAATGAAAACAGACGACTTAATAGCTGGCCACCATGCTGTCCTAAAATGTCCGCCACAATCCGTGACGTCACGCGCTGACGTCATCATACCGAGACGTTTTCAGCAGGATATTTCGCGCAAAATTTAAAATTGCACTTTAGTAAGCTAATTGGCATGTGTTGCAATGTTAAGATTTCATCATTGATATATAAACTATCAGACTGCGTGGTTGGTAGTAGTGGGTTTCAGTAGGCCTGTTAAGTACCAGTAAAGTGGAAAAACAAGTTGCCTCTATATAGAAGTTATTATTATATACAGTCATGGTCAAAAGTTTAATACACTTGTAAAGAACATAATGTCATGGCTGTCTTGAGTTTCCAATCATTTCTACAACTCTTATTTTTTTGTGATAGAGTGATTGGAGCAAATACTTGTTGGTCACAAAAAACATTCATGAAGTTTGGTTATTTTATGAATTTATTATGGGTCTACTGAAAATGTGAGCAAATCTGCTGGGTCAAAAGTATACATACAGCAATGTTAATATTTGCTTACATGTCCCTTGGCAAGTTTCACTGCAATAAGGCGATTTTGGTAGCCATCCACAAGCTTCTGGTTGAATTTTTGACCACTGCTCTTGACAAAATTGGTGCATTTCAGCTAAATTTGTTGGTTTTCTGACATGGACTTGTTTCTTCAGCATTGTCCACACGTTTGAGTCAGGACTTTGGGAAAGCCATTCTAAAACCTTAATTCTAGCCTGATTTAGCCATCCCTTTACCACTTTTGACGTGTGTTTGAGTCATTTGTCCTGTTGGAACACCCAACTGCGCCCAAGACCCAACCTCCGGGCTGATAATTTTAGGTTGTCCTGAAGAATTTGGGGGTAATCCTCATTTTTCATTGTCCCATTTACTCTCTGTAAAGCACCAGTTCCATTGGCCCAGAACATAATATTACCACCACCATACTTGACGGTAGGTGTGGTGTTCCTGGGATTAAAGGCCTCACCTTTTCTCCTCCAAACATATTGCTGGGTATTGTGATCAAACAGCTCAATTAAAGTTTCATCTGACATCACATGGATAAAGATAAGACCTTCTGGAAGAAAGTTATGTGGTCAGATGAAAAAAGAATAAAGGTTTTAGGATGGCCTCCCCAAAGTCCTGACTTAAACATGTAGACAATGCTGAAGAAACAAGTCCATGTCAGAAAACCAACACATTTAGCTGAACTGCACCAATTTTGTCAAGAGGAGTGGTCAAAAATTCAACCAGAAGCTTGTGGATGGCTACCAAAAGCGCCTTATTGCAGTGAAACTTGCCAAGGGACATGTAAGCAAATATTAACATTGCTGTATGTATACTTTTGACCCAGCAGATTTGCTCACATTTTCAGTAGACCCATAATACATTCGTAAAAGAACCAAACTTCATGAATGTTTTTTGTGACTAACAAGTATGTGCTCCAATCACTTCATCACAAAAAAATAAGAGTTGTAGAAATTACTGTAAACTCAAAACAGCCATGACATTATGTTCTTTACAAGTTTATGTAAACTTTTGACCACGACTTTACATCAAATTTATGACACCAAAAGATTTCCAAAGTTTGTGAGTAAATAGATATGATCAAAACAGTATCAATCTCACGGAGATTCTCAAGCAATTTTGGGAGATAATGAGGAAGCCAGTCATGTGATCCGTGACCGCAGATCCCTTCCCCATCAACAACAATGCAAATCAAGCAGACTTTGTGAGAGCCAACAATGATTACTTTGGGACAAATGATCCAGAACCTTAAATTGTTGATCCTGAATATAAGGAGGATGAGCTACAAGTTTTAGAAGCTCTGCTAAACAAATCCAGCTTTAGTGAAACACAAGAACATCATGTAGCAGTATTGCTGAGTGCTAAACAGGAAATACAAACTACAAACATAATAAAACGATAGCTTACTGTACGATGTCTGCTCTTACTTCAATGACGACTGATAGGATATCCGTATCGTCCCGTTAGATCCCGTTCGGTCGTGTGTGTTTGTCTCCATCTCCGGGTATACATTGAATGTTACAGATGAACAACTTCTTGATTCATGGATACATCCTCCTAATTTCCAGATGAGAGGCATGTTTTATAATCTTGAATAAGTTTGACGAGCCGAGACGCGATGATGCGGGAGTAGCAGGACATCACAAAACAGAAGTCATCCTCATGGACCCACTAGCGGCGGAAGCTCGCTCAGCTAAACAGACTCAATAACTCCACGGTGACGTTATGGTGAATTTCCTAAACTGAAACAATACAAAAAAAATAGCTTTGTGAGTTAATAATAAACGTGTTGACATATTCGCTAATAATAACGATGTTAGCTTGAGAACATTGAGACAGCATGTACAAATATGCATGAAAACACTCCTCCAGGCATCACATACGGGACGGTTTAGTAAGTATGAATTGTTTTGTTTATATTGTATACATTCGCAAACATTGCTTGGAGTGATGAATGCTGAATTATTTTGAGCAGAAACGCTGTAGACATATATATTCCCATACATCGTCAACCCGCAGCACATGCAGTGAGCGAAATCGTCCAAAAAGTGGCGCCATTGCATAAACAACACAACACCTTTTCAGTGTTCGCATCATGCGAAAACTATTTGTTGAATACAAAACATTATGATCGTTAGCGAAGAAAAATCCGTAAATTAGCCACCGTTTTATAAGCCGCAGGCTTCAAAGCGTTGGGAAAAAGTAGCGGACTATAGTTTGGAAAATACGGTAGTTTTAAACATATTTGTTTTGATTTACATGTTTGTTTTTTTTTACATACTTTTCGCAAATGTGTCATGGCCAGTAATGCAAATTTGCCAATTAAAACACATCATGATGTTACACCAAAACCCACCAAAAAAATTTACAAGCGCCACAAATAGATTACAGTCCTAAAAGAAACACAACAGCCATTTTTGGCATACTTGCCAACCCTCCCGGATTTTCCAGGAGAATCCCGAAATTCAGCGCTTCTCCCGAAAACCTCCCGGGACAAATTTTCTCCCGAAAATCTCCCGAAATTCAGGCGGACCTGAGTGACGTGTCGACAGCCTGTTTTCACGTCCGCTTTCCCACAATATAAACAGCGCGCCTGCCCAATGACGTTATAACTGGAGAATGATCGAGGGCAAGTTCTTAGTTTCGTATGTGGGTTTATTGTTAGGCAGTTTCATTAACGTCCTCCCAGCGCGGCAACAACACACAACAGCAGCAGTCACGTTTTCGTCTACCGTAAAGCAGTTCGTCTGCCGTAAACAGCAATGTTGTGACACTCTTAAACAGGGCAATACTGCCATCTACTGGACATGCATATGTGACATTAACATCTAGGGCTTTTAGAGAGTGCAGTGCACAACTGCGCACACAACAAGGAGATGAAGCAGAATGCATCATCAGAGAGGGTGTTCAGCATGGTTAGAAAAATAGTGACAGAGAATAGAACAAGGATGGACAATTCAACCCTTAACTCAACAATGAGTAGATGAGTGTTATGTGTGTGTATATGTGTAAATAAATGAACACTGAAATTCAAGTATTTCTCTTATTTATATATATATATATATATATATATATATATATATATATATATATATATAATAAATATATATATATATATAAATAGAATTCACTGAAAGTCAAGTATTTCTTATATATATATATATATATATATATATATATATATATATATATATATATATATATATATATATATACATACATATATATGAAATACTTGACTTGGTGAATTCTAGCTGTCAATATACTCCTCCCCTCTTAACCACGCCCCCGACCACGCCCCCCACCTCCCGAAATCGGAGGTCTCAAGGTTGGCAAGTATGATTTTTGGGGTTCCGCAGAGTCCTCTAAGTGCTATAGGAACATGTAAGTGGCGGCAACGTTAAACGAGCCAAACGTTTCTTTTACATTTCCATTAACCCGAGGAGCATCGGCGCTTGATTAAGGGTCTCCTGCGTGAGCCTGATCTGAGCGGGCCCGTGTTTATGCTCCTCGCTAACCTCTATTACAAGCCTGACCCCGTCGGCCCTGATGATGACTCAGCTACCGCTTCTAACGGGGAGTTTGGGAGGGGCGAAGGACGGCAAGTAGACGCACGTGGCGGACGGTCATCGCGCTGAGGCAAAGGGTTGAGGCGAAGACAAGCGTTCCTTGCTCTATATTGAAAATCAGTTAAACGTAACGACCTCCTTCATCCTTTCGGCATTACGGAATATAGTAGCACTGCTCTGAGGCAGTCTGGACTTTTTTTCATTAGGGCAAGGTCGTTTTTTAACAGGATGTGATAAAAAAAAAAAAAAAAGTGCATAATCTCAAAGCCATTTAATGGCATGATGATGTAGATTCAGTGGAAGGAAGGAGTCTGTGTGCTCAGGATGTGCACGTCGGTCAGGAATCTCCGAAGTGGAACACTCCAGAGGTTGTGCAATTTCAGAATTTGGAACAAATTTATGGGTGAAATACGCCTCTAGAACCTAAAGGACTATAAAGGCGGACGCGCACAATTTTTCAGGATTTATGCAGATCCCAAATACAGATCAGCAGGTACCAGAAGGTAAGAAAAGTTGCTTTTGCATAATATTGCGTTACAAAACGCCAGATAATATGTCTTACCTTATACACACCATAATAATACTTGTATGTTGAAGCACACTACAATCCATCAAGCGGTGTGGTTTCATAGCTTACCAAAGTCGTACTAAAACATTTTGTTTGATTTTTGAGCGTCGTGTGTAGTAATGTTCTACATTTTCAATGGAACATATAACATGTTGGTGTTGTTTACTTGAGTCATATTGCCATCATAGTGCAGTCTACACGTATATCTTATGTTTGACTGCCATCTACTGGTTACACTTATCATTACACCATGTACCAAATAAAATTGCTTCGAGGTCGGTAAGCACAACTAGAATTATTCCGTACATTAGGCGCACCGGGTTATAAGGCGCACTGTCGAGTTTTGAGAAGAAAAAAAACGATTTTAAAGGGGAACATTATCACCAGACCTATGTAAGCGTCAATATATACCTTGATGTTGCAGAAAAAAGACCATATATTTTTTTAACCGATTTCCGAACTCTAAATGGGTGAATTTTGGCGAATTAAACGCCTTTCTATTATTCGCTCTCGGAGCGATGACGTCACAACGTGACATCACATCGGGAAGCAATCCGCCATTTTCTCAAACACATTACAAACACAGAGTCAAATCAGCTCTGTTATTTTTTAGTTTTTTCGACTGTTTTCCGTACCTTGGAGACATCATGCCTCGTCGGTGTGTTGTCGGAGGGTGTAACAACACGAACTGGGACGGATTCAAGTTGCACCAGTGGCCCAAAGATGCGAAAGTGGCAAGAAATTGGACGTTTGTTCCGCACACTTTACCGACGAAAGCTATGCTACGACAGAGATGGCAAGAATGTGTGGATATCCTGCGACACTCAAAGCAGATGCATTTCCAACGATAAAGTCAAAGAAATCTGCGAGCGGATGAGGGTATGTCTACAGAATATATTAATTGATGAAAATTGGGCTGTCTGCACTCTCAAAGTGCATGTTGTTGCCAAATGTATTTCATATGCTGTAAACCTAGTTCATAGTTGTTAGTTTCCTTTAATGCCAAACAAACACATACCAATCGTTGGTTAGAAGGCGATCGCCGAATTCGTCCTCGCTTTCTCCCGTGTCGCTGGCTGTCGTGTCGTTTTCGTCGGTTTCGCTTGCATACGGTTCAAACCGATATGGCTCAATAGCTTCAGTTTCTTCTTCAATTTCGTTTTCGCTACCTGCCTCCACATTACAACCATCCGTTTCAATACATGCGTAATCTGTTGAATCGCTTCAGCCGCTGAAATCCGAGTCTGAATCCGAGCTAATGTCGCTATTCCTTGCTGTTCTATCTGCCATGTTTGTTTGTATCGGTATCACTGTGTGACGTCACAGGAAAATGGACGGGTGTATATAACGATGGTTAAAATCAGGCACTTTGAAGCTTTTTGTAGGGATATTGCATGATGGGTAAAATTTTGCAAAAAACTAAGCCACTGGGAACTGATTTTTAATGGTTTTAACCCTTCTGAAATTGTGATAATGTTCCCCTTTAAGTGCGCCTTATAGTCCGGAAAATACGGTATATAAGATGACCTTAGATATAAGACAAACCTTATTTTTGGAAACCGGTTTTGGGTAAACAATTACGATTATTTTTAGACAGTGTGAAATAATTATTGATAGAACATTTCAAATTTCAAAAACAGTAAATTTTTTATTCAGCATTAT
>NC_084560.2:32662920-32680420 GCF_033978685.3 Nerophis lumbriciformis
TAATATTTAAACATTTAATATTTCAAACAATTTTGAACATTCAGATAAATTCCTCAAAATTACAATTAAAAACATTTTGGCCGGGCTGTATATATGCGCACTAATTGACTGAAAGGGCACGCACTTGGCGCGATGATGTCATGTTATCGATGGAAAAATGCATTTTTAGACAAAATGATTTGCCTGAGCGGCTAGGAGACCCCGAGAGTAACAAGCGGTTGCCTTGTTGCCTTTCCATTAAGAACATACATTCGTTTTTAGTATACATTTGCTGGTTTCAAGAAATGTAATGCCGAGCGCATATCATTATGTCAAGATAATGGCACTAGCATTTACTTAATTTAAGAATATTTTTCAACATATTGAGCAAAAAGGTCTCTTTTTTTTCTACCAAGAAAAGTGCACTTGTTATTAGTGAGAATATCCTTATTTTAATGTATTTTTGGGTTCATTGAGGTTAGCTAATTTTACTTGTTTTGGAAAGTCTTGACAAGCCGAATTTTCTTGTTCTATTGGCAGATAATTTTATACTTGACTTGGTGAATTCTAGCTGTAAATATACTTCTCCCCTCTTAGCCACGCCCCCAACCACGCCCCCCTCCCGAAATTGGAGGTCTCAAGGTTGGCAAGTATGTTATATATAATAAATAAATGACCATGCAAGGCATATATGCACCTTATTGTTTTTTTTTATCCTGCACTACCATGAGCTTATGTAACGAAATTCCGTTCTTATCTGTGCTGTAAAGTTCAAATTTGACTGACAATAAAAAAGGAAGTCGAAGTCTAAGTATATCCTCGCCTTCTGGTCTGGTGCGGCTAATACATGTCAACATGTTTTTTTCTTCTCAAGTTTGGTGGGTGCGGTTTGAATACCGGTACGCTCTATAGCCCGGAAAGTACGGTATATGGAATTACTAATTATTTCAAAAGCTATTTTTACTTGGTTTTGACTTCAAAGAAAACAATTTAATTGTGCATATATTGACACACTTCAGCCTCAATGTATCTACAGTATGTATTGGTATTCCTGTTTAATGTACTTTTTAAGTGCAACACTACAGTACATACACTCACAAAGGACAGTGAATGTTATTTGTGAGACTCCAAGACAAGATCTTCGTCTCTGCGGCCGGGTACATCGATGCCTTCGATGGATTCCATTCCACCGTTGCTCCCGGCATTGTCGGAATTCAATCAAGGTGGCTCCGCAGTGGTCCAAATAACTGCAGGTTCCAGCACTCGCTGTCATTATGGGGGATGTAATTGAATTCTGGAAAAACCTAGAGGTTGCACCCGGGCCTGCTAATCTACTGCTGATCTGCCTTTGATTAGTCTGGCCCAAGCCTTTAACCTGGGCGTCCGTAAGACTTGCCGGACCCTAGGAGAGGACGGGGGAGGGGGCGGCGAGCCATTGTTGGACATGGACTTGTTCCTCTGAGTGGGTGAGACGTTGTGCAATTTTCTCTCATTGCTTTGATTACAAAAATCCAGCTGTGACCCATCTTTTACTCCCTTGAAGATGATGCGGCGTGCCGTGTTTATATAATCCATCACGCTCATTTGCATCCATACATAATCTGCTTAACTCATCTGAATGCTTATCTTTAAAAAAAAAAAAAAAAAGATGCCAGGAAATGAGACGAAGAGAAAGCGATGGATCTTTGAGAAACGGAGACAATCAAGAAGGACAATGTGAACCTTGAATATGATAAGCCTACCTTGTACCAGGTGATGTCCGGATCCTTGCCGGGCTCCACGTAGTCGTCGATGTCGGGGCACAGAACGTCTTTGCTCTTGCTGAGCTCGGCCTTCTCCATCCGCCGCATGTTGGAGTTGTAGCACATGCTGGTGTCGTTTTCCGCCACCGTTAATGACATGGACACTTTCATGCAGTAGGTGGAGTTCCTGCAGACACAAGAACGTTACTTAGTCCAGTGGTTTTCAACCAACGTGTGCCGTGAGATACAGTCTGGTGTGCCGTGAAAGAGTATGTAGTTTCACCTATTTGGGTTAAAAATATTTCTTGCAAACCAGTCATTTTAATCTGCAAATAATGTGCCGTTGTTGAGTGTCTGTGCTGTCTGGAGCTTGGCAGAGTAACCATGTTATACTCTTCCATATCAGTATTTGGAAGCTGGTAGCTAATTGCTTTGTTTGTGATCACAATATGCAGGCGACAGCGGGAGGCAGCATGCAGGTAAAAAGGTATCTAATGCTTAAACCAAAAAAAAAACAAAAGGTGAGAGCCCCTAAGAAAAGGCATTAAAGCTTAGGGGAGGCTATGCAGAAAGAAACTAAAACTGAACTGGCTTTAAAGTAAAAAATAACAGAATGCTGGACGACAGCAAAGACTTACAGCGTGTGGAGCAAAGACGGCGTCCACAAAGTACATCCGTACATGACATGACAGTCAACAATTTCCACACAAAAAAGATAGCAACAACTTAAATATTCTTGATTGCTAAAACAAAGCAGGTGGAATAGCGCTCAAAGGAAGACATGAAACTGCTACAGGAAAATACCAAAAAACAAGAAAAGCCACCAAAATAGGAGCGCAAGACAAGAACTAAAACACTATGCACGGGAACACAATAAAAAAAACTCCAAATAGGTCACGGCGTGATGGACAGGTCGTGACAGTACACCTACTTTGAGACAAGAGCTATATTGATGCATGCTTGGTTATGGTTTAAAGTCATATCCAACAATTGCGACAAAAACTTTTCATTGTCTACTGTGTTTAATTTCTTAATGATTTCTGCTGGTGGTGTGCCTCAGGATTTTTTCCATGAAAAAACTGCGCCTTGGCTCCACAAATGTTGAAAAACATTGACTTAGTCAGTGGGGCAGCGCTTATAGCGCTTATCCGTCCTTCTTGACTGCACTTAAATGTAGAATAGATGTATAATATATTTATATTATTCATATATTATATATTATATATATTATATTATTTATTATTATTATTGTCTATTGTGAGGGAACTGTGGTGCTGAATTTCCCCCAGGGATCAATAAAGTACTTTCTATTCTATTCTATTCTATAGCTGTTTAGCAATCACGTGACCCAGAGGAACATCCTGGCACTTCTAGGTTTCAGGTGATGGTCTAGAGCAGGGGTGTCAAAATCATTTTAGATCAGGGGCCACATAGGGAAAAATCTACTCCCAAGTGGGCCGGACTGGTAAAATCACGGCAAGATAATTACAAAATAAAGACAACTTCAGATTGTATTCTTTGTTTAAAAATAGAACAAGTACATTCTGAAAATGTACAAATCATAATGTTGTTGCGTTTTTTTTCCCACATACATGTTGCGGTTAATAGTATTCTACCTTTATCTGTCGTTATTTATACTTTCTGAATAAATGATGTGATAATGTTCATCAGTCAACTCATTGGTGTTATTTTCAATCTATCAAGATACATTTTCTTTATAAAAATCCGATTACAGGATGTTATTTATGTAGTTTGCTCATTTTCCTCCACTGGTGCACTAACATCATGTGGTTTATATATTTTTGTACATATGTAGCATCATCTACAAAGATACAAAGAATTGTTACTGTGACATCTAGTGGACACATTTAGAAACAGCGGTTTCTTTCATTCAAACATTTCGGCTCATTTTTATACTTGGCAAAATCATCCGGCGGGCCGGATACAACCTGTTTGCGGGCCCAATTCGGCCCGTGGTCCGTACATTTGACACCCCTGGTCTAGAGCCCCATTAGGCTACTATTGTACCTGAATCAGTGCATATTTGATTTGTTTTAAAATGTTTAGAGGCAAATATATAAGCGATGATGAAATACATATTTAAAATGGGATGAAAGATAGATTTTTTAAAGATTTAAACCATTTATCATCACCAAAAGGGCATGTTTGCTACTCCCTCACATCTGAGGGGTCCACAAATGAAGCATTAATCCGTGAAAGACAATTTTGGATTTATTCGTGCATCGCTAACTAACGTATTTGATTGACATAACGAGTGCCGTGCTGCTGTGATCGCGACGCTAATGAGAAAAAGGATGAGTTTGTTTGCAGTTGATTTCCTGCGACAGATATTAGTCACATCTACAATTCATGTCTGCAGTTGTTTTTATGGTGTTAAGTTTATATTTTGTCTTATTTAGCTATAGATGTACCTGTTGTTTGGCAATGTTTGCTAACCATATCAAGATTCAGTATATGCTGTTGAGATCTAGTTTATTAATACTATTAAGGATATTTTGTTGATGCTAACAAATATCAGCAAAGACTTTATAATGTTGTCATCCGTGTCGAAAATAGCACTTGGCTTTCCTGCACAAAAAGCTTTTAGTTTCAGTTATGAAAATCGACAATGGAAAAACGGTGGATTGGACCAACTATCACAATATTTATTACTACGACTTAACATGATATGAATTTATTTTTGCACAACCAGGTCTTTGTAGTTATATTTAGGCATAGCAACCACAAAAGAACACAAACTAATGTATCATTCATTAATTGACATTTTCCATGCAACTCTTCAGACAAAATCGCCGGATCCTACGCACAGTGCGTTATCTGCGTGTGGGATTTGAGGGACATTTTGGCTACACTGATTGAAAATAGGTGGAATTTACCAGAGGACATCCGTTTTTGAATCTTCTGAGTGTTCAATTAGTCAGAAATTACTAAGATAGACAAAAGGCAATTCACGTGTCAAAAAACTAGACCATTAAAAAATTATTTTTGGTCTCTAGTCACCTTAACACAAACAACTACAGTGGTACCTCAACTGAAAGGGGAACTGCACTTTTTTTTCAATTTTGCCTACAGTTCATGATCATAATGAAAGACATCACAGATGTATCATTTTTTTAATGCATTCTAACTCGTAAATTAACGTAAACAAAACTCTTGCCAATGGGAGGTCCTCTATTCCGCCCAAAAAACCCAATGAAAAACATCCAAAAAGCACCAACAATTCTTTATTTACATTTCGTGACTTGAATATTAACCAAGTATTAGTGATATTATTATAAGCGCTAACGCAAACAAACTATTTATAGCGACGCCGTGATCACAAGCCTGTGTCACAATGATCGACTGATCAGCTGCTTCCTCACTTCCAAGCACATCACACTTGATTGTATATCATAAATTATGCTTCTCACCTGGATAGAAGAACGCTGAGGACGTACTCCAACAAGTTGGTACACTTTAACAGCCAATTTAGACCCAGAATGGCGAGAACAACGCTTAGTCCCAACCCTCTATTCTTTACGAGGATTATGAGTCATTCTTCATCTAAACAGGAATATATGAACATCCTCGCAGTTAGCAGCAGACCTTGTACAGTAAGTGGTGTTTTATTGTGTTTGCTGGCTCTCATTAAGTCTGCATTGAGTAATAATCAGTGATGATGTTAAAGTTAAAGTACCAATGATTGTCACACACACACTAGGTGTGGCAAAATTATTCTCTGCATTTGACCCATCACCCTTGATCACCTCCTGGGAGGTGAGGGGAGCAGTGAGCAGCAGCGGTGGCCGTGCTCGGGAATCGTTTTTGGTGATTTAACCCCCAATTCCAACCCTTGATGCTGAGTGCCAAGCAGGGAGGGAATGGGTCCCATTTTTATAGTCTTTGGTATGACTCGGCCGGGAGTTCAACCTACCAATCTCAGGTTGAAAAGAAAAGCAAACTTTGTGATGCATTTTTTTAATTAATGCGCTGCGTATGCTTAAAATGACCAAAATACATAAATATGAAATGTTATTATAAATGTGCCTGTTACTACATTACATATATACTTACGTCATGTATGTGAAATCTTAATAAAGGTGTTTGAATGTTTTTTCAAGGGCTTTATAGCATACTTGCCAACCCTCCCGAATTTTCCGGGAGACTTCCGAAATTCAGCGCCTCTCCCGAAAACCTCCCGGGACAAATATTCTCCCGAAAATCTCCCGACTTTCAGCCGGAGCTGGAGACCACGCCCCCTCCAGCTCCATGCGCACCTGAGTGAGGACAGCCTTTTTTCACGACAGCAGGGTGACAAGAAGTAAATCATCCAGACTAGAGATAAATTGTATTATTATGTTTATCTTACCTAAAAATAAATATATTTATTAATTAAAATTAAAAAAACTAAATACATTTTTACTATATTTTGCTAAAAACATCAAAATTAATTGTATTTTATCTGACTCTTATTACGTCCAGCCTTAGAATTATACATTAAAATAAACATATTTGAAATAATTAATTTAAAATGATCATAATAATTCATTTAAAATTACCATATTTAATTATTTAAATAATTGCTTGTTTATCAACAACTTTAGCATTTTATTCATTACATTTTGAAGCTCTCAGAAGCCAAGTTGTTATATTCCTTAAGATTTATTTATGCAAGTTTGAAGTATCAATTATCTAAACACAGTTTTGTTTGCATATTTTCAGGATGTGTATATATATATATACCGTATTTTCCGCACTATAAGGCGCACCTAAAAACCTCCCAATTTTCTCAAAAGCTGACAGTGCGCCTTATAATCCGGTGCGCTTTATATATGGACCAATATTGAGCCACAACAGGTCTCGCAACTACGGGATGTATAACGTAACCCCAGCCTCTACTGTAGCTTCTATTCTATGCGCCTTATAATGCGGTGCGCCTTATAATGCGGTGCGCCTTATATATGAACACAGTTTTAAAATAGGCCATTCATTGACGGTGCGCCTTATAATCCGGTGCGCCTTATAGTGCGGAACATACGGTATGTATGAAATACTTGACTTGGTGAATTCTAGCTGTCAATATACTCCTCCCCTCTTAACCACGCCCACAACCACGCCCCCGCCCCCAAACACGCCCCCGCCCTCCCCACCCCACCCTCACCTCCCGATATTCGGAGATCCCAAGGTTGGCAAGTATGCTTTATAGGCAGAATATATTGGCTCCCACAGGCGCCATTGTAAGCAGACTTTTGATCGAATTGATTTAATATTTAGAATGCTTAGGCTGCTGCCCCCGCGACCCGACCTCGGATAAGCGGAAGAAGATGGATGGATGATTTAATATTTAGAATGCATCAAAAGAAAAAAACAGATATGTCGTCATGTCTTTCATAATGATTGTGAACGATAGGCAAACAAAAATAATAAAAAAATAAGTGCACTTCCCTTTTAAGAGTGCCCCAACTTAAGAGTGTTTTAAGATAAGAGCTGTCTCTCGGCCAATTATTATGCTTTAAGTTACAAGCAAAAGTTTGAGTTACAAACATCCCTGGAAGATCTGACTAGAACATCTTGTGTTACTCACTCACATTCGCTTATGGTTAGAGGTCGACACAACTTTGTTTTCCAACCATGAGACGAAATAAAGTGGGTGTGAAGGACGTTGCTGAGAAGAAGAAATGGATTACATTAAATACATGAAAGAAAGAAGTCATCAAACACCAAGCGTGTTCCAGCTGGGTGAAGCAATTTGAGCATATCACCACAAGGTTTCTCATTGTATCCCATTGGGTTGAGTTTTTTCTTGCCCTGATGTGGGATCTGAGCCGAGGATGTCGTTGTGGCTTGTGCAGCCCTTTGAGACACTTGTGATTAAGGGCTATATAAATACACTTTGATTGATTGATTGAAATCTGCACCGTACTGAAGCAAAGCGAGTCTAGTGCCAACCAAAAATTCTAAAATAACATCTTAACTGTGCACATTTATCCATAAAAATATGGAAAAAAGCTGTTGATGGTGTGTTTGACAGAGAAGCAGCTTGGAAGAGATACGGTAGAAATCCACTCTCCAAGGTAAATACTGTACTTTATTATTATTACTTTACTTCATTAAACTACTGCAGTTGTTAGTATAGTACATTATATTGTACTTTTTATACGGTGGTATAGCTCGGTTGGTAGAGTGGCCGTGCCAGCAACTTGAGGGTTCCGAGTTCGATCCCCGCTTCTGCTAACCTATTCACTGCCGTTGTGTCCTTGGGCAAGACACTTTACCCACCTGCTCCCAGTGTCACCAGATATTGGGTTTCACTATGTAAAGCGCTTTGAGTCACTAGGTCAGTGGTTCTTAACCTTGTTGGAGGTACCGAACCCCACCAGTTTCATATGCGCATTCACCGAACCCTTCTTTAGTGAAAAATAAACTGTTTTTTTTTTTTTTCAAATTCAAGACAGTTATATGTTTTTGGTAACACTTTAGTATGGGGAACATATTCTAGGTAACAAAGACTTAATTTAGAGTTTTTTGGACACTAGGGGAACTTATTCTAAGTAACAAAGACTTAATTTAGAGTTATTTGGTTAGGGTTAGGGTTAGAGCCAGGGTTAGAGGGTTAGGGTTATAATGAGGCCATGCCGAATAAAGCATTAATAAGTACCGTATTTTTCGGACTATAAGTCGCAGTTTTTTTCATCGTTTGGCCGGGCTCCAGTGCGATTTATATATGTTTTTTTTCTTCTTTATTATGCATTTTCGGCAGGTGCGACTTATACTCCGGTGCGACTTATACTCCGAAAAATACGGTACTTAATAATGACTAGTTAAGAGCCAATATGTTACTAATTTGCATGTTAATAAGCAACTAATTAATGGTGAATATGTTCCCCATACTAAAGTGTTACCATGTTTTTTTTACTGGTGCACAAAATGAACCTTGCATGAACATCACCTTGTTCAAACAACAAAACCAACACAGTGCATAAACTCACAACAAATTACACACTTGCAAATCAGTCTGACTTCTGCTGTTGTTGTATCCGTAATACGCCGATAGGGAGAAGTTTTTATTTACACGATGAGTCGGGTGTGTCTTGACCTCCGCCAAACCCCTGAGCCCGACTCACCGAACCCCTAGGGTTCGATCGAACCCAGGTTAAGAACCACTGCACTAGAGAAAGGCGCTATATAAATATCATTCACTTCACTATTTCTTATCTATAAGTGTACTTTTCTTTTTAAAAAAACATTTGAAATGTTAAAACTGTACCGTTTTAAGGGCGGCCAAGCATGGATTAAATTGATTTGAAATAATTTCAATGGGAGAAGTGTTATGAGTTAAAAGCGCCGTCTCGGAACCAATTAAACTTGCACGTTGAGGTACTACGGTACATTGACTATTTACCGATTTTAAAGGGGAACATTATCACCAGACCTATGTAAGCGTCAATATATACCTTGATGTTGCAGAAAAAAAACCATATATTTTTTTAACCGATTTCCGAACTCTAAATGGGTGAATTTTGGCGAATTAAACGTCTTTCTAATATTCGCTCTCGGAGCGATGACGTCACAACGTGACGTCGCATCGGGAAGCAATCCGCCATTTTCTCAAACACCGAGTCAAATTAGCTCTGTTATTTTCCGTTTTTCCGACTGTTTTCCGTACCTTGGAGACATCATGCCTCTTCGGTGTGTTGTCGGAGGGTGTAACAACACGAACAAGGATGGATTCAAGTTGCACCAGTGGCCCAAAGATGCGAAAGTGGCAAGAAATTGGACGTTTGTTCCGCACACTTTACCGACGAAAGTTATGCTACGACAGAGATGGCAAGAATGTGTGGATATCCTGCGACACTCAAAGCAGATGCATTTCCAACGATAAAGTCAAAGAAATCTGCCGCCAGACCCCCATTGAATCTGCCGGAGTGTGTGAGCAATTCAGGGACAAAGGACCTCGCTAGCACGGCAAGCAATGGCGGCAGTTTGTTCCCGCAGACAAGCGAGCTAAACCCCCTATCGACGCTAGCTTCCCTGGCCTGCTGACATCAACTCCAAAACTGGACAGATCAGCTTTCAGGAAAAGAGCGCGGATGAGGGTATGTCTACAGAATATATTAATTGATGAAAATTGGGCTGTCTGCACTCTCAAAGTGCATGTTGTTGCCAAATGTATTTCATATGCTGTAAACCTAGTTCATAGTTGTTAGTTTCCTTTAATGCCAAACAAACACATACCAATCGTTGGTTAGAAGGCGAACGCCGAATTCGTCCTCGCTTTCTCCCGTGTCGCTGGCTGTCGTGTCGTTTTCGTTGGTTTCGCTTGCATACGGTTCAAACCGATATGGCTCAATAGCTTCAGTTTCTTCTTCAATTTCGTTTTCGCTACCTGCCTCCACACTACAACCATCCGTTTCAATACATTAGTAATCTGTTGAATCGCTTAAGCCGCTGAAATCCGAGTCTGAATCCGAGCTAATGTCGCTATAGCTTGCTGTTCTTTCCGCCATGTTTGTTTGTGTTGGCTTCACTATGTGACGTCACAGGAAAATGGACGGGTGTTTATAACGATGGTTAAAATCAGGCACTTTGAAGCTTTTTTTAGGGATATTGCGTGATGGGTAAAATTTTGAAAAAAACTTCGAAAAATATAATAAGCCACTGGGAACTGATTTTTAATGGTTTTAACAATTCTGAAATTGTGATAATGTTCCCCTTTAACAAAAACATTTATGAAATTTTCATGGCCTTTAGGACGACGTCTGATAGCTGATGCTGTGAACCAATAAACCAAAACAGAGCTTTTTTCCATCTAATATCTGACATCTCAGGATGCCCTGAATCCTCCACCATTCTGAGAGTTCTAGAGGGGATTATGAAGTGCGCCCATTTGTACGCATACTGTCGCTTTATTCGTGCAAGCGAGGACTTTCAAGCCAGTGCTGACATTTTCCGCTCCCACACATAAAGTGAGGTGTGTTTGTATCCCCCCCCCCGACCCCCGACTGCGCAATAAGCGACGCACGCCGCCACATTACTTCTTGACCTTATTAACGCTTCCGTGGATTGAATGGCAGCAAATCCCCACAGTCAGGTTGTCATAGCAACCAAGGGTGCCCTTGTGCAGCGTTTGGGCGTCTGTGTGTTTTGTGTTGTTGACGCAGGGGGACGGTCACAGGTTGAGATGCAGATAGAATCCGATGATGATGATGATGAGCATAGTATTAAAAATAGCAGAGAGATTGGGCGGTGGTGGTGGTGGGGGGGGGGGGGGGGTTTAGAGACCTCTTCCAGCTAATATTCATCACGGCTTAAGTGTGTTGATAGTTGCTAGGTGACGAGGAGGCGGAGGCGGGTACAGGTCGTCCACTCTCGTCCTGTCTATTGTGAGACCTCCGGGTATGTCTCCTCGCTCATTAGCACTGCCAGGCCCGGAATGACAACCCCCCCCCCCCCTCACACATCCCTCCCACTAACCCGACATTAAATCCTACATTGGTTGAGAATTAGACTTAGACTGGATGAAGCTTCCGAATGTTCTTTCTTTTTTTTTTTTCCTTTGCCAAACCCACAAGCATCAGGAAACAGTGGCTGTTTCTACACGCTGAGGCGGATAAAGAGGACTAGAAGGACACAGGAGGACTCCAACGCTGAGAAGAGCAGAGAACCAACACCTTTTTCCTGAAGGCATAGACGCCGATCTACATTTCTGCCAGTGGGTGCTCGGTATGTGTGTACTAGTGTTGTCCGGATACCAACATTTTGGTACCGGTACCGTTACCAAAAGTATTTCGGTACTTTTCTAAATAAAGGGGACCACAAAAAATGTCATTATTGGCTTTATTTTAACAAGAAATTCTTATTGCAATTTAGTCCTTAAATAAAATAGTGAACATACAAGACAACTTGTCTTTTAGTAGTAAGTAAACAAACAATAGCTCTTAATTTAGCGGCTGGCATATGCAGTAACATATTGTGTCATTTATCATTTTGTCAACATTATTAAGGACAAGTGGTAAACAAATGATTAATCTACTTGTTCATTTACTGTTAATATCTGCTTACTTTCTCTTTTAACATGTTCTATCTACACTTCTGTTAAAATGTAATAATCACTTATTCTTCTGTTGTTTGGATACTTTACATTAGTTTTGGATGATACCGCCATAACCACAACACCAGGGGGAGCTCCACTAACCACGTTAAACCCAGATTCCGATCTAACAAAGGTCTTAACTCATTCTCATTTTATGCCACATCAATGTGGAATGCGCTCCCAACAGGTGTAAAAAAAGGGCATCTCTATCCTCCTTCAAAACCGCACTAAAAGTACACCTCCAGGCAACTTCAACCCTAAACTAACACCCTCCCCGGATTGTAAATAATCAAATGTAGATACTTTTTCTTATGCTTTCTGATCTATCTCTCTCTCTCTATGTCCACTACTTGCTGTGCATATCCTACCAAGTCAGACCTCACGGGGCGGCATGGCGTAGTGGGTAGAGCAACCGTGCCAGAAACCTGAGGGTTGCAGGTTCGCTCCCCGCCTCTTACCATCCAAAAATCGCTGCCGTTGTGTCCTTGGGCGGGACACTTCACACTTTGCCCCCGGTGCCACTCACTCCGGTGAATTGAATGATGAATGATAGGTGGTGGTCGGAGGGGTCGTTGGCGCAAATTGCAGCCACGCTTCCGTCAGTCTTCCCCAGGGCAGCTGTGGCTATGAAAGTAGCTTACCACCACCAGGTGTGAATGAATGATGGGTTCTACATGTAAAGCGACTTTGGATACTTAGAAAAGCGCTATATAAATCCCAGTTATTATTATTATTATAATTAGACCTACACTGTTTCAATGTCCATTTCTCTGTTCTCAAATGTTGATGACTGAAGTGATGATAACAACCAAACCTAACCCTTCCCTCCACATCCCACACCCCGGATTGTAAATAATGTAAATAATTCAATGTATATACTGTGATGATTATCTTGTGTGATGACTGTATTATGATGATAGTATATATCTGTATAATGAATCAATTTAAGTGGACCCCGACTTAAACAAGTTGACAAACTTATTTGGGTGTTACCATTTAGTGGTCAATTGTACGGAATATGTACTTCACTGTGCAATCTACTTATAAAAGTTTCAATCAATCAATCAAAAAAAAACCCACAGATTTGGGGATCAATCCGATACCAAGTAGTTACAGGATCATACATTGGTCATATTCAAAGTCCTCATGTGTCCAGGGACATATTTCCTCAGTTTATAAACATAATATACATTTAAAAAAAGAAAAGAAGATTGTGTGACGTTAAAAAATATTGATGTAATGACGGAGGCAGATAATTAGATATATCCATATTTGTGTGTTACTTCTTTTAAACTATAGTCATATTACAAAACAGCTAGTGTTCTTTATTTGTTATCTTTTGGTTGTCTGCAAATACTGTGTGCCAACTTTTGAGAATGTGAAGGGGGGAGATCTTTTCTGTTTCTCGTCTAAAACCGACTTTAGATAATAAACAAAAGGGACCTGGAATGAGCGGGGAGAAAGGGGGAGTAGTAATACATTTTTCTTTCTCTTATCTTTCCCTTTGCCCAGCTGTGGAGAAAGGGACAAGGAGGGTGGGGGCAAGAGAGACGAGATAAAAGAAGAAGTTTTGCCGTTTGAAAAGTTAGACCAATTTAGCTGTGCGAGTGAGCCCTTCTGTACGGGATTTGGTCTCAAGTTTATTTCCAAAGGCTTTGGAAATAAAATTACAAAATACCTATTCTGTCTCTGGTGGTTCTTCTACTCAGCTTTACGTGTCATAAAGAGCTTGGGAGTGACCAGCAACTTGAATTCCCTGGGAGGAACAACTGGTCCAAACGCAACAGTAACCGTAGTAGTATCGACGAGATCGTGGTATTACAGTGGATGTTAGGTGACTTTCCAAATATTAACATTGCTGTATGTATACTTTTGACCCAGCAGATTTGCTCACATTTTCAGTAGACCCATAATAAATTCATAAAAGAACCAAACTTCATGAATGTTTTTTGTGACCAAAAAGTATGTGCTCCAATCACTCTATCACAGAAAAATAAGAGTTGTAGAAATTATTGGAAACTCAAGACAGCCATAACATTATGTTCTTTACATGTGTATGTAAACTTTTGACCATGACTGTATATGTATATTTTTATTTTTGTATTTATTTTTTTAATCTGTCCTGTCCAGGCACTCAGGCAAATCATATATTTGATGTAGATGCCCATATTGGCTGTAAGGATTCACTTTACAAAAGAGAAGTGTTGGATACTTCTCTTGTTGCCTTATTTGTATTTGACTTTATTAAATGTTTGAGTATAATTTTACTAAACAAAACCAGTTTTCTTTTAGGTAATATAGAAATTTATCAAAGTTGTCTATTTTATGGAGGATTGTAGTTAATCATGGAACTGGAACGCTGTCATGTCTGTGTAATCATGTTTTGTTTTAGTTATGTTCGGTTTTGTTTTTGGACTTTTTGTGCACTTTTGTTTGTTTGGTCACCATAGCAACCATTAGTTTTCACCTGTCACATCACGCACCTGTTTCACGTTTTGAGTCACGCACCTGTTTTCACTAATCATGTCACTATTATTTAAGCTTCGAGTTGCCAGGCTGTCTTTCTGGCAACATCACACTCTTTATCGTCACTCTGCATGATGCCATGTTCACAGTCCCATGCCAAGTAAGTTTTTGTTTCATTGTTCACAGTTTCTGCCTTTGTGCAAGTTTTGTTTTCATTAGCCACGTTTTTTACCTCCGCCATTGTGCGCGCCTTTCGTTTGTTCTTTTTGTTATAGTAACAAATAAATATGTACTCACATTCCCGTCTCGCCTGAGCCAACTTTCCATTGCCTTCCGGAAAATCAAACACCAAGGACCAAGTCATGACAAACGCAATGTTAATAAAAAAAAAAGTATTTATTTTGAATCGAGAGTTAGTGACAGTGTGTGTCGGCTAAATAGTAGCAGACCTGCTAAGCTGGTTGTTGGATTTGTTATTAAATAGAAAGTTGATCCATCACCTCCTTGTTATGTTTGTTTAATGTACAGTACACTTTATGTTGTGTTAATAGTGTAAAAACTTTTATTAAAGTATGGACTTTTGTTGAGGCTGGAACCCAATTTTCGGATTTACACTGTTCCTTATGGAAACATTTGCTTCGGTATACAAACTTTTCTATTTACGTACTCTGTTCAAGAAACGATTACGTTTGCAAATTGTGGTTCCACTATACCTACTGTGCTTCATCAGACACCTGACTTTGACATCTAAAGGTGTCTTAAAATATACATTGTACCTTAAAGGCCTACTGAAACCCACTACTACCGACCACGCAGTCTGATAGTTTATATATCAATGATGAAATCTTAACATTGCAACACATGCAATTTTAAATTTTGCGCGAAATATCCTGCTGAAAACGTCTCGGTATGATGACGCCTGCGCGTGACGTCACGAATTGTAGAGGACATTTTGGGACAGCATGGTGGCCAGCTATTAAGTCGTCTGTTTCCATCGCAAAATTCCACAGTATTCTGGACATCTGTGTTGGTGAATCTTTTGCAATTTGTTCAATGAACAATGGAGACAGCAAAGAAGAAAGCTGTAGGTGGGAAGCGGTGTATTGCGGCAGGTGTTGTGCCGGATAACACACCCCCGCCGTAGAATGCACCCCTTGACTGGTGTGCCGGATAACACAGCCGGTGTTTCATTGTTTACATTCCCGGAAGATGACAGTCAAGCTTTACCATTGGCCTGTGGAGAACTGGGACAACAGAGACTCTTACCAGGAGGACTTTGAGTTGGATGCGCAGACACGGTACCGTGAGTACGCATGCAGCTGCGGCTTCCAAACATTTGATCGCTTGCCCGTACGTGCGTGCCGCTATGTGCATGTCACGTACGTAACTTTGGGGAAATATATGTGCTGTATGAACTTTGGGGAGGTGAACGGTACTTTGGGCTGTGGGATTGAGTGTGTTGTGCAGGTGTTTGAGTTGTATTGGCGGGTTATATGGACGGGAGGGGGGAGGTGTTTGTTATGCGGGATTAATTTGTGGCATATTAAATATAAGCCTGGTTGTGTTGTGGCTAATAGAGTATATATATATGTCTTGTGTTTATTTACTGTTTTAGTCATTCCCAGCTGAATATCAGGTCCCACCCGCCTCTCACAGCATCTTCCCTATCTGAATCGCTCCCACTGCCCTCTAGTCCTTCACTCTCACTTTCCTCATCCTCAAATCTTTCATCCTCGCTCAAATTAATGGGGAAATCGTCGCTTTCTCGGTCCGAATCGCTCTCGCTGTTGGTGGCCATGATTGTAAACAATGTGCAGATGTGAGGAGCTCCACAACCTGTGACGTCACGCTACTCGTCTGCTACTTCCGGTACAGGCAAAGCTTTTTTTATCAGCGACCAAAAGTTGCGAACTTTATCGTCGATGTTCTCTACTAAATCCTGTCAGCAAAAATATGGCAATATCGCAAAATGATCAAGTATGACACATAGAATGGACCTGCTATCCCCGTTTAAATAAGAAAATCGCATTCCTGTAGGCCTTTAGTTTCCAACAGTGTTCTGCATATTACTTTTAAAAAGTAATCAATTATAATTACTCGTTACTTTCAGACTACTAACGGGATTACTCTTTAATAAATGAAATTAATTACTGGGAAAAGGAAACAATGTGTTTCTTAAAAAAAAAATACAAAATTCAAATGTCTGGCATATGCGGTCGAAAGACGTTTCATGAGAGCAGAGTGTGTGTGTGTGTGCCTTTAAAAGGTGGTGAAATTATGCTCAAACAGAGCAGCATTTAGCTTCGCTGTGTTTGTTAGCTTAGCAGCCGTAGTGTGCTGGCGGTGACGGCAGCTCTGTTGAATCCTTTTACTCAATTGTGTTAGCCCTAGTTAATAACGACATTGACAGTGCTCCGGCGGCTGTAGTAGGGGTATTGTAGGCTTGCAAGCTCGTCAATGCAATCAGATTTGTTGGTCATTATTCCCTTGTAGTAGTCGGCGTGTGTGTGCTCGCGCAAGTGTGTGTGCTTACATGTTGTGTGTTGTTTGCTGTGTGATGTTGCCTCTTTTTGATATCAAGTTAATTTTAGTGCGGCGTTGGTTGTTTCTTTCATGAGTTACTTCCTTCATTGAACTTGCTGTGCTTTTGACACTGTCTTGTTGACATACGACCACATCAAAGTAGTGTGCCGCGTTACGTCAAACACATCGGTAACGGCGTTGCAACGCACATAAAAGTAATTATTACTAGTAAAAGTGAAGGCATTCATAACGTTGTTATTATGTAAATCCCTTTTTTCTAAACACTGGTTCATCTTACAAAGCCATTTTGAACAATTGTACGCTTTAAACTTGGTGTGAAACAGGCCAGACGAGGCCTTTTCCTGCTCTATTTTGCTGTGGAACAACTTAACTGGAAACTCCTTCAGGGGTGAACAAGATGAAAACACATTGCATGCTACGTTCAAACTCCGTAGACAGAATCTTGTAGAAACTCAAAAACACATTTTATTCCATTTTTTTTTTTTTTTTAAACCCGGGTCCATCATTCTGCCACCTCGTCCAGCCTGACTGATCTTGGCCATTCGTAAAAAGAGGTCCACACACATACACACACGCACGCACGCAAGCACACACACACACACACACACACGCACGCACACACACACACACACACACACACACACACACACACACACACACACACACAGGCTTTTCA
>NC_084560.2:32685420-32732920 GCF_033978685.3 Nerophis lumbriciformis
CAGAGTGTGGCGTGGATGAACTTGACCGGCCTGACCTGAACCCGATAGAACACCTTTTGGGATGAATTAGAACGGAGACTGAGAGCCAGGCCTTTTCGACCAACATCAGTGTGTGACCTCACCAATGCGCTTTTGGAAGAACACACACAAACTCCGCAACCTTGTGGACAGCCTTCCCAGAAGAGTTGAAGCTGTAATAGCTGCAAAAGGTGGACCGACATCATCATACTTGCCAACCCTCCCGAATTTTCCGGGGGAATCCCGAATTTCAGTGCCTCTCCCGAAAATCTCCCGGGACAACCATTCTCCCGAATTTCTCCCGATTTCCAGCCGGACTTAAGGCACGCCCCCTTCAGGTCCGTGCGGACCTGAGTGAGGACAGCCTGTCGTCACGTCCGCTTGACCAACCAAAAAGTAACCACAGAACACTATACCGTATAGTGTTCTGTGGTTACTTTTTGGTTGGCCAACGGTTTACGTTGTATTGTGCACCCTGACGGCAAGTGTGGGAGTCGGTTCTGAAGTATGAAGTAAAGGGACGTAACTTCGTCACCTCGCCTGGTTATTGACTCCAACCCAGAATATTACACTGCCCATACCTATGCTCCTTCAAAGGCTGTGCTGCTGGCTGCAAAGCATTGCACTTTCAAATACAACAATGAGTAGAGAGGAGTGTTTTGTGTGTATATGTGTGAATAAATGAACACTGAAATTCAAGTATTTATTTTATTTATATGTATAAATAAAATATAAGAAATACTTACATTTCAGTGAATTCTAGCTATACATATACTCCTCCCCCCTTAACCCCACCAACCCCGACCCCGCCCACCTCAACCACCCCCCCTGTACAAGTACTGTGGAATCCTTAGAGAATAATTCTATGACATCATCAATCAAAACTCAGCTTTGTCTTTGAACTTCATTGGACTCTCAGCCACCATGGGGAAGACTAAAGAGCTAAAGGACTAACCAAAGTGTTGAATCAGATGTTATACCTGCTGCACAAGTATAGTAGAATCCTGAGAGATTGCTTCTCCGGCGGCGTCAATCACAACTCATCTTAATTATTGAACCTCAATAGGCTGTCCGTCACAATGGGCAAGACCAAAGTTCTAAATTACTAGCCAAAATGTTAAAGTGCCTCAGTGAAAAGATGGTGGACCTGCACAGCACCGTAAAATTATCATAGAATACTTCTGACAGTGTGAATCAAAACTCAGCTTTGTTATTGAACCTCATTAGACTCTCCACCACCACGGACAACACCAAAGAGCCAAAGGACTAACCAAAGTGTCAAAAGACCTCAGGGATAAGATTTTAGACTTGCACAAGTAAAAGCCTTTGAGAATATTTCTCTGACGGCGTAAATCAAATCTCAGCTTCATCATTTAAATTCTTTAGACTTTCCACCACCATGGGGAAGACCAAAGAACCAAAGGAGGAACCAAAGTGTTAAGGGACCTCAGGGACACAATTGTTCCGGCACGTAGGATTCTTAACCGTGTCAATCAAAACTCACCTTTATTAAGAGCCCAATTGGACTGTACATCTCCATGAGAAAGACCAAAGAGCTAAATAACTAAACAAAGTGTCAAAAGACCAAAGAGCTAAAGGACTAAAAGTGTCAAAAGACCTCATAGACAGGTTTTTAGACCTGCACAAGTGTCGTAGAATCCTTAAAGAATACTTCTCTTGACAGTGACAATCAATTCTCAGCTTTATTATTTAACTTCATTGGACTTTCCATCACCATGGGCAAGGCCAAAGAGCCAAAGGACTAAACAAAGTGTCAGAGGACCTCAGGATTCTTACCGAACAACTCTCGGACAGTGTCAATCAAATCTTAGCTTTAATAATTAACCTCATTAGACTCTACACCCCAATGTGAAAGACCACATTTCTAGCTAAAGTGTTAAAAGACCTCAGGGACAAAATGGTAGACCTTTACAGGTACGGTAAGATTCTCAGCAAACATCTCTTTGATAGTGTCAATCAAAACTCAGCTTTTTATTAAACCTTATGACACTGCACACCTCCATGGGCAAGACCAAAGAGCCAAAGGGAAAGACCAAAAGGCCAAATAACTAGCCAATGTGTCAAAGGACCTTAGCGACAATATTCTAACCCTGGCCAGCTGCAATAGAATCCCTCAGAGAATACCTTTCTGACTGTGTCAATTAAAACTCAGCTTTATTAATAATGAACTTAAAACTGTACACCTCAATGGGAGAGACCAAATAGCTAAATGACTAGCTGAAGGGGTAAAAAAAAAACAACCAAGGACAAGATGGTAGACCTGTACAGGTACTGCAAGATTCTAAGCAAATACCAATTTGACAGTGTCAATCAAAACTCAGCTTTTTTTAATAAACCACATGAGACTGCACACTTCCGTGGGCAAGACCAAAGAGCAAGATCAAAAAGCCAAATAACGAGCCAATGTGTCAAAGGACCTTATCAACAATATTCTAACCCTGACCAGCTGCCGTAGAATCCCTTAGAGAATAACTCCCTGACAGTGTCGGTCAAAACTCAGCTTTATTAATGAACCTCAGACTCTACACCTCAACGGGAGAGACCAAAAAGCTAAATGACTAGCTAAAGTGTTAAAGGGCCTAAAGGACAAGGTGGTAAGGCCTGTATGATTACTGTAAGATTCTCAGCAAATACCTCTTTGACAGTGTCCATCAGAATGCAGCGTTTTTTAATAAACCATATGAGACTGCACACTTAAATGGGCAAGACCAAAGAGCAAGACCAAAAAAGCCAAATTACTAGCCAATCTGTCAAATGACCTCAGCAACAATACTTTACCCTGACTAAATGTCGTAGAATCCCCTTAGAGAATAACTCACTGACAGTGTCGGTCAAAACTCAGCTTTATTAATGAACCTCAGACTCTACACCTCAATGGGAGAGACCAAAGAGCTACATGACTAGCTAAAGTGTTAAAGGGCTTCAGGAACAAGGTGGTAGGCCTGTATGATTACTGCAAGATTCTCAGCGAATACCTCTCCGACAGTGTCAATCAGAACGCAGCTTTTTTTAATAAACCACATGAAACTGCACACTTACATGGGCAAGACCAAAGAGCAAGACCAAAAAAGCCAAATTACTAGCCAATCTGTCAAAGGACCTCAGCAACAATACTTTACCCCTGACCAAATGTCGTAGAATCCCCTTAGAGAATAACTCCCTGACAGTGTTGGTCAAAACTCAGCTTTATTAATGAACCTCAGACTCTACACCTCAATGGGAGAGACCAAAGAGCTATTGACTAGCTAAAGTGTTAAAGGGCCTAAAGGACAAGGTGGTAAGGCCTGTATGATTACTGTAAGATTCTCAGCAAATACCTCTTTGACAGTGTCCATCAGAACGCAGCTTTTTTTAATAAACCACATGAAACTGCACACTTACATGGGCAAGACCAAAGAGCAAGACCAAAAAAGCCAAATAACTAGCCAATGTGTCAAAGAACCTCAGCAACAATACTTTACCCCTGACCAAAAAAGCCAAATTACTAGCCAATCTATCAAAGGACCTCAGCAACAATACTTTACCCCTGACCAAATGTTGTAGAATCCCCTTAGAGAATAACTCTCTGACAGTGTCAATCAAAACTCAGCTTTATTAATGAACCTCACTGGCTTGTGTAGGTAAGGCAAGGCAATTGTATTTAAAGAGCACAAATTTTACACAAGACAATTAAGGTGCTTTACAGAAAATTTAATTAAGGAAAAATAATAATTTATAAAAAAACAATCTTAATTGAAATCAATCAGATGCTATAGATAAACACTTTCAGTTGTCATATGCACAATTAAATAAACGCGTACCTAATGTTGTGGCCCTTGAGCGCAGTCTCAGTGGCTATCAAGACACATATTAATAGAAAAAGCACAACGGTGTAGTAGTAACTTATTAACCTTTTCTGCGGAGAACATCCCTTAATAAGAGCTCTTTGCAGCTCTTCATTTCACCGAGTTTTTAATAAACTGGGTTAAAGGCCTCTTAAGGACCCAGAGAGGCTTGAAGTGCGCTCACTTAGTGTGACTGCGTGGGGGAGTGGAATATGTGTTTGTGCCTTGATTGATGTTCCAGCCCGTAACCCCCCCCACACTTCCATCGCCGTCTTCTGGATCAAACCAGTTCGACTTGATATTAAATTTCCCCGCAGAATGTCTCTTCTGACAACAACAATGTTGAGTTTGGAATCGGCAGCATACTGTAATTCTGTTGTAAAATAAAAAAGTGCCCTGCGGGTCCCGCGTTTGTTAGCGTGCCGTGAAATCCGCAGGGATTTTCAACTTGCCAGACAGAACATTCTGAGAGATTTTCCTCTGAGCTGAAATCAATTGTCTTTTTGTCAGAGTGTAAGCTGTTGAGTCGCACTTGTGACCCAAACGTTCCCTCCTAAAACGCTCCTCTCAGGCATGGATGTCTCGTCTCCTTTCCGGTGGGTTCCATCGAGTTCCCGCGACAAAGGCACAGTCAGAGTATGCAAATATGCCGCACAGGAAAATGCACTTTTCACTTGAATGAAAGAAATAATCATCCAATTGCTGGCCCTGTTTTACATTGTTAAGTGTAAAAAGAAGATAAGCACAAAACTCTACCTTAAGTTTGCGTATGCCAGCACTTGGCGAACTATTGTTTTGTCGCATTGCAAACATGCTTCACATTTCTAATTTTTCTAGCATTATTAAGTGTTAGTCACGTGGAAAAAGAAGTAAAAAAAATCAGCCACAGAAAAAAATAAAATACTACGTTCACTTCCATGTGAGAGTTTTAGTCACAGCTGTGCTTTACATACAGCACGTGTCAAACTCAAGGCCCCGGGGGCCAGATATGACCAACCACATCATTTAAAGTGGCACGCCACTTCTTTTAAAGTGGCCCGTCACAGCAATAATAAGGTCTGTCCTCTTATTAATGTAGTCTGCCACATCATTTATTCTCATTAAGGTGGCAAGCCGCATCATTATAGGTGGTCCGTCACATCATTTAAGTGGCCTACCATGTCATTTAATTTGGTCTACCATCTTATTTAATGTGGCTTGCGATGTCATTTATTGTAGTCTGCAGCATCATTTAATGTGGTTCTTGACATCATTAATGTGGTCCTTAACATCATTAATGTGGTCCTTAACATCATTAATGTGGTCCTTAACATCATTAATGTGGTCCTTAACATCATTAATGTGGTCCTTAACATCATTAATGTGGTCCTTCACATCATTTAATGTGGTCCTTCACATCATTTAATGTGGTCCTTCACATCATTAATGTGGTTCTTGACATCATTAATGTGGTCCTTGACATCATTTAATGTGGTCCTTAACATCATTAATGTGGTCCTTGACATCAATTATTGTGGCCTGCCATGTCATTTAATGTAGTCTGTCACATCATTTAATGTGGTCCTTCACATCATTTAACGTGGTCCTTCACATCATTTAATGTGGTCCTTCACATCATTTAATGTGGTCCTTGACATCATTTAATGTGGTCCTTCACATCACTAATGTGGTCCTTAACATCATTTAATGTGGTCCTTCACATCATTTAACATGGTCCTTCACATCATTTAATTTGGTCCCTTGCATCATTTGTGGTTGCCTGCCATCCTTTCCAGTGGCCTACCATGTCATTTAATGTAGTCTGTCACATCATTTAATGTGGTCCTTGACATCATTTAATGTGGTCCTTCACATCATTTAATGTGGTCCTTGACATCATTTAATGTGGTCCTTCACATCATTTAATTTGGTCCCTTGCATCATTTGAGGTTGCCTGCCATCATTTCCAGTGGGTTACCATGTCATTTAATGTAGTCTGCCTCATCATTTAATGTGGTCCGTCACGTCATTTAAGTGGCCCACCATGTAATTTACGTGGCCCATCACGTCCTTAAATCTGGTCCATCACATAATTTAACGTGGTTCGCCATGTCATTTACGTGGCCTACAATGTCAATTAATGAGGCCTGCCATGTCATTTAATGTAGTCTGTCGCATCATTTAATGTGGTCCTTCACATCATTTAATGTGGTCCCTTGCATCATTTGAGGTGGCCTGCCATCATTTCCAGTGGCTTACCATATCATTTAATGTAGTCTGCCTCATCATTTAATGTGGTCCGTCACGTCATTTAAGTGGCCCGCCATGTAATTTAAAATGACCTACAATGTCATTTAAGGAGGCCTGTCGTGTCATTTAATGTACCCTGCAACATCATTTAATGTGGTTCTTCACATCATTTAATTTAGTCCCTTGCATCATTTGAAGTGGCCTGCCATCATTTAAAGTGGACTACCATGTCATTTAATGTAGTCTGCCTCATCATTTAATGTGGTCCGTCACATCATTTATGTGGCCCACCATGTAATTTACGTGGCCCGTCACGTCCTTCAATCTGGTCCATCACATCATTTAACGTGGTTCGCCATGTCATTTATGTGGCCTACCATGTCATTTTACGAGGCTTACCATGTAATTTAATGTAGTCTGCAACATCATTTAATGTGGTCCTTCACATCATTTAATTTGGTCCCTTGCATCATTTAACTTGGCCTGCCATCATTTATAGTGGTCTACCATGTCATTAAATGTAGTCTGCCTCATCATTTAATGTGGTCAGTCACGTCATTTATGTGGTCCGTCACGTCATTTAAGTGGCCCACCATGTAATTTATGTGGTCCATCACGTCATTTAAGTGGCCCACCATGTAATTTATGTGGGCCGTCACGTCCTTCAATCTGGTCCATCGCCTCTTTTAAAGTGACTCGCCATGAAATTTCATGTGGCTTACCATGTCATTTAATGTAATCATTCACATCATTTAATGTGGCCCTTGCATCATTTGATGTGGCCTGCCATCATTTATTGTGTTCATTTATTTAGTCTGCCTCATCATTTAATGTGGTCAGTCACGTCATTATGTGGTCTGTCACGTTATTTAAGTGGCCCACCATGTAATTTATGTGGTCCGTCACGTCATTTAAGTGGCCCACCATGTAATTTACGTGGGCTGTCACGTCCTTCAATCTGGTCCATCGCCTCTTTTAAAGTGGCCTACCATGTCATTTAATGTAGTCTGCCGCATCATTTGATGTCATTTGATGTAGTCAATCACATCATTTAATTTGGCCCCTTGCATCATTTGATGTGGCCTGCCATCATTTATTTGTGGCCTACCTCATCATTTAATGTGGTCAGTCACGTCATTTATGTGGTCCGTCACGTCATTTAAGTGGCCCACCATGTAATTTATGTGGCCCGTCACGTCCTTCAATCTGGTCCAGCATGTCATTTAATGTGGCTCGCCATATCATTTCATGTGGTCTGCCACTTGATTTAAATCGGTTCGCCAAGTCGACATCATTTAACTTGGTCCGTCACATCATTTATTGTGGTCTGTCTAGTCATTAAAGTGGCCCGCCAAATCCTTCAATGTAGTCTACAACATGATGACACCCCTGACATACAGTAGAGATGGGTACCTTTCACATGTGAACCGACACGGTACCAATAATCCGTATCAGTATTCAATAGTACTTTTATGTGTGGTAATAATTGTTCATTTGTTTAAATATCAATAAAATCAATGTTTACATGCATTTAACAGTGAGGTGATAAGAATAACTGCTGTCCAGTTGTTATATCTTCTTTTCCTTAACATTTGAGTCTCATATGCAAGTGTACGTTCATTGCAATTGTCCTAAATGTGTTTCTGTAGTCAGGAAGTAGTCTTTGCCATTAAGTTGAATGTGCCAACTAAGTATTTTCTTTCGTGGAGATCTGCAAAATGTATGTACTACAGTAGGGAAGGTATTCAGATGGCCCAAATCCTGGGTGGGTCTTGCGTGAGAGGAAGGATTATTAATTTTGCAACACAGTCTGCTGCAAATGATGGAAAGCGCCACTCTGCAACTGACGCGGTGGTCAAAGTTGGAATTGCTACAAAACACATTTTACTATATTCAACTGTCAGAATAATTATGTATATATTATCACACAACTCTTATGCTTAAGGGCCGTTGCTATAGTTATTATCAATTGTGCTGAAGTGGTATTTTTCTTTCTCTGTGCAAAGCTGGCAATCCAAAAGATTGCAAGCCAGTTTCGTATCAGTGTTTGTTTCCAGAATCGGCCTGCTGACTGCCAAGGCCGAACATCGAGTACCGTGACGCAGACAGAGCAGAGGCAAGGCGATATCACGACTGTCAGCACATTTGTATAATCACATATTGTGTCTAACTGGAAAAGTCGAGATTACCCCCTTCCCTCAGCCACAGCTCCAGTGATGTAACCAGGGGCCTCCCAAATAAATAGAGGAAGCACGTGGGCTAGACTTTTAGAACGTAGTTTGGATCTGTAACTAGAGTACAGCCCAAAACACGTCTCTCCTCAATTGAGCAAAATTGAACTCTGTCTCTGCATGATTCCTTGCTTCTCGTCTGTTTAATAGATGTCATCAGTGTTTGAACCTGACATCAACACTCTACCGGCGTCTGGAATTGTAACATGTATCTTAGTTGTATTTATGATTTTCAAATTCCAGGGGCGTTGAAATTGTCATGTAAAATCTTCAATGCTAATCAGTAGCATGTATATGACATATCCAATGTAAATTAGCATGGAGTTAGCTTGAAAATCGGAGTCTTAATTTCGAGCGCTTTCTACCAGGCATGCTTGCTTTGTTGACGTTGACATTTTCAACGTTACCCGGCGGCTTGTTTGCCCGCCAAGTACTTGAGCCGTCACGTGAAACAAAGTTATCCAAATATGGTAACGTTTGATTTTACATCACTCGGTATCAGTAGTACTGACAGAATTCGGCCGTGTGCATTTTAGTTTTTCAACATGCTTAACTGTCAAAAGTGAAAAAAGCAGTTACCCTCCTCCCAAAACTTGTAGCGTGAATAGAATAAACATTATTGTCATTGCATTTTAAAAGTACACTGGTATTTCATTTTCAATATAAAAAAATAAGTTGATCCCAGGCTAAGCTCCTGGGGGGACTCAGTTTGGGGCCAGAAAAAAAACTTGTAGTCACAAAATGCATATATAAACACGTGTTACGGCACAGGAGACCTGCAACAGGAGTGGTAGGGGGTGGGGTGGGGTGGGGGGTCCGGGTTGAAGCTGCCGCCATCTGGCGCTGCAAATAAAATAAAACCCTAAAAATCACTTTCCCTTGACTTTGAAGGAAAACAATTGAGTGTTGCAGCCGGTTGCATTTCACTCTTGACCATGTTTAAGTCTGTTAAGTGTAAAAAGAAGTTAACCACCGCACACTGTAAAACGATAAAACAGTCCATATTAACGTTCTTAACTGGGAAAAACGCATAATAATGGAGCTTTTTAACCTTCTTAACTGTCATATGTGTGAAAAGAAGTTAACTAATTTAGTGAAGAGTTTTAGTGAAGTGTAAAATTAAATAAACCACTGGAAAAGGTTTCAAACAAATTATACCTTTTTAGTTAGAATGGAGGTATTGAAGTCTTTGAACATACAGTCACGATCAAAAGTTTACATACACTTGTAAAGAACATAATGTCATGGCTGTCTTGAGTTTCCAATAATTTCTACAACTCTTATTTTTTATGACAGAGTGATTGGAGCACATAATGCTTGTTGGTTAGATAAATGCGTTAAAATGTAATATTGGAAATTATCAGTATTGTTTTTTTTATTATCGGTATTGTTTTTTTTTTTATTGTTTTTTTATTAAATCAACATAAAAAACACAAGATACACTTACAATTAGTGCACCAACCCAAAAAACCTCCCTCCCCCATTCACACTCATTCACACAAAAGGGTTGTTTCTTTCTGTTATTAATATTCTGGTTCCTACATTATATATCAATATATATCAATACAGTCTGCAAGGGATACAGTCCGTAAGCACACATGATTGTGCGTGCTGCTGGTCCACTAATAGTACTAACCTTTAACAGTTAATTTTACTCATTTTCATTCATTACTAGTTTCTATGTAACTGTTTTTATATTGTTTTACTTTCTTTTTTTATTCAAGAAAATGTTTTTAATTTATTTATCTTATTTATTTATTTATTTTTTTAAGTACCTTATCTTCACCATACCTGGTTGTCCAAATTAGGCATAATAATGTGTTAATTCCACGACTGTATGTATCGGTTGATATCGGTATCGGTAATTAAAGAGTTGGACAATATCGGAATATCGGCAAAAAGCCATTATCAGACATCCATATTGTTGGTCACAAAAAACATTCATGAAGTTTGGTTCTTTTATGAATTTATTATGAGTCTACTGAAAATGTGAGCAAATCTGCTGGGTCAAAAGTATACAAACAGCAATGTTAATATTTGCTTACATGTCCCTTGGCAAGTTTCACTGCAATAAGGCGCTTTTGGTAGCCATCCACAAGCTTCTGGTTGAATTTTTGACCACTCCTCTTGACAAAATTGGTGCATTTCAGCTAGATGTGTTGGTTTTCTGACATGGACTTGTTTCTTCAGCATTGTCCACACATTTAAGTCAGGACTTTGGGAAGACCATTCTAAAACCTTAATTCTTTTTTCATCTGACCGCATAACTTTCCTCCAGAATGTCTTAGCTTTATCCATGTGATGTCAGATGAAACAAAAATTGAGCTGTTTCACCACAATACCCAGCAATATGTTTGGAGGAGAAAAGGTGAGGCCTTTAATCCCAGGAACACCACACCTACCGTCAAGCATGGTGGTGGTAGTATTATGCTCTGGGCCTGTTTTGCTGCCAATGGAACTGGTGCTTTACAGAGAGTAAATGGGACAATGAAAAAGGAGGAATTCTTCAGGCCAACCTAAAATCATCAGCCCGGAGGTTGGGTCTTGGGCAGAGTTGGGTGTTCCAACAGGACAATGACCCCAAACACACGTCAAAAGTGATAAAAGAATTGCTAAATCAGGCTAGAATGAAGGTTTCAGAATGGCCTTCCCAAATTCCTGACTTAAACGTGTGGACAATGCTAAAGAAACAAGTCCATGTCAGAAGACCAACACATTTAGCTGAACTGCATCAATTTAGTCAAGAGGAGTGGTCAAAAATTCAAGCAGAAGCTTGTGGATGGCTACCAAAAGCGCCTTATTGCAGTGAAACTTGCCAAGGGACATGTAAGCAAATATTAACATTGCTGTATGTATACTTTTGACCCAGCAGATTTGCTCACATTTTCAGTAGACCCATAATAAATTCATAAAAGAACCAAACTTCATGAATGTGTTTTTGTGACCAACAAGCATGTGCTCCAATCACTCTATCACAAAAAAATGAAGAGTTGTAGAAATGATTGGAAACTCAAGACAGCCATGACATTATGTTCTTTACAAGTGTATGTCAACTTTTGATTGTGACTGTAGTATACAAGTGTGAAAAGAAGTTAAACAACACCAAAAATTGTTCCATCATCTAAGAAAAAATGAGAAATGCAGGCTGAAATAAGCAGGAAAAAGTGTAACTGTACATATGGATCGACCCTTAGCCCCCGCCACACTATCTTACCGTAGGACGCAGGAGTAGAGGCCCACGTCCTGGAGGTCGGCGGGTCGGAACCAGATGGCGTCCTCCTCCTTGCTCATGCGCACGCCGTCGAAGGAGATGGGCTCCTCGAAGTCGCTGTGGCCCAGGCCCGAGCTGCGGTACCACATGAGGCTGAGGCCCACGCTCTGAGCCTGGCTGTAGTTGGCCCGGATGTAGCCGTAGAACAGGGCGCATTTTAGCCGCACCGGCTCGCCCTGCAGCACCTGGTACTTCAGGTAGTCCACCGACCAGTCCGTGCAGCCGTCCACTGGTGGAGCAAACAACACAAAGGACTTCATCAGCACGTTCACTGCCACGGAACACGGTTTGCACTTTGCATCATGAGCCATCATAAAGGCGGCAGTCGAATGTAAAAGTATGTTTTGTTTATCGCTATATTAGTCTATTTATACCTGCATTGTCCCTTCCATCCTTACACTTTCCATCATTGTAACTGAGCTACTGTGTTGAACAATTTCCCTTGTGGATCATTAAAGTTTGTCTAAGTCTACGTCTATGTTAACCACGTCAAAATATACAAAATGTTATTTTGCTGGTGTGCTTTTATTTTGAAGGCCTCAGTTTACCGACCACAATGTTGCTCGAGTATTGACGAGTGGACAGGAGGCTGTGCTACTCTGGCAAAATGAGGATTTTTGTTTTTGTTTTTCATAAAAGCTAAAACACGGAGAGAAAAGGGTGGATCTAATCATCTGTGTCGCCAGGAAACAAATTAAAAATACCTGAGTTTCCCAAAAAAACCCAAAAAAAACGAGGTTTGTCAATTATACACTGCAAATAATTTTCCACCTATTTTTCAACATTTGCCTGATTTTAAGGGTTATTTACTTACTTTCAGTCATTTAATTATAATCATCATAATCTTAATTTTAGCATGAATATTTTGTCTATTCTAGTTTAAAAATGTTAAAATTGAGAAAATAACTATCTAAACGTTTCCCCCACATAGATAATCGAGTTTAAAGGTACTGCAAAATCCCAAAACAGAAACCTTGTTCTCTCTTTTACAAAAAATAAGTCAAACAGGAAATATTACATGACATTTTTGGATTTATATATTTTTTTTCATAAAAGCTAAAACACAGAGAGAAAAGGATGGATCTAATAATCTATGTCGCCAGGAAACAAATTCAAAATACCTGAGTTTCCCCCCAAAAAAACAAAAAAAAACAAGGTTTGTCAATTATACACTGAAAATTATTTTCCACTTAGCAATATTAAAAATTTTATTTTTCGACATTTCCCTAATTTTAAGGGTTATTTACTGTACTTACTTTCAGTCATTTAATTATAGACATCATAATCTTAATTTTAGCATGAATATTTTGTCTATTCTAGTTTAAAAATGTTAAAATTGAGAAAATAACTATTTAAACAACATGTGTTGGTTTCCCCCACATAGATAATCGAGTTTAAAGGTACTGCAAAATCCCAAAACAGAAACATTGTTCTCTCTTTTAGAAAAAATAAGTTAAACGGGAAATATTACATGGCATTTTTGGATTTTTTTTTTTTTTTTTCATAAAAGCTAAAACACGGAGAGAAAAGGATGGATCTAATAATCTATGTCGCCAGGAAACAAATTCGAAATACCTGAGTTTCCCAAAAAAAACAAGAGGTTTGTCAATTATACACTGCAAATTATTTTCCACCTAGCAATATTTAAAATGTTATATTTTGACATTTCCCTAATTTTAAGGGTTATTTATTTACTTTCAGTCATTTAATTATAGACATCATAATCTTAATTTTAGCATGAATATTTTGTCTATTCTAGTTTAAAAATGTAAAAATTGAAAAAATAACTATTTAAACAAGATATGATGGTTTCCCCCACATAGATAATCGAGTTTAAAGGTACTGCAAAATCCCAAAACAGAAACCTTGTTCTCTCTTTTACAAAAAATAAGTTAACCAGGAAATATTACATGGCATTTTTGGATTTTATTTTATTTTATTCAAAAAAGCTATAACACAGAGAGAAAAGGATGGATCTAAAGCAAATTCAAAATACCTAAGTTTCCCCCAAAAAAACAAAAAAAACAAGGTTTGTCAATTATACATTGCAAATTATTTTCCACTTGCCAAGATTAAAATGTTATTTTTCAACATTTCCCTAATTTTAAGGGTTATTTACTTACTTTCAGTCATATAGTTATAGACATCATAATCTTAATTGTATCATCAATATTTTGTCTATTCTAGTTTAAAAATGTTAAAATTGAGAAAATAACTATTTAAACAACATATGTTGGTTTCCCCCAAATAGATAATCGAGTTTAAAGGTACTGCAAAATCCCAAAACAGAAATCTTGTTCTCTCTTTTACACAAATAAGTTAAACAGGAAATATTACATGGCATTTTTGGATTTATTTAAATTTTTTCATAAAAGCTAAAACAAATTCAAAATACCTGAGTTTCCCAAAAAAAACAAAAAAAAACTGAGAGGTTTGTCAATTATACACTGCAAATTATTTTCCACTTATTTTTCAACATTTCCCTAATTTTAAGGGTTATTTACTTACTTTCAGTCATTTAATTATAGACATCATAATCTAAATTTTAGCATGAATATTTTGTCTATTCTAGTTTAAAAATATTAAAATTGAGAAAATAACTATTTAAACAAGATATGTTGGTCTCCCCCAAATAGATACCGTATTTTTCGGACTATAAGTCGCAGTTTTTTTCATAGTTTGGCCGGGCTCCAGTGCGATTTATATATGTTTTTTTCCTTCTTTATTATGCATTTTCGGCAGGTGCGACTTATACTCCGGTGCGACTTATACTCCGAAAAATGCGGTAATCGAGTTTAAAGGTACTGCAAAATCCCAAAACAGAAACCTTGTTCTCTCTTTTACAAAAAATAAGTCAAACAAGAAATATTACATGGCATTTTTGGATTTATATATTTTTTTTCATAAAAGCTAAAACACAGAGAGAAAAGGATGTATCTAATAATCTATGTCGCCGGGAAACAAATTCAAAATACCTGAGTTTCCCCCCAAAAAAACAAAAAAAACAAGAGGTTTGTCAATTATACACTGCAAGTTATTTTCCACTTGCCAAGATTTGAAATGTTATTTTTCAACATTTCCCTAATTTTAAGGGTTATTTACTTACTTTCAGTCATTTAATTATAATCATCATAATCTTAATTTAAGCATGAATATTTTGTCTATTCTAGTTTAAAAATGTTAAAATTTAAACAAGATATGTTGGTTTCCCCCACATAAATAATCAAGTTTAAAGGTACTGCAAAATCCCAAAACAGAAACATTGTTCTCTCTTTTACAAAAAAAGGCAAACAAGAAATATTACATGGCATTTTTGGATTTATATATTTTTTTTCATAAAAGCTAAAACACAGAGAGAAAAGGATGGATCTAATAATCTATGTCGCCAGGAAACAAATTCAAAATACCTGAGTTTCCCCCCCAAAAAACAAAAAAAACAAGGTTTGTCAATTATACAGTGCAAATTATTTTCCACTTAGCAATATTTAAAATGTTATTTTTCGACATTTCCCTAATTTTAAGGGTTATTTACTTACTTTCAGTCATTTAATTAGACATCATAATCTTAATTTTAGCATGAATATTTTGTCTATTCTGGTTTAAAAATGTTAAAATTGAGAAAATAACTATATAAACAAAATATGTTGGTTTCCCCCAAATAGATAATCGAGTTTAAAGGTACTGCAAAATCCCAAAACAGAAACCTTGTTCTCTCTTTTACAAAAAATAAGTCAAACAATAAATATTACATGGCATTTTTGGATTTTATTTTATTTTTTTCAAAAAAGCTAAAACACGGAGAGAAAAGGATGGATCTAAAGCAAATTCAAAATACCCGAGTTCCCCCCAAAAAAACAAAAAAAAACAAGGTTTATCAATTATACACTGCAAATTATTTTCCACTTGCCAAGATTTAAAATGTTATTTTTCAACATTTCCCTAATTTTAAGGGTTATTTACTTACTTTCAGTCATTTAATTATAAACATCATAATCTTAATTTTGGCATGGATATTTTGTCTATTCTAGTTTAAAAATGTTAAAATTGAGAAAATAACTATCTAAACAAGATATGTTGGTTTCCCCCAAATAGATAATCGAGTTTAAAGGTACTGCAAAATCCCAAAACAGAAACCTTGTTCTCTCTTTTACAAAAAATAAGGAAATATTACATGGCATTTTTGGATTTTAATTTTTTTTCTTCATAAAACTAAAACACGGAGAGAAAAGGATGGATCTAAATCAAATTCAAAATACCTGAGTTTCCCAAAAAAACAAAAAAAAAAACCGAGAAGTTTGTCAATTATACACTGCAAATTATTTTCCACTTGCCAAGATTAAAAATGTTATTCTTCGACATTTCCCTAATTTTAAGGGTCATTTACTTATTTTCAGTCATTTAATAGACATCATGATTTAAGTTAAAGTGATTGTCACACACACTAGGGGTGGCAAAATTATCTGCATTTGACCTATCACCCTTGATCACCCCCTGGTAGATGAGGGGAGCAGTGAGCAGCAGCGGTGGCCACGCCCGGGAATAATTTTTGGTGATTAAACCCCCAATTCCAGTGTCAAGCATGGAGGGAATCTTAACTTTAGCATCCTTATTTTGTCTATTCTAGTTAAAATTGAGAAAATAACTATTTAAACAAGATATGCTGGTTTCCCCCACATAGATAATCGAGTTTAAAGGTATCGCAAAATCCCAAGCATGCTTAATTAAAAAATTGCAAGGTGAATACTGCTTTTTTTCCCCGAATAAAATACTTATTTCTATCCTAAAAGTCCTGCTAATTTCTAGATATACAAATCTTATCAAGTAAAATGGTCTAGCTAAATAGACAAATAACTTCACTAGTTTTAATATTTTTTTCCCATAAATGTAATCTTTTTATCTTATATTTTGTCAGCTCTTTTTTTGCAGTGTGATTGCATTTAAGGCGTCCCACTTACTTTTGTCATTTGGCTAAGGCGCCAAATCCCTTGTGGGTTAAGTGTGAGGGGTTGAGTCATTTTGGAATAACATGAACGGGAACTCTCTAGAAAGTTCCACAATGACATTGAAGTTGTTTTTGTACCCCACTCCCGGCCAATTATCGGTCCACGAGCTCAAAAAGGTAGGGGACCGCGCTTCTCGATGACATTTCGTGGCGAATGTCATCATATTTTGTGCTAAATTATTATCAACAAAGCTATTATCTACGACGTTTGCATGAGTGGCTCCTCCATTTGCCCTCTCTTGCAGATGTTGTGTATTCAGGGCATGTCTGTGTGTGTGTGTGTGTGTGTGTGTGTGTGTGTGTGTGGGTGCATGTGTGTGTGTGTGTGTGTGTGTGTGTGTGTGTGCGTGTGTGCCATCTTGGCCCCTGCAGACAACACTCCTGCAATATTCAAAGGCAACAACTTCTGTTGCATCTGGGAGCCGACGGTAAAATGCTCCATAAATGATGTCAGACTCTTCTATGTGCTGAGGATGCACAAAAGCACGGAAAAGAGAAGAAAAAAAAAAAAGTGCAAGGCAAGATATTTAACCAGGAAGACGCTCATAAAAAGGCAAAGCGAGGCTGCTTAACTTTCTATGAAGAGACACCCTATTGGTGCGGAAGCCCCTCGGAGTAGGCCTGGGTTTTCTACATAATGCATGCGTGCTATTTTTATGAACCAAATGGCCTAACAAGGTCAAAAAAGAATGAATACAAAACCCAAAACCAGTGAAGCTGCCACGTTATGTAATTTGTAAATAAAAACAGAATACAATGATTTGAAAATCCTTTTCAATACACTGCAAAGACAAGATATTTAATGTTCCAACTGAGAAACTTAGTTTTTTTTGCAAATAATCATTAACTTAGCTTTTTTTTACCACTTTTAACAACACTCAGTAAACGTTTGGGACATTTTTTAAGCTTTTCCGGTGAAAATCTTTCCCATTCTTGCTTGATGTACAGCTTAAGTTGTTCAACAGTCCGCGGTCTCCATTGTGGTATTTTAGGCTTCATATCGTGCCACACATGTTCAATGGGAGACAGGTCTGGACTACAGGCAGGCCGGTCTAGTACCCGCACTCTTTTACTATGAAGCCACGCTGTTGTAACAAGTGGCTTGGCATTGTCTTGCTGAAATAAGCAGGGGCGTCCATGATAACGTTGCTTGGATGGCAACATGTGTTGCTCCAAAACCTTTCAGCATTAATGGTGCCTTCACAGATGTGTAAGTTACCCATGTCTTGTGCACTAATACACCCCCATACCACCACAGATGCTGGCTTTTCAACTTTGCACCTATGACAATCCAGATAGTTATTTTCCTCTTTGTTCCGGAGGACACGACGTCCACAGTTTCCAAAAACAATTTGAAATGTGGACTTGTCAGACCCCAGAACAATTTTCCACTTTGCATAAGTCCATCTTAGATGAGCTCGGGCCCAACAAGCCGGCGTTTCTGGGTGTTGTTGATAAATGGCTTTTGCTTTGCATAGTAGTGAAGTGAAGTGAATTATATTTATATAGCACTTTTCTCTAGTGACTCAAAGCGCTTTACATAAGTTACATTTAAACCAGTGTGGGTGGCACTGGGAGCAGGTGGGTAAAGTGTCTTGCCCAAGGACACAACGGCAGTGACTAGGATGGCAGAAGCGGGGATCGAACCTGGAACCCTCAAGTTGCTGGCACGGCCGCTCTACCAACCGAGCTATACCGCCCCATAGTAGAGTTTTAACTTGCACTTTCAGATGTAGCGACGAACTGTAGTTACTGACAGTGGTTTTCTGGTGATATCCTTTACACACTGATATCGTTTTTTTTGATGCAGTACCGCCTGAGGGATCGAAGGTCACAGACATTCAATGTTGGTTTTTAGCCTTGCTGCTTAAGTGCAGTGATTTCTCCAGATTCTCTGAACCTTTTTGATGATATTACGGACCGTGGACGGTGAAATCCCAAAATTCCTTGCTGGTTGAGAAATGTTGTTCTTAAACAATTTGCTCACGCATTTGTTGACAAAGTGGTGACCCTCGCCCCATCCTTGTTTGTGAATGACTGAGCATTTCATGGAAGCTGCTTTTTTTTACCCAATCATGGCACCCACCTGTTCCCAATTAGCCTGTTCACCTGTGGGATGTTCCAAATAAGTGTTTGATGAGCATTCCTCAACTTTCTCAGTCTTTTTTGCCACTTGTGCCAGCTTTTTTGAAACATGTTGCAGGGATCAAATTCCAAATGAGCTAATATTTGCAACAAATAACAACGTTTACCAGTTTGAACATTAAGTATCTTGTCTTTGCAGTCTATTCAATTGAATATAAGTTGAAAAGGATTTGCAAATCATTGTATTTTGTTTTTATTTACGATTTACCAGGGGCGTCACTAGCTTTTAAGGACAGGGGGGGCTTTGCCCCCAGGAGATGCACAGGATGCGAGCGAATGTTATGCACGAGCACACAACTTCAAAAACGGCTAACAAAGACTTAGAAATTATTCATTGTTATTATTATTTTTTTTTTTAAATGCACGGGACGAAATGAAATGCTCCCCGGGACGACGGCTTTTAACCATATATTTTCTTTTTCTTTTTATGTATTAATTCATTTTACATTTTATATTAAATGTCTTGGTTTTTCCTCCCTCTGAAAATCCTATTAAATGTTTAACAAGCCAGCCTATAATAATACAACAGCTATTAATGTAACAATACAATAAAACAAATATATTTAATCATGTTTTTTTCATTATTTTAATGATAGTCTTCTGTTTATTACTTTATATAGATTCTATAAGAAACACAAAACTTAAAAAATAAATGATTTACAATTGCACACACAAGGTTTTGTGCAGCTTCACTCATTTTAAAGGAAGATAATGTGCTTCGTACACCTGCAGGACCGCAAGCAAGGTCGCAGAGAAAATGCGGGCTGGAATTTGAGTGATGTGGGCATTTTCTATATGAACAAGTGGAATGGATTGGATACCGACGCACGGAAGGGGCTCTCTACCTTACGCTACGAAGTGAGGGGAAACTGAGTGAACAATAACAGGTTATATGATTATTTATTTAAACTCATATTTGGGCCACTTTATAATGAATATGTCGGCAATTATTTGTAAAAACAAACAAAACAAAAACACCAAATTATTTAGGGGGGGGGGCTTAACAATATTTTAGGGGGGCTTGAGCCCCCCTAAAATAGGCCTAACAACGTCAATGCGATTTACACAACGTGCCAACTTCAATGGTTTCGGGTTTTGGACTTTATTTATTAAGGAAAATTGATTATGTACAAACCTTCAATTTATAATTTTCACCGGCAAAGGAATTGCAAATCCCTTCCAATACCCAAGCTAGCTACGGAGCGCTATCTTAGCCCACATGTGTTTCATCCGACAGGTGTACTGTTTATGTGGGAGCTTGTAAGCAGACTCTGAGCCGTTGGGGGCGATGATAAGATAAAGTCATAAGAACCCCAGACGGTGAGTGATACAGACTCTCACAGGAACAGCTATGCTGGTAATTAATACCCTTAATTATGGGGGAAGTCATGTGTGCACACATGCATGCATTCCCTATATGAATAGTTGTCGGACTAATTACGCAGGAGCTGCTAATCACCAGTGGGCTTGGCCACAAATGTGTGTGTGCCTCCATGAGGAGAATGTGATGGAAAACAGAACGCATCATCAGGGTGCAATGTGTGAATTTTTGTAGTCTAATTATCAGTCTTTATAATGAGGAGCAGGACCCCTCCAGTGTAGATACAAGCAGAAGCGCACGCACACAACCTGGGTGTGCGAGCAAGTCTCACACTTATAAACATGATGTAACAACGATAGAGGAAACAAAGATGCACACTGAAATTACTTGAAATTAGTCATTATTAAGTTATTCTTATCAGAATCAGAAATACTTTAATAATCCCCTAGGGGAAATTAAGATTTTCAGATCAATCCCATTCATACTTGCCAACCTTGAGACCTCCGATTTCGGGAGGTGGGGGTGGGGGGCGTGGTCGGGGGTGGAGCGGGGCGTGGTTGGGGGCGTGGTTAAGAGGGGAGGAGTATATTTACAGCTAGAATTCACCAAGTCAAGTATTTCATACATATACATATATATATATATATATATATATATATATATATATATATATACATATATATATATACACATCCTGAAAATAAGCAAACAAAACTGTGTTTGGATAATTGATACTTCAAACTTGCATAAATAAATTTTAAGGAATATAACATAACTTGGCTTCTGAGAGCTTCAAAATGTAATGAATAAAATGCTAAAGTTGTTGATAAACAAGCAATTATTTTAATAATTAAATATGGTCATTTTAAATGAATTATGATAATTTAAAATTAATTATTTCAAATATGTTTATTTTAATGTATAATTCTATGGCTGGATGTAATAAGGAGTCGGCGTGGCCTCCAGCTCCGGCTGAAAATCGGGAGATTTTCGGGAGAATATTTGTCCCGGGAGGTTATCGGGAGAGGCGCTGAATTTCGGGAGTCTCCCGGAAAATTCGGGAGGGTTGGCAAGTATGATCCCATTCAAGATCAGACAAAACATTACAGGGAGACAGAACAGGATCGCTGACGGGTCTGCCAACTTTCGGCACCCTTTACAAAAAAGGTGAGAAACAGACAAACATTACAGGGAGACAGAACAGGATTAGAGATGTCCGATAATATCGGCAGGGCCGATAAATGCTTTAAAATGTAATATCGGAAATTATCGGTACCGTTTTTTTTTTTATCGGTATCGTTTTTTTTTGGTTTATTAAATCAACATAAAAAACACAAGATACACTTACAATTAGTGCACCAACCCAAAAAACCTCCCACACCCATTTACACTCATTCACACAAAAGGGTTGTTTCTTTCTGTTATTAATATTCTGGTTCCTACATTATATATCAATATATATCAATACAGTCTGCAAGGGATACAGTCCGTAAGCACACATGATTGTGCGTGCTGCTGGTCCACTAATAGTACTAACCTTTAACAGTTAATTTTACTCATTTTCATTAATTACTAGTTTCTATGTAACTGTTTTTATATTGTTTTACTTTCTTTTTTATTAAAGAAAATGTTTATAATGTATTTATCTTATTTTATAATTTTTTTTTAAAAAGGACCTTTACTTCACCATACCTGGTTGTCCAAATTAGGCATAATAATGTGTTAATTCCACGACTGTTTATATCGGTATCGGTTGATATCGGTATCGGTAATTAAGAGGTGGACAAAATCGGAATATCGGATATCGGCAAAAAAGTCATTATCGGACATCCCTAAACAAATTCAGTCTAAGCCTGGGCTTTTGGAATTTTGGAGAGGGGGCAAACATTACAGGGGACAAACATTACAGGGAGACAGAACAGGATCGCTGATGGGTCTGCCAACATCCGGCCGAGAGAGAGAAACAAACCTCATCGCCATAGCACACATAAACATGTGTGTAAGAGGGAATCATCAAAGAACACAAAGGACATTAAAGACATTAAAAGAGCAGAGCTGATGCAACCAGCCACTTCTTTACACACAGCCACGAATGTAAAACAACAACAAAAAAAACCATATACACTGTGGTGGCCTCTGCAGTGTTGCACACCTTCGTCTGCCGGGGTGGGGGGAGCATGGCCAGAGACAGGAGCAGACCCAACAAAGCAACCAACCACCGTCGGCCGCCCACCAATTCTCGGCCAGGAGAGTTATCAAAGGATTAGTCAGAGCCTTTATGGGCCATCACTCTTTGATTGAAGTTTATAAGATCCAAAGGTCAGATTTGGAAAAGAAAAGTCTGGGAAACTGTTTCAATAATAACGATTGCATTGTGTATTCAATACAAAAGATTGAATAATTCCTCAAAGTCCAATAAAATCACTATTTAGTCCCATTGAATGTTCAGTCATTGGTCGTCCCAAAGTTCAATCATGACATGTTACACCGCTGATTGGTCTATTCCGTCACCTACTGGTAAATATAGGAGTTTCCCTTTAAATCCCTCAGAGCCTTCTTGAACAATTTCAGAATGTAGAAACTCTGTACCACGGGTGGGCAAACCTTTTGACTCAGGGGCCACATTGGCTTTTAAAATTTGACAGGCGAGTACACATCAAAGCATATCATATCTGTTGGAACTAATAGTCGGCTATTAACAGGGGCTATTTTAATCATAACACATCTATTACCTACTACCTACTCAGTGGTTAGAGTGTCCACCCTGAGATCGGTAGGTTGTGAGTTCAAACCCCGGCCGAGTCATACCAAAGACTATAAAAATGGGACCCATTACCTCCCTGCTTGGCACTCAGCATCAAGGGTTGGAATTGGGGGTTAAATCACCAAAAATGATTCCCGGGCGCGGCAACGCTGCTGCCCACTGCTCCCCTCACCTCCCAGGGGGTGAACAAGGGGATGGGTCAAATGCAGAGGACAAATTTCACCACACCTAGTGTTTGTGTGACAATCATTGGTACTTTAACTTAACTTTATTATCACCAATATCATATCAATACATCAAATAAACATAAAAATGGTATTAAAGGGTTAACACTGACATTGTTGATCACCCTTTTTTGCCTGTCTAGTATCAATTTTGTTGTGGCAAAACAGATCTTTGCTCAATTCTGTTTTAATAGTTGGCAAACCGGATTAAAGGGACCAATGTGGTTAGTCTTGATTGTTCGGTTTCATCAGTCAACAATAGGCCTGTTTCTCAGGCCCCACAGTCTTCGGTATAGAGAATCTGTCACGTCATTGTCCGCCTTCTCTCTCACTTTTCAAGCAGTCATTGGTCGGGTCTACAGTTCAAGCATTACTGGCAACACAACTGACTTAATCTTGGGTTTATTTTTAATGAGCATCTCCTTACACGGTATCTTAAAGGGGTCATATTATGATTATTTTTCTACATTTAAAGCATTTCCTTGTGGTCTACATAACACGTAATGGTGGTTATTTGGTCAAAATGTTCCCTCGATTATGTCTTACAGACCGTTTTAAAGCCGCTTTCTGACCGTCTCTTCAGGATGTGCCGTTTTGTGGGCAGTTTTATTTACGACAGAGTCTTCTCCCCGCCATATTTTTTGTAGTTTTAGCACTTCCACAGTGAGTCTACTGACTGATTAGGTTCGAACTATACACCGCTTTGTATTAGACATGGCAACAGTGCAGGATGCATGTTCATGTACGAGCCAGTCTGCCCCACAACAAGAGGATAGCGAAAACGAAAGAACTTATTGACTACATCGTCAGACTACAATGGCGAAACCACACAAAGCACTTTTTGGTAAATGTATACCATATATCAGTGGTGGGCCGTGTGTTTCCCACCTAGGCCATTAGTGATGTCCTACTTAGTTCGACTTCAATAAATACGACCCATACTTGCCAACCCTCCCAGATTTTCCGGGAGACTCCCGAAATTCAGCGCCTCTCCCGAAAACCTCCCGGGACAAATTTTCTCCCGAAAATCTCCCGAAATTCAGGCGGAGCTGAAAGCCACGCCCCCTCCAGCTCCATGCGGACCTGAGTGACGTCAGGTGCGCAACCCCACGTAAATCGTTGGGCAATCAAAAAGTAACCCCAGTACGCTATAGCCAACATTCTCCAGGAGATGGCAACAGACAAACATAGATCACTCTATCACATTATTCCCCTTTTAGAAATGTATAGAAGTTACTCAAAATAAATAAACAACCCAACCAAAAAATGCAGCAGCTCAATTAAAAAACTGTACTTAAGCCACATTCTTTTTTTTTTTTTAGTACTGAACTCTTAACCCTCATTTGTAAAAAAAAATAACATGCTTATTATACAAACAGTATTTGTACACCTTTAACACAGATTTTTATACTGTCTTCAGAGATTCAGTTTTTTTGGTGGTACTCGAAACCTTTCTGGGTACCTGCGAAAGGGTGTTCAGCATGGTTAGAAAAATAGTGACAGAATAGAACAAGGATGGACAATTCAACCCTTAACTCAACAATGAGTAGATGAGTGTTATGTGTGTGTATATGTGTAAATAAATGAACACTGAAATTCAAGAATTTATTTTATTTATATATATATATATATATATAGCTAGAATTCACTGAAAGTCAAGTATTTGTTATATATATATATATATATATATATATATATATATATATATATATATATATATATATATATATATAAAATACTTGACTTGGTGAATTCTAGCTATAAATATACTCCTCCCCTCTTAGGCCCGCCCCCAACCACGCCCCCGCCACCCCCCGACCACGCCCCCCCCCACCCCCCACCTCCCGAAATCGGAGGTCTCAAGGTTGGCAAGTATGACAACCATTTATGTCGCCACATGACCACGGCTTGAACAAGATTATACCGAAACACACTTGCGCACTACTGAGTATTGAACCACCTCAATTTGTCACTAGTGTACAAAACAGGCAATTTGTTGGCGCATTTAAAAATCAATACAGCCGCATCTGACGTGGTACGGTCAAAACCAAAATAATTGTAAAAAAACATAAAATGTGAAAAAATATATTTGAACTCACAATTTGTAACGGCCGTTTGATGCCGTATAAGCCATTGGTACCGCTCGTAGTTGGTTGATTCGAGTGGAAGTGGCAGGCCAACCAGTTCACCGCCAGGACAGCTTAACTTGTTTCCGGTGTCGGCCGACTTCCTCTCACAAGATCTAGTCTGTCTTTAAATATCCTTCTTCAAAATGCCCTTGCAAATATATATCTGCCACCAAATCAACGTTTTGCTCTGCTTCTTTGTTGGTTAAAAAAGGGAGTACCGCTGATTTCTCCGCTGTCCGGGTATGGCTCCGGTGCCACTTTCTGCTTTCGTAAATTACAACTTGTGACTGGATATTTGGGAGTGACAAGTGAGTATCCAATCACAGTCACGTTCAACGTAAGGCCACCTAGATGGGCTACTGTCAACAACTCACGATCTGATCGCAACTGTCTATTAACTCAACGTCCTTTGTTTGTTTACACTGCACAACCGCCGCTAATGTTGACTCAGAAGGCCTTCGGCAGAATTCATACATTGCTGGCAACAATTTGGCTGAATTCTGATTAGATAAAAGCTCTAACTTAAAAACAGAAACACTGGAGCCTAATATGACAAGAAGAAAATATGATGAATACTTATATATATTTATGAAAAGTATATGAAAAATAAAATTAACTTTTATTAATTTATGATCATAATTTATGTATGCTGGCACACCACTGCCATATATAGATGATCCGCTGACATCACAGATAAGAAATCATCAGGGAGCAGAGCAAATTCCAAACAGCTCATTTAGAGGAAGTATGATTGCGAATGTTCGGGAATTATGCAGAACCCAAATACACAAAAGCAGGCACCAGTAGGTAAGAAAAGTTGGTTTTGCATTATAGGGCCCTTTAATGTAGAGAAACTACACCATGACTCCCTGACGTCTCCTTGACTATTGATGTAGTCATTGTTCGGTCTACAGTTCCAGTTTTGCAGACATCCCAACTGAGTTCTCGGCCCAACTTGGATTGATCCACAAGTGTTAAAGGGGAACATTATCACCAGACCTATGTAAGCGTCAATATATACCTTGATGTTGCAGAAAAAAGACCATATATTTTTTTAACCGATTTCCGAACTCTAAGTGGGTGAATTTTGGCGAATTAAATATTCGCTCTCGGAGCGATGACGTCACAACGTGACGTCGCATCGGGAAGCAATCCGCCATTTTCTCAAACACCGGGTCAAAACAGCTCTGTTATTTTCCGTTTTTTCGACTCGTTTCCGTACCTTGGAGACATCATGCCTCGTCGGTGTGTTGTCGGAGGGTGTAACAACACGAACAGGGACGGATTCAAGTTGCACCAGTGGCCCAAAGATGCGAAAGTGGCAAGAAATTGGACGTTTGTTCCGCACACTTTACCGACGAAAGCTATGCTACGACAGAGATGGCAAGAATGTGTGAATATCCTGCGACACTCAAAGCAGATGCATTTCCAACGATAAAGTCAAAGAAATCTGCCGCCAGACCCCCATTGAATCTGCCGGAGTGTGTGAGCAATTCAGGGACAAAGGTCCTCGCTAGCACGGCAGTTTGTTCCCGCAGACCAGCGAGCTAAACCCCCTGGATGTCATGGCTCACACCGTCCCAAGATGATCAAGAGAAGAATTTTGACCCTAGCTTCCCTGGCCTGCTGACATGAGGGTATGTCTGCAGAATATATTAATTGATGAAAATTGGGCTGTCTGAACTGTCAAAGTGCATGTTGTTGCCAAATGTAATTCATATGCTGTAAACCTAGTTCATAGTTGTTAAGTTTCCTTTAATGCCAAACAAACACATACCAATCGTTGGTTAGAAGGCGATCGCCGAATTCGTCCTCGCTTTCTCCCGTGTCGCTGGCTGTCGTGTCGTTTTCGTCGGTTTCGCTTGCATACGGTTCAAACCGATATGGCTCAATAGCTTCAGTTTCTTCTTCAATTTCGTTTTCGCTACCTGCCTCCACACTACAAACCATCCGTTTCAATACATTCGTAATCTGTTGAATCGCTTAAGCCGCTGAAATCCGAGTCGGAATCCGAGCTAATGTCGCTATAGCTTGCTGTTCTTTCCGCCATGTTTGTTTATGTTGGCTTCACTATGTGACGTCACAGGAAAATGGACGGGTGGTTGAAATCAGGCACTTCGAAGCTTTTTTTTACGGATATTGCGTGATAGGTAAAATGTTGAAAAAAACCTCGAAAAATATAATAAGCTCTGGGAACTGATTTTTAATGGTTTTAACAATTCTGAAATTGTGATAATGTTCCCCTTTAATGAATAAGGTTGGTTTATTTTAATTATGTTTCAGTGCATGTCTTCCTTTTTGAACACACATTCTTTATGTCAGGGAACTCTATAACGCCGTTGGCTGGCATCTTACTCACTGTTCAGTCTACAGTAGAATTATAACATGTTACATCACTGTTTGGTCAATTCTGTTTTTCATAGTACTTTCTCTGAAAATTCCTAAGAGCCTTCTTGCATGGTTCTCAGAATGTACTCAGACCTTTCTCCAGTCATTGGTTGGCATCATTGGTTAGTTAATTCAACTAGGGACCTAACAGTTTCCTCAACTAACAACTCACATTTGTCTTTAGGCACCACCACCTTCAATGTAAAACGATATCCTGTCATTGTCTGCCTTGCCATTCACTGCTCACACAGTCGTTGGTTTGTCTGAATGCCAAACACTGAGACAATAAAATGCATCTATGTCCAATAAAAGTTAGTGTTATTTATTACAGTTTACTGGTATTAAAATCCTTCCTTCAGGTGTCTGAGCTCTCCATTCCGTTTTTGTCTGGCATCTTGTTTACTGTTCAGTCATTGGTCCAGTTCAATCACGACCACTCTTTGATCGATTATTTCACCCAAAGAACATTTACTAAGTTCCTAGGGGTAGGAAGTCTATAATACTAACCTGGCATCTCACACGCTGTCATTTGTCAGCCTACACGGCCCTCACTAAGGTAGTAAAGCAAATAGTTTTTTCATCTATCACCCTTACTTCGGTTTCTTCTCAGGTCTAACCTTCAAATTAAATGATCTTAATAAAAAATGCTGTTTGCCAATACAAGTCCAGCACAAAACTAGTCCCTATGTTACAACTAAACCATCATTGGCTGGTATCTCACTCACTGGTCGATTCTATCATCTAGTACAGTGATTTTCTAAATGTGGTATGTGTACCACTAGTGGTACGCAGGCTCTATCTAGTGGTGCGCCAAAGAATCACGATTAAAGTACAGTGTTTAATTTTCCTATACTCAAACACAGTGTTACTGTTCTAACTGTGTGTAATGTTACAGGGGCCACTAATATTACATGGGAGTTCAAACCCCGGCCGAGTCATACCAAAGACTATAAAAATGGGACCTATTACCTCCCTGCTTGGCACTCAGCATCAACGGTTGGAATTGGGGTTTGTATCACCAAAAATGATTCCCGGGCGCGGCCACCACTGCTGCTCACTGCTCCCCTCACCTCCCAGGGGGTGACCAAGGGTGATGGGTCAAATGTAGAGAATAATTTCGCCACACCTAGTGCGTGTGTGTGACAATCATTGGTACTTTAACTTTAACTTAAATGTACTTGCCTTGCTTTTATTGAATACTTAGGCTTACTACACACCTGTATTTTAACGTTAGTCATTATGGTCACGTTTCTGAGGTGGTACATCGTGAAAAAAGTTTGAGAACCACTGATCAAGTAAGTTGTTACTCAGTAAATTGTCTCTGGATGCAGATACCATCAATTATTTTTCAGTCATTGGTCTGTCTACATGTCAATCGTGGAGGCTGAATCCCAGATTACTTGTGTTTCTCTTTTGGTTTGACCTTTTTATTTAAATGCTTCAAGCCAAATGTACTAGTGACAATAGCCATAAGACATGCAAACATTTTTTTTAACCATGCTAAAACCATTTTTGTGTTTAAAAGGGAACATTATCACAATTTCAGAATGGTTAAAACCATTAAAAATCAGTTCCCAGTGGCTTATTATATTTTTCGAAGTTTTTTTCAAAATTTTACCCATCACGCAATATCCCTAAAAAAAGCTTCAAAGTGCCTGCACCCGTCCATTTTCCTGTGACGCCACATAGTGAAGCCAACACAAACAAACATGGCGGAAAGAACTGCAAGCTATAGCGACATTAGCTCGGATTCAGACTCGAATTTCAGCGGCTTAAGCGATTCAACAGATTACGAATGTATTGAAACGGATGGTTGTAGTGTGGAGGCAGGTAGCGAAAATGAAATTGAAGAAGAAACTGAAGCTATTGAGCCATATCGGCGAAACCGACGAAAACGACACGACAGCCAGCGACACGGGAGAAAGCGAGGACGAATTCGGCGATCGCCTTCTAACCAACGATTGGTATGTGTTTGTTTGGCATTAAAGGAAACTAACAACTATGAACTAGGTTTACAGCATATGAAATACATTTGGCAACAACATGCACTTTGAGAGTGCAGACAGCCCAATTGTCATCAATTAATATATTATGTAGACATACCCTCATCCACGCTCTTTTCCTGAAAGCTGATCTGTCCAGTTTTGGAGTTGATGTCAGCAGGCCAGGGAAGCTAGGGTCGATAGGGGGTTTAGCTCGCTCGTCTGCGGGAACAAACTGCTTGCCGTGCTAGCGAGGTCCTTTGTCCCTGAATTGCTCACACACTGCGGCAGATTCAATGGGGGTCTGGCGGCAGATTTCTTTGATTTTATCGTTGGAAATGCATCTGCTTTGAGTGTCGCAGGATATCCACACATTCTTGCCATCTCTGTCGTAGCATAGCTTTCATCGGTAAAGTGTGCGGAACAAACGTCCAATTTCTTGCCACTTTCGCATCTTTGGGCCACTGGTGCAACTTGAATCTGTCCCTGTTCGTGTTGTTACACCCTCCGACAACACACCGACGAGGCATGATGTCTCCAAGGTACGGAAAACAGTCGAAAAAACGGAAAATAACAGAGCTGATTTGACTCGGTGTTTGAGAAAATGGCGGATTGCTTCCTGATGCGACGTTACTCCGAGAGCGAATATTAGAAAGGCGTTTAATTCGCCAAAATTCACCCATTTAGAGTTCGAAAATCGGTTAAAAAAATATATGGTCTTTTTTCTGCAACATCAAGGTATATATTGACGCTTACATAGGTCTGGTGATAATGTTCCCCTTTAAAAAAAAAAAGAAATCCTCATTAAGAATGGATGTGATTCATTCATTACTTACTCAAATTCAAATGATAAAAGTATATTTCTGCTGCCTGTCAAGCTTTCATTTTCAACACACTTGCATCCATGTGTACAGTAAATGGTCTACATTTCTAGTACGTAAGAGAATGCACTGTACTCACATAGACCCTGCAGACCACCCACTGGGACTTGTCAAAAGTTGTGTGTGTGTGTGTGTGGCTGATATTTAGGTATATAACTCAAAATGGTTTTATCAACTCAATTAGAGTCTGACATTTTCCCACATCCACATGCTGGGCTTAAAAAAAAAATCAATGCTTCCCACTGGAGGCACACTGCAGTCTCTTACACACTCATAGACACACACACACATACTGGATCCGACCTAGGGCTTTGGGACATCACACCTTTTATAACAATTGTGCTCGGCCACTCCGAAACAAGCCTAAAACGTGAAGGAGGCTTCCACACGCACACGTAGTAAAGCGCTTTGTGCATCACACTGCAGCACAGCACACTGCAGTATTTTTTTTTTTTTTTTTTACTAGCTATTCTGCAGCTTATATTCCAACAAAGCTACATAACATGACTGCAGACCATCCCCAGGCAGTATGGGCATTGTTACACGGAGGCAATAATAAAAGCAGACCCTCCGGCTAGAATAAATGTGACCACCTGCATGCATGAACAAACAATAACAGAGTAAGCATGTCAACGTCATGGTGACGACTATGACTTAACCTCAATTTGATATGTCTTCATTACCTCCATCTACTGGTGTTCTTCCATTGCACAGATAATTGTGTTTCTATTTTGGTATGTGCTTTTTACATTGGATTGGTATGTCGAAACTGCAGATATTCAGTATTTCCACAGTCATTGGTCGGTCTAAATTGCAAGTATAACCAACAGCCCAACTGACTTATCGGTTTAACTTAGGTTTCTCTTTGGATAGTGTCTCCTTGCATGGTATCTTAATGTAGAGAAACTACACCTTCATTGGCTGGTATCGGCTTCACTATGCATGCAGTCATTGGTCGGTCTACAGTTTAAGTATCAACAACAGCACAACTGACCTCTCGGTTTAACCTAGGTTTCTCCTTGGATGGTGTCTCCTTAAATGGTATCTTAATGTAGAGAAACTACACCATCATTGGCTGACATCGGCTTCACTACGCATGCAGTCATTGGTCGGTCGACTGTTTAAGTATCAACAACAGCACAACTGACCTCTCGGTTTAACTTGGGTTTCTTTTTAGATAGTGTCTCCTTACATAGCACCTTAATTTAGAGAAACTACATCATCATTGGTTGACATCTGCTTCACAATGCGTGCAGTCATTGGTCGGTCTACAGTTTAAGTATCAACTGACTTATCAGTTTAACTTAGGTTTCTCTTTGGATAGTGTCTCCTTATATGTTACCTTAATGTAGAGAAACTTCAACATCATTGGTTGACATCTGCTTCACCATGCATGCAGTCATTGGTCGGTCTACAGTTTAAGTATCAACAACAGCACAACTGACCTCTCGGTTTAATTTAGGTTTCTCTTTGGATAGTGTCTCCTTACATGGTATCTTAATGTAGAGAAGCTGACATCGGCTTCACTTTGCATGCAGTCATTGGTCGGCCGACTGTTTAAGTATCAACAACAGCACAACTGGGGTGGTATAGCTCGGAAGGTAGAGTGGCCGTGCCATCAACCTGAGGGTTGCAGGTTCGATCCCCGCTTGCGCCATCCTAGTCACTGCCGTTGTGTCCTTGGGCAAGACACTTTACCCACCTGCTCCCAGTGCCACCTACACTGGTTTAAATGTAATTTAGATATTGGGTTTCACTATGTTAAGCGCTTTGAGTCACTAGAGAAAAGCGCTATATAAATATAATTCACTTCACTTCACAACTGACCTCTCGGTTTAACTTGGGTTTCTTTTTGGATAGTGTCTCCTTACATGGTACCTTAATGTAGAGAAACTACACCATCATTGGCTACATCGGCTTTACAATGCGTGCAGTCATTGGTCGGTCTACAGTTTAAGTAACAGCACAACTGACCTCTCGGTTTAACTTAGGTTTCTCTTTGGATAGTGTCTCCTTACATGGTATCTTAATGTAGAGAAACTACACCATCATTGGCTGACATCGGCTTCACTATGCATGCAGTCATTGGTCGGTCTACTGTTTAAGTATCAACAACAGCACAACTGACCTCTCGGTTTAACTTGGGTTTCTTTTTGGATAGTGTCTCCTTACATGGTATCTTAATTTAGAGAAACTACATCATCATTGGTTGACATCTGCTTCACAATGCGTGCAGTCATTGGTCGTCTACAGTTTAAAGTATCAACAACAGCACAACTGACCTCTCGGTTTAACCTAGGTTTCTCTTTGGATGGTGTCTCCTTACATGGTATCTTAATGGAGAGAAACTACACCATCATTGTCTGACATCGGTTTCACTTTGCATGCAGTCATTGGTCGGCCGACTGTTTAAGTATCAACAACAGCACAACTGACATCTCGGTTTAACTTGGGTTTCTCTTTGGATAGTGTCTCCTTACATGACACCTTAATGTAGAGAAACTTCACCATCATTGGTTGACATCTGCTTCACTACGCATGCAGTCATTGGTCGGTCTACAGTTTAAGTATCAACAACAGCACAACTGACCTCTCGATTTAACTTGGGTTTATTTTTGGATAGTGTCTCCTTACATGGCACCTTCATTTAGGGAAACTACACCATCATTGGTTGACATCTGCTTCACAATGCGTGCAGTCATTGGTCGGTCTACAGCTTAAAGCATCAACAGCACAACTGACCTCTCTGTTTAACTTAGGTTTCTCTTTGGCTAGTGTCTCCTTACATGGTATCTTAATGTAGAGAAACTACACCATCATTGGCTGACATCGGCTTCACTTTGCATGCAGTCATTGGTCGGTCGACTGTTTAAGTATCAATAACAGCACAACTGACCTCTCGGTTTAACTTGGGTTTCTCTTTGGATAGTGTCTCTTTACATGGTACCTTAATGTAGAGAAATTACACCATCATTGGTTGATATCTGCTTCACAATGCGTGCAGTCATTGGTCAATCTACAGTTCAAGTATTAACAACAGGACAACTGACATCTTGGTTCAACTTTAGTTTCTCTGTAGATAGTGTCTCCTTACCCTGTTTTTTTTTAATGTATAGAAATTATACCATCATTGGATGAATTCTACTTCACTATTCAAACAGTCATTGGTCGGTCTTCAGTTCAAGTATTACCGCCAGCATAACTGACTTGTTGGTTTAACTTGGGTTTCTCTTTATGTAGTGTGATCAACATGTGGTGAAACTACACCATCATTGGCTGACATCTCCTGTACTATCCATGCAGTCATTGATCAGTCTATAATACACACTGACTCATATTTCCCTATAGGTCAATGTTTAGGAACTACGATTAATGCAGACGGAGTATATTGTTATCCACTGGTGTCGCAATAACTGAGTCTACAAGTCAATCATAACAGACCGTCAACTGATTAGGCATTGCCTCATCCACTAGCTCATTGGTTGGTTCAATCAACAAGTCACATTTGTCTTGCCTTTTTGGATAATCACTGATGACATAAACTCCTTACCATCATAGCTTGCTCTTTATTACTATTTATGCAGGCGTTGGTCAATCTAAACATCGATAATTACACCCTTGATCAGCTCACCCAGTTGACAAAAAAAAATGCCTTTGGCTGGACTCTAATTGGATATTCATGCACTTATTGATTGGTCTGTAAGTTAATTGCTACTGGCAGCACATTTAAATTGGTCGGTTCTATTTACATACAACGCACGGTTTTGGAATGTAGAAAAATGTTTTCCGTAATTTAATCTCACTCACTGTTCATGCAGTCATTGCATGAACAGTCATTGGTTTATCATTGCTGCCGGCACCCCTCATTGGTCTGTTTTATCACTTTGTAATTCTAGTCCAGTCTAGACTTATTGCATACTCCCTGAAAACAGAAATTATATACAGTCATTGGCTGGAATCTAATTTAACTATTCATATACTATATTTTCTGGGCTATAGGGCATACTGGTATTCAAGCCGCAACCACCAAATTTTAGAATAAATAAATATAACCGCACCAGTTTTGTAAATATTTATTTACTTCCCTTAATTGTTTTCCAAACGGTGCCTGTAACACGGCAGTACAACGCCCGATCAAACAAAATCAGCTAAACTGACTCAATAACTCCAAGGAGACGTTTTGGTGACTTTATGAAACTGAAACAATACAAAAAGAATGCCAAAGTAAGTCAATAATACTAACAAAGACATTTATCAATCAATCAATCAATCAATGTTTATTCATATAGCCCTTAATCACAAGTGTCTCAAAGGGCTGCACAAGCCACAACGACATCCGCGATACAGAGCCCCCAGTGGGACGTCGGTGTGAGTGACTATGAGAAACCTTGGAGAGGACCGCATATGTGGGTAACCCCCCCTCCCCCAAATTGGGATGAAAACACTCCTACACACATCACACATGGGACAATTTAGTAAGTATGAATTTCTTTAGTTATATTGTGCATGTTATATTGTTATATAGTGCATGTGCTTCACAACACAAAAGTCCTGGGTTCGATTCTGGTCTTGGGATCTTCCTGCATGTTCCCTCCGGGTACTCCGGCTTCCTCCCACCTCCAAAGACATGCACCTGGGGATAGGTTGATTGGCAACACTAAATTGGCCCTAGTGTGTGAATGTTGTCTGTCTATCTGTGTTGGCCCTGCGATGAGGTGGCGACTTGTCCCAGGGTGTACCCCGCCTTCCGCCCGAATGCAGCTGAGTTAGGCTCCAGCAACCCCAGCCACCCCCAAAAAAAGGGACAAGCGGTAGAAAATAGATGGATGGATATATTGTAAAACTTACAAACCTTGCTTGGAGTGATGAATGAAGAATCCTTTCAAGCAGAAACACTTTAGATGAATAGTAGACGTAACGGCACTTGAGCTTCCGGCCTTGTGGTCAACGTGTCCGCCCTGACATCGGTAGGTCGTGAGTTCAATCCCCGGCCAAGTCATACCAAAGACTATACAAATGGGACCCATTCCCTCCCTGCTTGACACTCAGCATCAAGGGTTGGAATTGGGGATTAAATCACCAAAAAATTATTCCCGGGCGCGGCCACTGCTGCTGCTCACTGCTCCCCTCACCTCCCAGGGGGTGATCAAGGGTGATGGGTCAAATGCAGAGAATAATTTTGCCACACCTAGTGCATACTTGCCAACCCTCCCGATTTTTCCGGGAGACTCAAGAATTTCAGTGCCCCTCCCGAAAATCTCCCGGGGCAACCATTCTCCCGAATTTCTCCCGATTTCCACCCGGACAACAATTTTTGGGGGCGTGCCTTAAAGGCACTGCCTTTAGCGTCCTCTACAACCTGTCGTCACGTCCGTTTTTCCTCCATTCAAACAGTGTGCCGGACCACTCATATAGTATATACGTGAATGCAAGGCATACTTGATCATCAGTCATACAGGTCACACTGAGGGTGGCCGTATAAACAACTTTAACACTGTTACAAATATGCGCCACACTGTGAACCCACACCAAACAAGAATGACAAACACATTTCGGGAGAACATCCGCACCGTAACACAACAGAACAAATACCCAGAACCCCTTGCAGCACTAACTCTTCCGGGACGCTACAATATACCACCAAACCCCCACCCCACCTCAACATCTCCCGAATTCGGAGGTCTAAAGGTTGGCAAGTATGTGTGTGACAATCATGGGTACTTTAACTTTAACTTTTAACTTGAAAGGCACAAAACAAAAAGCACATTTCCAACACAGAGCACCTAAAAGATTGGAACCATAACATAAACAATAACAAACCTTTTCAGTGTCTCTGTCGGTGGTATATGAAAACTATTTGTCGATTGCAAAACATTAAAGGGGAACGGGAACATTATCACCAGACCTATGTAAGCGTCAATATATACCTTGATGTTGCAGAAAAAAGACCATATATTTTTTTAACCGATTTCCGAACTCTAAATGGGTGAATTTTGGCGAATTAAACGCCTTTCTAGTATTCGCTCTCGGAGCGATGACGTCACAATCCGCCATTTTCTCAAACACCGAGTCAAATCAGCTCTGTTATTTTCCGTTTTTTCGACTGTTTTCCGTACCTTGGAGACATCATGCCTCGTCGGTGTGTTGTCGGAGGGTGTAACAACACGAACAGGGACGGATTCAAGTTGCACCAGTGGCCCAAAGATGCGAAAGTGGCAAGAAATTGGACGTTTGTTCCGCACACTTTACCGACGAAAGCTATGCTACGACAGAGATGGCAAGAATGTGTGGATATCCTGCGACACTCAAAGCAGATGCATTTCCAACGATAAAGTCAAAGAAATCTGCCGCCAGACCCCCATTGAATCTGCTGGAGTGTGTGAGCAATTCAGGGACAAAGGACCTCGGTAGCACGGCAAGCAATGGCGGCAGTTTGTTCCCGCAGACAAGCGAGCTAAACCCCCTGGATGTCTTGGCTCACACTGTCCCGAAGATGATCAAGAGAAGAATATCGACCCTAGCTTCCCTGGCCTGCTGACATGAGGGTATGTCTACAGAATATATTAATTGATGAAAATTGGGCTGTCTGCACTCTCAAAGTGCATGTTGTTGCCAAATGTATTTCATATGCTGTAAACCTAGTTCATAGTTGTTAGTTTCCTTTAATGCCAAACAAACACATACCAATCGTTGGTTAGAAGGCGATCGCCGAATTCGTCCTCGCTTTCTCCCGTGTCGCTGGCTGTCGTGTCGTTTTCGTCGGTTTCGCTTGCATACGGTTCAAACCGATATGGCTCAATAGCTTCAGTTTCTTCTTCAATTTCGTTTTCGCTACCTGCCTCCACACTACAACCACCCGTTTCAATACATGCGTAATCTGTTGAATCGCTTAAGCCGCTGAAATCAGAGTCTGAATCCGAGCTAATGTCGCTATAGCTTGCTGTTCTTTCCGCCATGTTTGTTTGTGTTGGCTTCACTATGTGACGTCACAGGAAAATGGATGGGTGTATATAACGATGGTTAAAATCAGGCACTTTGAAGCTTTTTTTAGGGATATTGCGTGATGGGTAAAATTTTGAAAAAAAACACTGGGAACTGATTTTTAATGGTTTTAACAATTCTGAAATTGTGATAATGTTCCCCTTTAACCATAATGTTTAGCAAAGAAAAATCCATAAATTGGCCAGACTGTTTTATTAGCCCCTGGGTTCAAATAATTGGGAAAATATAGTGGCTTGTAGTCTGGAAAATATGGTAGTCATTGGTCGGTCTACAGATCAATCATTTTACTGGCAGTAGATCCCTTCCTTACATGCAATGTGAATGTAAACACATCATTATTGACTATTCATCCAGTCATCGGTCGATCTGCAAGTCCATAACTCAGTTTTGTACGTCTATTTCTGACAACCTCGATAACGTCAGCCGAGTCCATTAATTATTATTTTTTTTCCACATAAAGCCGTATCACCCCAAAATCACTCCTCTCACTATAAGCCTCATCACTCCCGCTCCCCTTTAATGAAGTGTAATTATCAGATGTTAGGTGGGCGGCGGAGGTTCTTGCGGGTCGTATGATCTATACGCTGATAAGGGCTCTTAATAACGATCTGTCTCATTCGCTTTCTTCCCTGCTCAGTTTAGGCCCACAACCCACACCCACACCCGTCCATCTCCGGGTCTCTGCGGCCGACTCATCCTTAAAGAGTAATGGCTACCCTGGCTTATTCTTCCAGGTAACCGTGCAGCAGTTTACAGCAAGTGGGCCGCCCGCAGAAGTAAAAGAAAGAGTGTGAGGACAAGAAGACATCAACGGCAATCAAGCAGCAAATCAGCGTCGTTCAAACCGGGTTTTAGCACAGGGCGAGCCAATCAATGGACAGTGTTCAGCGGAAAGTGCTGTTTGTGGTCACAGATGGTTCGAAAAAAAAACCAAAAAAACATCTGTCGAATCAAAATAAGACTCAAATAAAAATCCAAAGGAAGACAACAAAAAGGGCCAAATGGGCTCTGTCGTACAAGGCAATTGAGCAGCGTTTTGGATTAAGTATTAAAGCTCCCTTGTTATGCTGGTTGTTTAAAGGCCTACTGAAAAGACATTTTTTTATTTAAACGGGGATAGCATACTTGATCATTTCGCGATATTGCCATATTTTTGCTGAAAGGATTTAGTAGAGAACATCGACGATAAAGTTCGCAACTTTTGGTCGCTGATAAAAAAAAGCCTTGCCTGTACCTGAAGTAGCGTGACGTCACAAGTTGAAAGTCTCCTCAAGTTTCCCCATTGTTTACACCAGCAGTGAGAGCGATTCGGACTGAGAAAGCAATGATTACCCCATTAATTGGAGCCAGGATGAAAGATTTGTGGATGAGGAACTGAGAGTGAAAGATTAGAGTGCAGTGCAGGACGTATCTTTTTTCGCTCTGACCGTAACTTAGGTACAAGGGCTCATTGGATTCCACACTCTCTCCTTTTTCTATTGTGGATCACGGATTTGTATTTTAAACCACCTCGGATACTATATCCTCTTGAAAATGAGAGTCGAGAACGCGAAATGGACATTCACAGTGACTTTTATCTCCAGGACAATACATCGGTGAAGCACTTTAGCTACAGAGCTAACGTGATAGCTCGGGCTTAACTGCAGATAGAAACAAAAGAAATAAACCCCTGACTGGAAGGATAGACAGAAAATCAACAATACTATTAAACCATGGACCTGTAACTACACGGTTAATGCTTTCCAGCCTGGCGAAGCTTAACAATGCTGTTGCTAACGACGCCATTGAAGCTAACTTAGCTACGGACATCGACAGAGCTATGATAAAAACATTTGCTCTCCACCTACGACAACCCTCATCTGCTCATCAACACCGAAGCTCACCTGCGTTCCAGCGATCGACGAAACGACGAAGAATTTCACCCGATCATCGATGCGGTCGGCGGCTAGCGTCGGATAGCGCGTCTGCTATCCAAGTCAAAGTCCTCCTGGTTGTGTTGCTGTAGCCAGACGCTAATACACCGATCGCATCTACAGCTTTCTTCTTTTCAGTCTCCATTGTTCATTAAACAAATTGCAAAAGATTCACCAACACAGATGTCCAGAATACTGTAGAATTTTGCGAAGAAAACTAAGCCTTTTGTATTGGATACAATGGCGTCCCAATACTTCCGTTTCAACCATCGACGTCACGCGCATACGTCATTCGTTCTATTTTATCCACTAGCGACGCTGAGATCATTATTCATGCATTCGTTACGTCTCGTCTCGACTACTGTAACGTATTATTTTCGGGTCTCCCTATGTCTAGCATTAAAAGATTACAATTGGTACAAAATGCGGCTGCTAGACTTTTGACAAGAACAAGAAAGTTTGATCATATTACGCCTATACTGGCTCACCTGCACTGGCTTCCTGTGCACTTAAGATGTGACTTTAAGGTTTTACTACTTACGTATAAAATACTACACGGTCTAGCTCCGTCCTATCTTGTCGATTGTATTGTACCATATGTCCCGACAAGAAATCTGCGTTCAAAGAACTCCGGCTTATTAGTGATTCCCAGAGCCCAAAAAAAGTCTGCGGGCTATAGAGCGTTTTCTATTCGGGCTCCAGTACTATGGAATGCCCTCCCAGTAACAATTAGAGATGCTACCTCAGTAGAAGCATTTAAGTCCCATCTTAAAACTCATTTGTATACTCTAGCCTTTAAATAGCCCCCCTGTTGGACCAGTTGATATGCCGTTTCTTTTCTTTTCTCCTCTGCTCCCCTTTTCCTTGAGGGGGGGGGGGGCACAGGTCCGGTGGCCATGGATGAAGTGCTGGCTGTCCAGAGTCGGGACCCGGGGTGGACCGCTCGCCTGTGCATCGGCTGGGAACATCTCTGCGCTGCTGACCCGTCTCCGCTCGGGATGGTGTCCTGCTGGCCCCACTATGGACTGGACTCTTACTATTATGTTGGATCCACTATGGACTGGACTCTCACAATATTATGTCAGACTCACTCGACATCCATTGCATTCGGTCTCCCCTAGAGGGGGGGGTTACCCACATATGCGGTCCTCTCCAAGGTTTCTCATAATCATTCACATCGACGTCCCACTGGGGTGAGTTTTTCCTTGCCCTTATGTGGGCTCTGTACCGAGGATGTCGTTGTGGCTTGTGCAGCCCTTTGAGACACTTGTGATTTAGGGCTATATAAATAAACATTGATTGATTGATTGATTGATCATACATAGACGTTTCCAACCGGAAGTTTCGCAGGAAATTTAAAATTGCACTTTATAAGTTAACCCGGCCGTATTGGCATGTGTTGCAATGTTAAGATTTCATCATTGATATATAAACTATCAGACTTTGGGTCGGTAGTAGTGGGTTTCAGCAGGCCTTTAAGCTCGAGAAAAAGGCAATTAGAATTATACATTATGCCCCATATAGAGCGCATACCAATGATCTGTTCATAGTGAGTAATTTTCTTAAACGACATGATTCAATCCAATACAGTAGCCTTCAAGTTATGTTTATGGCCTCACAAAGAGCTCTACAGAGTCTGTTTTCACTCAGAGATGGTCCACATGAACTCAGCTGTGTCCTGAAATTCAAACATACCATGGTGAATTCCACATTCAAGGCTCAAACGTTATCTATAGCGGGTGTGAAACAGTGGGACAATGCGAGCGGTGAAGTTAAACTGTGTTCTAGCCGAAGAGTGTTCAACCTTGCGGTAAAAAATGTGTTGTTGGGGAAACTATCAAAAACATGACTAGTTGTTTGGACTATCTCAACTGTGGGACACAGGTGCAAAAGAACTCACTGTGGAATAAGGGACATAACACACCAGACAAGGCTTCAGAAGATGAAAGATACCCAGGAAAGATGGAGCATTTGTCAATAGCTTAATGCTATTGACAAAGTATTTTCCAGCATGTTATTCTCGTTCTGAAATTGTCATGTATCCATCAAATCTGCTGTTGAAACTTGGACTATATAAGCAACATATAAGTTGATTGTAAATTAGGGGCGAGACATGGATAAGCATTCTTCCTTTTTTTCCCGTATCTCTTTTCGGTGGGTGCCGTTGCATGTCTGTCAAATTACAAAGAGTGATGAAGTGTTGCTATATATGTCTGTCTGCTGGAATAAATGAATTCATTCATCCACTCATAAGCAAAACGGACATCTAAGTGATGTTTGAACAGCAATATTTGGCTTATGAGCACCAAATGTGAGAAACTCTTGTCACTCGCGTGCTCCACTTCTGAGAGAAGCGGAGTTCAAACAGTTGCTTTTTGAAGCTGCGGCTTTTCATGACATCATGAAGGAAAAACCTCGTGGACATGACACTGCCTCTGACCCGCGCTGGATAGTACATCACTTCACAGAGGACAGCTACGGTGGAAAAAGAGAAATGAAAAAAAAGGCTTTGCTACACATCCCAAACTAAAGCCTGCTAACTAGTGATGGGTAAATGATGCCTCAGTGAGTGTATGGCACACTGAAACTGTACCCATACACTCATGTTTTATAATCCTCCGTCTGCTATATTAAAACAACTCACTACATTTGTCTTGCAAATAAGATCACCAGTTAGCACATATAATTATCATTTTTTGTTTGTTTTAATGAAAAGCTGCGCAGAAAGGAATATGAAACGTACAACTCTGGTCAGTGAGCCAAATAGTAAACAGGAAAAGATGAACATTTATCTTATTTAGTGCCGCAAGACCAACCTGATCCTACACATTTTTAATTTCCTTTCTCTTAGTTCCAATTAGAGGTGTCCAAACTTTTACCACCAAGGGCCGCATAACGAAAAGTCAAAGTATGCGGGGACCATTTTTTTATTTTGTTTAAAAAAAAATTCTGAAAACAAAGAACATAATGTCATGTCTGTCTTGACTTTCCAATAATTTCTACAACTCTTATTTTATTTATTTCCTCCAGAAGGTCTTATCTTTATCCATGTGATGTCGGATGAAACAAAAATTGAGCTGTTTGGCCACAAAACACAGCAATATGTTTGGAGGAGAAAAAGTAAGGCCTTTAATCCCAGGAACAGCATTCCTACTGTCAAGCATGGTGGTGGTAGTGTTACACTCTGGGCCTGTTTTGCTGCCAATGGAACTGGTGCTTTACAGAGAGTAAATGGGACCATGAAAAAGTGGTATTACCTGCAAATTCGTCAGGACAACCTAAAATCATCAACCCGGAGGTTGGGTCTTGGGCGCAGTTGGGAGTTCCAACAGGACAATGACCCCAAACACACGTCAAAAGTGGTAAAGGAATGGCTAAATCAAGCTAGAATCAAGGTTTTAGAATGGCCTTCCCAAAGTCCAGACTTAAACATGTGGACAATGCTGAAGAAACAAGTCCATGTCAGAAAACCAACAAATTTAGCTTTGTCAAGAGGAGTGGTCAAAAATTCAACCAGAAGCTTGTGGATGGCTACCAAAAGCGCCTTATTGCAGTGAAACTTGCCAAGGGACATGTAAGCAAATATTAACATTGCTGTATGTATACTTTTGACCCAGCACATTTGCTCACATTTTCAGTTGATCCATAATAAATTCATAAAAGAACCAAACTTCATGAATGTGTTTTTTGACCAACAAGTATGTGCTCACAATAAAAGACAAGTTGTCTAATATGTTCACTATTTTATTTAAGGACAAACTTGCAATAATAGAACAGAATATAATGGAATAGAACAGACAGTACTTTATTGATCCCTGGGGGAAATTCAGCACCACAGTTCGCTCACAATAGACAATAATAATAATAAATAATATAATATATATATAATATATTATATATACAATATATAATATATGAATAATATAAATATATTCTACATATATTCTAGGAATATATGTAGAATATATGTATGTACCCTAATATATTTTGTTAAAATAAAGCCGATAATGACATTTTTTATGGTCCCCTTTATTTAGAAAAGTACCAAAAAGTACCAAAATTTATTTTGGTACCGGCAACGGAACAAAAATATTGGTATCGGGACAACACTACTACATACACGCACAAATAAAAGGGTGTATTCCAAGTAGGGTTACTATCAATCAATCAATCAATCAATGTTTACTTATATAGCCCTAAATCACGAGTGTCTCAAAGGGCTGCACAAACCACAACGACATCCTCGGCTCAGATCCCACATCAGGGCAAGAAAAAACTCAACCCAATGGGATGACAATGAGAAAATAATTGACTAAATACTAAAAATAATTTGAAACTGTCTAAATTCCAGCATACTGGAGAGACTTCTATAGGGCTCGAAAGGGCAAAGTGATTTCGCAATGCATCGTGGGGTTGTGGTAGCCTTTTTTGCTGGCCTAAGCTTTTGTTTACATGGCTGTACCCGTGGTAGTGCGAGAGAGCGCAACAAACTGGATTAAAACGGATCGTACCAAGACAAAGTGTACCCTATTCCAAAAGCTCGCTACGTGGACCCCGACTCACCAAAAATTGATTAACGTGGACCCCGGCTTAAACAAGTTGAAAAACTAATAATAAAACATGCTTTGATTCCAATTTACCAGTCTGAAAATGTCGGGAACACACCAACACGTACCGGGCCATGGCGTTAAAAGTGATGTTTGATGGTCTCACGGCTGCTATCCACACCATTCGCCGTCTATTATCTCACTAACCCGCGTTGGTTGGCTTCGCTTTGAGAATTTCACCAAATCGTTTTATTTTTCCGAAACGATCACGACAACCATTGCAGGAGTTAACTATGCCGCACATCCGCACCTTGTTTTGAACTTGTTAAAGACGAGTGTCAGAATAATTGTATCTAAGTTATCACAAAACTTTGTGTTGCCATGAGTTCCCGGCGAGAAGACAAAAGCTGTCTTTGATCCAACCAAGAAGAAGGCTTGTAAAACTCCACTGTGTAGGATGGGAAGCAACATGGTGTTCTGTTTCTTTGATGTATTGTAATCAACAGAAAGATATTGTCTTGACCCGAGATCTACAAAGCGAAAAGGAAGCAGGATCTGACTCCCCTCCAGGGACCTCTTCTTTGAACTGTTTTACGACCTTTTCTGTGAACTGTTCACAACCTTTTCTTTAAACTGTTTTGTAATCAAAAGCGATGGCTGTTTACGACCCCCGTGCCTTATAAACAGCTGTTGCCATGTAATCAGAGAAAGTCCAAATAAAAAGAGGAGGCGTACAATCTTTCGTCAGAGCGTGCTGGAGACTGTACAAGAGTACAGCCCAGACGTTTCTCCTCAATTGAGCCAAATTGAATTCTGTCTCTGTTTAATTCCTTGCTTCTTGTCTTGTTTAATAGATGTCATCAGTGTTTGAACCTGACAACGAAAACAAAAGTTTCGCTCAAAGTCTTGCATTAAATAAGCGGCTCAGAGGCCCAAGCCCCACAATGCATTGTGTTTACTACATCACACTTCCAAGCCCCGACAGTGGAACGTTTCGTACAGCAGAATATAGTGCAACGAATCATATTACAAAACAAGTATTTACATGCTTTCAGACTGTGTAAGGAGTGTCTAACTTTTAGTACAGTTTCCTCCTAAACTTTTGTGAGATCTTGTTAAACCGAAGGAGAAAAACGCGGCCCATGCCAAAGAGCTAAAACGCCTCGGTGCTCTGCCCAAACTAACACTAAGCTTCATTATATCCGTCTCGCTTTGCTGTTTCAAAGCCTTCTTATACTGCTTGTGACAATAAAATCCTTATTGTCATCCATAAAGCTCATAAACGAAGGGGGCGCCATCGCAGATCAATTCATGCAAATAGCTCCGTGATCATCACCATGACGACTGATTCGGCTCCAAGAAAGACAGTTGAGGCAGAAAGCAGAGTTTGAGCCCGAGGTCGTTATAAATGCAATTTACGGCAGGATTCAACTTTCATTGTGATAATAATATAAGAACACTCTAGTCTGATAAGGGTTTGTTTTATTCAGCTCTGTTGCCCGGAAATGCATTCATGTGTTCCGGCGTGCTTCTGTTATCTGGCCCAATGAGATTAGATTTATTAGGAACTGCCAAGGCCTGCAGTGACATCACTGCATTCAATGGCATTGATCATGCATAAATCCACCAAAAACGTTACCTTGTGTAACCAAGGCGCTTCGGCCTCCTGCCTTTATCCTATTCTGCACAGGGACGCGAGCCCTGGTCGTTCGCATGAGAGGCAAGAGTGCTGACCACTGAGCTAAAAGTCCAGCTTAAAGGCCTACTGAAATGCGATTTTCTTATTTAAACGGGGATAGCAGGTCCATTCTATGTGTCATACTTGATCATTTCGCGATATTGCCATATTTTTGCTGACAGGATTTAGTAGAGAACATCGACGATAAAGTTCACAACTTTTGGTCGCTGATAAAAAAAGCCTTGCCTGTACCGGAAGTAGCAGACGAGTAGCGTGACGTCACAGGTTGTGGAGCTCCTCACATCCGCACATTGTTTACAATCATGGCCACCAGCAGCGAGAGCGATTCGGACCGAGAAAGCGACGATTCCCCCATTAATTTGAGCGAGGATGAAAGATTTGTGGATGAGGAAAGTGAGAGTGAAGGACTAGAGGGCAGTGGGAGCGATTCAGATAGGGAAGATGCTGTGAGAGGCGGGTGGGACTTGATATTCAGCTGGGAATGACTAAAACAGTAAATAAACACAAGACATATATATACTCTATTAGCCACAACACAACCAGGCTTATATTTAATATGCCACAAATCAATCCCGCATAACAAACACCTCCCCCCTCCTGTCCATATTACCCGCCAATACAACTCAAACACCTGCACAACACACTCAATCCCACAGCCCAAAGTACCGTTCACCTCCCCAAAGTTCATACAGCACATATATTTCCCCAAAGTCCCCAAAGTTACGTACGTGACATGCACGCACGTACGGGCAAGCGATCAAATGTTTGGAAGCCGCAGCTGCATGCGTACTCACGGTACCGTGTCTGCGTATCCAACTCAAAGTCCTCCTGGTAAGAGTCTCTGTTGTCCCAGTTCTCCACAGGCCAATGGTAAAGCTTGACTGTCATCTTTCGGGAATGTAAACAATGAAACACCAGGCTGTGTTTGTGTTGCTGCAGCCGCCCGCAATACACCGCTTCCCACCTACAGCTTTCTTCTTTGCTGTCTCCATTGTTCATTGAACAAATTGCAAAAGATCCACCAACACAGATGTCCAGAATACTGTGGAATTTTGCGATGAAAACAGACGACTTAATAGCTGGCCACCATGCTGTCCCAAAATGTCCTCTACAATCCGTGACGTCACGCGCAGGCGTCATCATACCGAGACGTTTTCAGCAGGATATTTTGCACAAAATTTAAAATTGCACTTTAGTAAGCAAACCCGGCCGTATTGGCATGTGTTGCAATGTTAAGATTTCATCATTGATATATAAACTATCAGACTGCGTGGTCGGTAGTAGTGGGTTTCAGTAGGCCTTTAAAGTCTGGCTACCTTGGCAGCCGGCACACTCAGTTGTCAGGGATTGAGAGTAACTAATACCCGCGTGGAACAGACATACTGGCTGACCCCCGTCACACTTGCACCTTGTAAACAACACCTTCATCAACATTGTGATGGTTAAGCTGGGAAACTGGGAGTTCAAGCAAAACGTAGTTTATTCAAGATTGCATTTTGACTTAGTGTAATGCAGGGGTGACAAACTAATTTTAGATCGGGGGGAGGGGGGGCCACATGGAGAAGAATCTACTCCCATGTGGGCCGGACTGGTAAAATCACGGCACGATAACTTAATGATAAAAACAACATCAGATTGTTTTCTTTGCTTAAAAATAGAACAAGCACATTCTGAAAATGTACACCCAACCAATTGATCAGAATCAGGTGTCCCAATCAGGTGTATACAATCAAGCACTTAGGCATGGAGACTGTTTCTACAAACATTTGTGAAAGAATGGGTTGCTCTCAGGAGTTTAGTGATTTCCAGCGTGGAACTGTCATAGGATGCCACCTGTGCAACAAATCCAGTCGGGAAATGTCCTCGCTCCTAAATATTTCAAAGTCAACTGTTGGCCTTATAAGAAAAT
>NC_084560.2:32737920-32775420 GCF_033978685.3 Nerophis lumbriciformis
ACGATACCGCAGCATCTAAAGTTTAAATTACAGCAAGGAAGCAAGCTAACGTTAGCATGTGTCCTTTACATTTATCCGAGGAGACTGAGGGCAGCAAGATGCAGCAAATTCTTGCATTTTAACGCTAAGAAAACGGAAATGTTGATCATCGATTCTGCTGGACAAAGGCACTTGTTTAAGGGTACCTGTAGGTGTGCAAAGTTAACGAAGTTTGAATGTTTTTGACAAGATCATTCAAAAATGCTTTTCAGCAGGTCGTGACTTTGCAGTCACTCCCAATCCTTTTTCCTCTACTGTTCCCGGCCGCTACTGTTAAAGACAACAGGTGATTAGATAACTCGTACCACCTGGGAGATCTAATCACCTGTTCAGCTGTGTCTCGCCGTCGGCACTGCCACGCCACCGTCTGACAGTGCTCTGTCCTCAGCACCATGGACAGAGGCGGTGACCTCGGCTCCTGCAGGCAGCGCTGGCCACACCTCCCTCCACAGTACCACTTTGAAATTTGATAATAAAACAATTGTACAAAGCACGGGTATTATCTTCGACCCAACTGTCTCGTTTAAGTCACACATTAAGAGTGTTGCTAAAAACAGCCTTCTTTCATCTCCGTAATATCGCTAAAATCGTTCCCATTTTGTTCTTAAGTGACGCTGAGATCCTTATTTATGCGTTCGTTACACCTCGTCTCGATTACTGTAACAGATTATTTTCGGGTCTCCCTATGTCTAGCATTAAAATATATCAGTTGGTACAAAAAGCAGCTGCTAGACTTTTGACATGAACAAAAAAGGTTTGATCATATTACGCATATACTGGCTCACCTGCACTGGCCCTTGGTACACTTAAGATGCGACTTTAAGGTTTTATTATTTACGTATAAAATACTAAACGGTTTAGCACCATCTTATCTTGCTGATTGTAGTGTACTCTACCTTCCGTCCAGAAACCTACATTCCAAGAACACCGGCTTATTAGTGATTCCCAGAGTCCAAAAAAAATCAGCGGGCTATAGAGCGTTTTCTATTCGGGCTAAAAGTACTCTGGAATGGCCTACTGGCACCAGTTCGAGATGCTACCTCGGTAGAAGCATTTAAGTCCCACCTGAAAACTCATGTATATAGTCTAGCTTTTGAATATACTCTGTTTTAGACCAGTTGACCTGCCGCTTCTCTTTTCTGCCCCCCTCTCCTGCAAAGAGAGGTTACCAAATGGCCACAAATAATCCCTGTAGAGATACCAGTCTGGAGGAAGTGCTAGGTGTTCAAAGTCTTGATTGAACTTTTGAGGAAACCGTAGAGCTGCAGCAAAGTGGACATTGTACAGTCAAACATCCCAAGTTGAAGCACAACAGCAGGGTAAAATAAGATTAGCATACGAGACATCAATTTATATAAAGGAGACTGAGGGCATCAAGAAAATGGAGCACAGCTACATAGTGGAGACTCTGGAGTATAATTCCAAAGCATCCACAATTAAAACGCAGCACAAGAGCAAGCTCTTACTGGATCGGTTCGCAGCCGAGTGTGAAGCGACTGGGATGAGAATCAGCACCTCCAAGTACGAGTCCATGGTTCTCGCCCGGAAAAGGGTGGAGTGCCATCTCCGGGTTGGGGAGGAGACCCTGCCCCAAGTGGAGGAGTTCAAGTACCTCGGATTAGTGAGATCGACAGGCGGATCGGTGCGGCGTCTTCAATAATGCGGACTCTGTATCGATCCGTTGTGGTGAAGAAGGAGCTGAGCCGGAAGGCAAAGCTCTCAATTTATTGCGTGATCTACGTTCCCGTCCTCACCTATGGTCATGAGCTTTGGGTTATGACCAAAAGGACAAGATCACGGGTACAAGCGGCCGAAATTAGTTTCCTCCGCCGGGTGGCGGGGCTCTCCCTTAGAGATAGGGTGAGAAGCTCTGCCATCCGGGGGGAGCTCAAAGTAAAGCCGCTGCTCCTCCAAATCGAGAGGAGCCAGATGAGGTGGTTCGGGCATCTGGTCAGGATGGACCGGTAGGAGGCCACGGGGAAGACCCAGGACACGTTGGGTAGACTATGTCTCCCGGCTGGCCTGGAAACGCCTCGGGATCCCCCGGGAAGAGGTGGACCAAGTGGCTGGGGAGAGAAAAGTCTGGGCTTCCCTGCTTAGGCTGCTGCCCCCACGACCCAACCTCGGATAAGCGGAAGAAGATGGATGGATGGATGGATGGACGAGAGCAAGCTAACATATGCATGTGTCCTTGGAAATATATTCAACAGAAGTCTGAGGGCAACAAAAAAAACAGGCTGCATCAGCAAAGTGGAGACTATGGAGTAAAATACTTTATTTCTTTAGCCACAAAACCTCAAATGTTACAATGGTGCATGCATGGAAAGCCATTGACGCAGCAGCTGTGCTGGGAACTACAACCGACTAGGTATGACACGTATAACTTCATTGTACTCTGTATTACGTGCTTGTGCCCACAGAAATGCATCAACAGTGAGTATATTCATGTCAAGCTTAGTAGTACGATCTATTTTTGCATAATGAGAAGAGGTGTGTCAACTACAGAGGTTGGTTTAGTAGCCAATGCACAAAAGTGGAGACTGTGGAATAATAATAATAATATCGCAGCATGTAAAATAAAAGCAAAGCAAGGGGGAAAGCAAACGCTCGCATGTGTCCTTGACATTTATCCGAGATGAGACTGAGGGCAGTAAGATAACGGAGAGCTGGAGCAGGTGGAAACAGTGCAGTGAAACATCCAAACAACAACAAGATGGGCTAAAATTAGCATTTGGGACTACAATTTGTCTAAAGAAGAAGAGTTCCATGGATTTTATACAAAAAACTGGCGTACACTCAAATCCAGAAAATGGCGTAAGCAAAAAAACCAAAAAAACTATTTTGATGTATTGAAGTGTGCACACGCACTAATCCAAGAACATTTATTTTTGACATCCAATCAACGTGGAATTGACTGCACATGTTTGTTGGGCATACCCAGGCCACACCCTCGTATAAATACATAAATCACATTGAAATTCTCCACATTCTACCCAATCAGAATTCAGTGCCAAGCAGGTAGGAGGCTTTCTGTCTGGTGTTTCGAGCGAAGGAAAGAAGGTTGACTGTGCGAGCCTGTCAATGCTGTGGGCTCCGAGAACCGCACACAGGCTGAAATAAAAAAAACTAAAAAAAACGGTCGGACATTAGGAAAAAGGTGAAGAAGAAGATGGGTGTGCATTGTCAAAACAGGCAAGGGGAGCATAGATAAAGTGGTGCTGCACCCCGTTTGAAAAGATAGTCGTCGTAATGACATTTAAAACTTTAGAAGAGGAGGGTGACTCGAATTACCCCCAATACAAACATTAATTTGTGTAATTTACATCAAAATGTGTTCATAGAGTAGCCTGCTCACAGCCAGATTAGAGTTTCATGTGAAAGTTATGTAATAAATGGTTTGCAATCTTTTAAATGTAAACATGTCAGCGGAAATATTTGCGCCTTGTTTGACTACTCAGTTTATTAATACAACTCAGGAGAGCTTCTTGCGGTAGGAGCACCATCTCCGGTGCCATTAATTTGCCTTAAACCATCGCCCGATTGGCCAAGCTGTGCTGGACTCACAGGAACACATCGTGACAGCAATAGGTGGCAAAATGATCTTCTAGATACAGTCGTGGTCAAACGTTTACATACACTTGTAAAGAGCATAATGTCATGGCTGACATGGACTTGTTTCTTCAGAGTTTAAGTCAAGACTTTGCGATGGCCATTCTAAAACCTTCATTCTAGCCTGATTCAGCAATTCCTCTACCATTTTTGACATGTGTTTAGGGTCATTATCCTGTTGGAACAGCCAACTGCGCCCAAGACCCAACCTCTGGGCTGATAATTTTAGGTTGTCCTGAAGAATTTGGAGGTAATCCTCCTTTTTCATTGTCCACTTTCCTCTCTGTAAAGCACCAGTTCCATTGGCAGAAAAACAGGCCCAGAGCATAATACTACCACCACCATGCTTGATGGTAGGCATGGTGTTCCTGGGATTAAAGGCCTCACCTTTTCTCCTCCAAACATATTGCTGGGTATTGTGGCCAAACACCTCATTTTTTGTTTCATCTGACCACATAACTTTCTTCCAGAAGGTCTTATCTTTGTCCAATAGATGAAATATTACAATGAATACGAAGCATAAAATGCCTTAGCAAAAAAGTTAATTTTGTGTCTTCGCTTCGATCGTTTTACCTTGTTGAAATCAATTGTTGGCAAAGCCCGAACGGCCGCCTCTGCGTGTCGCCAAAGTATCCACAGTCTGTGGAAACGTGTGTACGTGAGCCATGTTTATGTCAATTTCAGTCTTAATCAGTGTTGGGACTAACGCGTTACAAAGTACTGTAACGCCGTTAGTTTCGGCGGTTAGTTTCGCGTTATTTTTTATATTCAGTAACTCAGTTACCGTTACTACATGCTGCGTTACTACATAAAAAATAATGTCAAATAATGCAGTATCGGCTAGAAACAGAAGATCTGAGTGTGTTTTATTGGAGCGCTGCGGTGTCGTCCTTCTGTGTCACAAGGAAAAGAAAAGGCGTGTTTTGTGTGGGTGGGGGCGGAGGGGGCTCCCAGACCGTAGTTGAGGAGCGCAGGAGAGACGTTCCTCCAGGGCCTATGTACTTCGGGGCTAACAACCTTCACTTTACCTGGCAGTGGGTCTTTACAGCTCCGGACTCGAGGGTGAATGACGAGGCCGGCGGTTTGTTGCAACTTTGTGACTTTATTGGTGTCTTGCACCGTGCACGTAGCCATCCACCGAGCTAGAGCACATGCACGCGCTCCCTCACCTCTCTCGCCCACTCACTCACTGACGTCACTCACCTCCCATGCTGTCATATCTTAAAGGACCACACACACACACGCTACTTTCATAACAACTAACAAGTCATCATGGCGAAGCCAGAAGTCGAGTTTCTTAACATTCTCACTACTTTTCTTTTGTCGAGCACAAAGAAAAGAACATTTCAGTTAAATGTAAGTTGTGTCTTGGATCAAAGATCCCATCTACTTAAAGTTAAAGTGCCAATGATTGTCACACACACACTAGGTGTGGCAAAATTATTCTCTGCATTTGACCCATCACCCTTGAACACCCCCTGGGAGGTGAAGGGAGCAGTGAGCAGCAGCAGCAGTGACCGCACCCGGGAATACTGCCCAAAACAGCAATTCAAATCTGCTGAAACAGCTACAAAAGCAACATGCTTCGACGAAGCTAGTAAAGAGAGACACAGACACAGACTCCGATGCCACTTTACCTCCACCTAAGGATTTTAACGGAGGCACTGCTAGCCAAGACAACATTGATAGAGCCATTGCAGCGTATGTGCTAGAAGAAATGCAGGCTATTTCTACAGTGGAGTCACCCGCTTTCAGGCAGCTGATTAGCATGATACCGGCGTCCAACAGCAAATGGCACGGAAAACATGTTCCAAGTACCTGGACACAGTGGACAGTGAGTACATAAACATGGAAAGTGAGCTAAAGAAAACAATCCAAACTCTGTCTCTGCTCATCATTCATCATTGAAGGTACACACTCTGTCAATTATCTTATATACTCTTTCATTCTAAACTTCTAGAGTGTTTGATTATCACATCACTCTAAATATATAGACTTAAAGTTTACAAACATAAAGAGGGATCCTAGTGGGCCAGGGCAATCTTTTCTTATCTCTAAACTAAAACTGGGGAAATGTGTAGAGTGTTCTGGGCTTCAGTACAGTGTTGATCTCCTGAAGACATGATTGTATTTCACAATTCCTTGAGAGAGAAAAAATGCCTGGTTAAGCTTTGTGTATATCATGTGTGCCTTCCTTGGGTGAAGCCAGGTTTACAGCTATGCTGTTTGTTACTTATGTATGTTATGTTGCAGCTATTTAAAATAGTTGTGTCGACTTGTTCTGGCCTGAAATAAATTGGCCCTTTGAAACATTTCTTTGTCTTTGTGTGTTGTATGTAGACCACATTGCTTTCTGAGTTCAGTGATGCAAATGAATGTCAAGTTGATCAACAGATTGTATTATTCTCCAGTGCAATAACAGTACTGAAATGAAGGCTAAAAGAGCATTAATGGGAGCTTTAAAAAAAAAAGTAGAAGAAGTAACTAAATAGTTACTTTTCACAGTAACGCATTACTTTTTGGTGTAAGTAACTGAGTTAGTAACTGAGTTACTTTTGAAATAAAGTAACTAGTAACTGTAACTAGTTACTGGTTTTCAGTAACTGCTCTTGATACACCTAAACTTTACCATGAAAAAAGGGCGTACGCCAGGTTTTTGTGCATACACGCACTAAAAAGATGAGGTCCCTGGTCAAGTCGGTAATAACGGACAAAACATTCATCCAACCCCTTTTTAAAAGTTCTTGCTATTTTCTACCAGTCGAGACACACCAAGAATCTCTAATGGCAGAGAGGCGTGAGCTCAATAAACAGACCCCGGATGCACCCTGTGTGGCGCGTATGATTGCATGCTGATCGGATACATGCACTCGTCATGTCCCACTGTAAACAAATTTAATGGCCTTTCTTTGCACCATGCATTGTTATTATTATTATTATTATTTTGCTATCTGTAATATACATTGCACTGTAATGCACGGCGGGGGTGTTGCATTAAAGTGCCGAGCTCACCAGCTGAGGAACACAAAGACGGATATAGCAACAAGAAGGTTAATGTAATTTCTCATTTGCATACATATTGGCTGACTATAATTTAAAGGCAACTTAAAGCTCGGAGAGAAGAACCAAAAAACAATACAAAACTAATCCTCATCTGCGGGATTTACTCCTAAAGACGCCTGAAGGTGACGTTAACTTCAAAGGGTGGGTGATTTTGTTTTATTTGAGTTTTATTAGACAGTAGTTAACTTTTTTCTTTTAAACTTTTATGACAGAGGAGAACGTTAACTAGTTCAACACAACCACTTTCTAATAATGATACATAGGTCACGCTAACATGGCGAGTTATTTTGTTTTATTCAATACCGGTCACGTATTAAGTGAATATCTGTCAACATTTGCACTTCTTAGTACGGGTAGAAAAATAGAGTACTTTAAAATATACAAAACAATACATTACAACTGTGTTGTATGGTAAAGTCCTTGTCTCGAATCTGACAATTGTGTGCTGCTTTATATGATTATTTTGTTTTATTATTTTTTTTATTATTTATTAAAAGTATTTTTTTTGTACAACAAAATCACTTTTTATTTTATATATATATATATATGTATATATATATATATATATATATATATATATATATATATATATATATATATATAGGCAACCACAGTACTTGTTTTTGCTCTTTTTATTTTTTTCCTCTATATATATATATATATATATATATATATATATATACACATATATATAGGCAACCACAATACTTGTTTTTGCCCCTTGTATTTTTTTCCTCTATTTTTAAAAAATATTTAAAATGATTTTCAAAGCAGGATAATTAATTCATGTCTTGTGTTTATTTTAATTATTTACAAATACAAATTGTATTTTGGTTCAGTTTTGTCGTGGATAATGTCTTTCTATGAAAGTTAAGAATATTCGAAAAGTGTTGAAGTCACTTACCGAATCACTATTGAAGGCATTGGCGTTGTTAGGCCTATTTTAGGGGGGCTCAAGCCCCCCTAAAATATTCTTAAGCCCTCCTAAATAATTTGGTGTTATTTTTTTTTTACAAATACATATTCATTATAAAGTGGCCCGAATATGAGTTTAAATAAATAATCATATAACCTGTTATTATTCACTCAGTTTCCCCTCACTTCGTAGCGTAAGGTAGAGAGCCCCTTTAGTGCGTCGGAATCCAATCCATTTGACTTGTTCATATAGAAAATGCCCACATCACTCAAATTCCAGTCTGCATTTTCTCTGCGACCTTGCTTGCGGTCCTGCAGGTGTACGAAGCACATTACCTTCCTTTACAATGAGTGAAGCTGCACGAAACTTTGTGTGTGCAATTGTAAATAATTCAGTTTTTAAGTTTTGTGTTTCTTGTAGAATCTATATAAAGTAATATACATTAGCCTATTGTTAAAATAATGAAAAAAAACATCATTAAATATATTTGTCTTATTGTATTGTTACATTAATAGCTGTTGTATTATTATAAGATGGCTGGTTAAACATTTCATAGGATTTTCAGAGGGAGGAAAAACCAAGAAAATTAATATAAAATGTCAAATGAATAAATACATAAAAAGAAAAAGAAAAAAATGGTTAAAAGCCATCGTTCCGGGGAGCATTTCATTTCGTCCCGTGCATTTTTTTTTAAATAATAATAATAACAATGAATAATTTCTAAGTCTTTGTTAGCCGTTTGTGAAGTTTTGTGCTTGTGCGTTACGTTTGCTCGCATCCTGTGCATCTCCTGGGGGCCAAGCCCCCCTGTCCTTAAAAGCTAGTGACGCCCCTGATTGAAGGTGACTAGTCTTTATTTATTTTAGTTTTATCATACAGTGGTTAACTTGTTTTTCAAAACGTGTGTGTGATCCACAAGGCCCAAACACAGGGGGCTTTTGTAAAGTTTGATTTGTTTTTATCTTGTTTCAATATGTATGCTACAAAAAAAAGACATCCAAAATGCTAAGATGAAATAAATGTAGCTGTACAAGTTCAACAATAAGGTTGCTTAATCAAAACCATATCAAAAATGCACAATGGTCCGTTCCATCTGGATAGCGTAACACAGACGTCATAACGTCATCAAAGTTCACCCATAAGGATTCAAACACAGCACCAACATTTTGTAACATCCTAAAGGTGAGAGACGGAAGATAAAACCAATAAATCTATCTGTGGCAGCATAAGAGAAAGTTATATTATAGTTTCATGTTATAGTTTCATTCCATGACATATAACTGTAGTGTGTTCAAAGACCCTGGGTTAAGGTTACGAACAGAGGTGTCATGAGATGCACTAATAATATAAAACAATTACAATAATTTTGTATTAATATTATCCACTGATGCACATTCACACATGAATCAGTTCATCTCAGCTTTACAATGTGAAGTAAAGGAACAGTTGACATCTCTAAAATCATATTTCACTGAATAATGACTAAATTCATGTTATGGCCACTTCATATTGAATTTATTGGCACTTTTCTGGAAAAAAATAAAAATAAAATAAACTATTTTAGATACAGATATGTTAAAAAGGTCAAAAACCTAATCAAGGTTTTTGCGTGTTTTAAAAACGTTGACGTTAACGTCATTTTCCACTTATACGATGGTTAACACGGAGAAGGAGTACCCACTACACACCTCTGTACATAGGGGGGGACAAAGGTGGACAGGGTGAAAACCTTTAAATTCCTCGGTTCACAACACCCAACAAACAATAAAGAAAGCCCAGCAGCGACTGTACTTCCTAAGAAGGCTGAGAAAATTTGGCATGCCATCCAAAATTCTCAGCAACTTCTATAGAAGTACGGTTGAGAGTGTCCTTACCAGCTCGATCACGGTCTGGTATGGAAACTGCACTGCTAAGGACAGGAAGGCACTCTAGCGAGTGATTAAAACTGCTCGGTACATCAGGAGCAGCCTTTCCCTCACTACAGGACATGTACTCTACGAGAGCCACCAGGAGAGCACACAACATCATAAAGGACAGTACACACCCCCAGCAGAGTCTCTTCAGCCTCCTACCATCAGGCAGACGATACAGGAGCCTGAAATCCAGGACTACGAGACTGACAAACAGTTTCTACCCACAGGCCATCAGGCTTGTGAATGCTAACTTGTGAATGCTAACTTGTGAAAGCTAGCCCCCCCCCCCCCGTTTTACTTTTGTCTTTTTGAACAAAAGACAGCTACCATGACCACCCCCGAACTGTGAACCATCACTGTAGACACTTTTCACCTTTGATCACTAAAGACACTTTAACTGCTGCTGTGACCAAATGTCACCTCCATATTTATACTGTTGATTGTCAATCAGAATGTGCAATAATGTAATATTACTTACTGTGCCTTGTATATACATTTTTATTTTATTTTTTTCATTTTTAGCTAAGTACCGTGTGACTTGTTGAAGGGTGGACTAGCAAAGTAAGATTTTCATTGTACGGCAAACTGTCTGTTTAAAGGGGAACATTATCACCAGACCTATGTAAGCGTCAATATATACCTTGATGTTGCAGAAAAAAGACCATATATTTTTTTTACCGATTTCCGAACTCTAAATGGGTGAATTTTGGCGAATTAAACGCCTTTCTAATATTCGCTCTCGGAGCAATGACGTCACAACGTGGCGTCACATCGGGAAGCAATCCGCCATTTTCTCAAACACCGAGTTAAATCAGCTCTGTTATTTTGCGTTTTTTCGACTGTTTTCCGTACCTTGGAGACATCATGCCTCGTCGGTGTGTTATCGGAGGGTGTAACAACACGAACAGGGACGGATTCAAGTTGCACCAGTGGCCCAAAGATGCGAAAGTGGCAAGAAATTGGACATTTGTTCCGCACACTTTACCGACAAAAGCTATGCTACGACAGAGATGGCAAGAATGTGTGGATATCCTGCGACACTCAAAGCAGATGCATTTCCAACGATAAAGTCAAAGAAATCTGCCGCCAGACCCCCATTGAATCTGCCGGAGTGTGTGAGCAATTCAGGGACAAAGGACCTCGCTAGCACGGCAAGCAATGGCGGCAGTTTGTTCCCGCAGACGAGCGAGCTAAACCCCTTATCGACCCTAGCTTCCCTGGCCTGCTGACATCAACTCCAAAACTGGACAGATCAGCTTTCAGGAAAAGAGCGCGGATGAGGGTATGTCTACAGAATATATTAATTGATGAAAATTGGGCTGTCTGCACTCTCAAAGTGCATGTTGTTGCCAAATGTATTTCATATGCTGTAAAGCTAGTTCATAGTTGTTAGTTTCCTTTAATGCCAGACAAACACATACCAATCGTTGGTTAGAAGGCGATCGCCGAATTCGTCCTCGCTTTCTCCCGTGTCGCTGGCTGTCGTGTCGTTTTCGTCGGTTTCGCTTGCATACGGTTCAAAGCGATATGGCTCAATAGCTTCAGTTTCTTCTTCAATTTCGTTTTCGCTACTTGCCTCCACACTACAACCATCCGTTTCAATACATTCGTAATCTGTTGAATCGCTTAAGCCGCTGAAATCCGAGTCTGAATCCGAGCTAATGTCGCTATAGCTTGCTGTTCTTTCCGCCATGTTTGTTTGTGTTGGCATCACTATGTGACGTCACAGGAAAATGGACGGGTGTTTATAACGATTGTTAAAATCAGGCACTTTGAAGCTTTTTTAGGGATATTGCGTGATGGGTAAAATTTTGAAAAACACTTCAAAAAATAAAATAAGCCACTGGGAACTGATTTTTAATGGTTTTAACCCTTCTGAAATTGTGATAATGTTCCCCTTTAACTGTGCATATGACAATAAACAATCTTGAATCTTGAATGGTAAAAAGAATGAAGCACAAGAAGCAAACGCGCCTTTTCCACAGTTCTTCAACCGTGCTTGTTTCTAAAGGGCTTTATAAATAGAGTTGGTATGGTATGGTATGACGTTTAGCTTCCGGTTCCAGGGTTTATCGCCCTTGACCAAGTTCAGGCCGGCTCACTCCAGATCCTTTTAATAACTCCTCCAATTGACTTCAAATTAACCAGAACCCGTTATAGAACAGAAATGTCCCCTGTTGTGTGTGAAAGGGTGTCAGTGAGACATTAGCTTTTTGACTCACCTCCCGTCTCTATTCCCATTTCTCATTCTTGCCGCCTCTTTCTTCCGACGATAAAAGGGCTCCTTTTAGAAAGGCCGACATAAAGCTTGTCAGGATTTGGCCAGCTGCTGAAAGTCATTCGAAGCCCAAATTGATGCGCTACGGACTCTCAATAGTATCTCGCCGGTAACGGGGGGCGGGAGTGGCGGGGGGTGCATAATGGCGTCGTTATCTCAAAAAGTTAGGGGGGAAATGAACAAAACGCGGCGGCGGCGGCGGCCGGGGACGAACGACGGGCCATGCCTTCAATGGAACGCCGGGGAAAGTCTACTTCGGCGCCACAAAAGCAACGCACCCGCATAAAGTCCTGATGAGCTCTGCCGTCGAGGTGGTGTATGAACACCATCCATCACGCTGACGAGGTGTGGGCAGCAGCCAAGCCCGTCGGACCATGACTTGGACGCATTTCATATCCAAAAAAGGGTCCCTGCGTCTGTTTGTTTATGCAGGTGTCACTCTACCCGTGTGGAAACGCGCCAGAAAATTCCTTCCACTCGTCTCTGCGTATATATGTATGCGCGCCATTGTAATGAAGCTATCACGTCGCTAATCTCCTCGCCAGGTAGAAATGGGAGAATGTCATCGGAAACATGTCAAATTGTGTTTACGCCCGCCGTGGGTTTCATTACTTCTAATTTGACAAGTCATTATCACCCTTGCTTGTCACCCTGGTCCCTCCTGACACAAGAAGAGCAGGAGAAACACGGAAGCCACCAACAAAACACTCTCAGTTACCTGCTAATCAAAGAAGCAGAATAGGACGCTCAGGTTGTTATTTTTCGCTCCTTTTCCCTCCAACAGAGACATAAAAATGAAGGAATGCAAGGTTCTTTTTGATATTATTTACCCTTTCTTTGTTAAACACTAGAAAAAAATCCACTGCAGGTCCAGAAATGTTAAAATGTTGAAAATATTTACCCCTTACGAGATACTAGAGCATCCACAGCTAAGGCACGGCAACGGGCTATGCTAACGTTATCCAAGAAGAGACTGAGGGCAACAAGAAAACAGGAGCATTGTCGTGTATAATATTGCTGTGTAGAGAGCAAAGAAAGAGGGTAAACTAAACATTATCCAAGAGGAGACTGAGGGCAGATAGAAAACAGGAGCATTGTCGTGTATACCGTATTTTCCGCACTATAAGGCGCACCTAAAAACCACAATTTTTCTCAAAAGATGACAGTGCGCCTTATAACCCGGTGCGCTTTATTACGATTAATTTTCATAAAGTTTCGATCTCGCAACTTCGGTAAACAGCCGCCATCTTTTTTCCCGGTAGAACAGGAAGTGCTTCTTCTTCTACGCAAGCAACCGCCAAGGTAAGCACCCGCCCCCATAGAACAGGAAGCGCTACCGCCCGCCCCCGGAAGAAAAAGAAGCGCGCGGATATTTCGTTTCATTTCCTTTGTTTGTCTACATCTGTAAAGACCAGACTACAAAATGGCTCCTACTAAACGACACGCTTATAACGCAGAATTTAAACTTAAGGCAATAAGTCATGCCGAAGAACACGGAAATAGAGCAGCAGCAAGAGAATATAACATAAATGAATCAATGGTGCGTAGGTGGAGGAAGCAAGAAGATGACCTGCGCCAGGTAAAGAAGACAAAACAGAGCTTCCGAGGGAACAAAGCACGATGGCAACAGTTGGAGGACGAACTCGAACAGTGGGTTGTTGAGCAGAGAGCAGCAAGCAGAAGTGTCAGCACCATCACTATTCGAATGAAGGCAACAACGCTAGCAAGCGAACTTCACCTGGATGATTTTAAAGGTGGTGCTTCTTGGTGTTTTCGGTTTATGAAAAGACGCAATCTCTCCATCCGCACACGGACCACTGTTTCACAGCAACTGCCTAACGACTTTAAAGAAAAGCTGGCTACTTTCCGTGCATATTGTAAAAAGAAGATAGCGGAAAAAAAGATCCGGCCAGAGAACATTATCAACATGGACGAGGTTCCACTGACTTTTGATATTCCTGTGAACCGCACTGTTGATACAACGGGAGCACGTACGGTGAATATTCGCACCACTGGGAATGAAAAGTCGTCCTTCACTGTGGTTCTAGCTTGCCATGCTAATGGCCAGAAACTTCCTCCCATGGTCATATTCAAAAGGAAGACCTTGCCAAAAGAGACCTTTCCAGCCGGCGTCATCATAAAAGCTAACTCGAAGGGATGGATGGATGAAGAAAAGATGAGCGAGTGGTTAAGGGAAGTTTACGCGAAGCGGCCGGGTGGCTTTTTTCACGCTGCTCCGTCCATGTTGATATATGACTCTATGCGCGCCCACATCACAGATGGTGTCAAAAAACAAGTGAAGCACACAAATACAACACTCGCCGTCATTCCGGGTGGATTAACCAAAGAACTCCAACCGCTGGATATTGGTGTCAACAGGGCATTCAAATCACGACTGCGAACTGCGTGGGAAAAATGGATGACCGAAGGCGAACACACCTTCACTAAGACGGGCAGACAACGCCGGACGACATACGCCAACATCTGCCAGTGGATTGTAAATGCCTGGGCAGATATTTCTGTCACAACTGTGGTCCGAGCTTTCCGGAAGGCAGGATTCACAGAACTGCTGCACAACAACAGCGACACTGAATCCGATGATTTCGAAGAGACGGAGCCGGCCATTTTGGAAGCCACGCTAGCGCAACTTTTCAATTCGGACACCGAAGACGAAGAATTCGAAGGATTTACCGGTACGAATGAAGAATAACTTCAGAAAGTGAGCGCTATGTTTATTTTGTGTGTTGTGTGTTGTGACATTAACGTTCGAGCAACATTACCGGTATGTTGCTATTGCTCTACACCATTTTGAATTTTACTATGTTTGTGATTGCACATTTGTACATTTTGGGACAGAGTTGTTAGAACGCTGGTTTTCAATATATTATTAAAGTTTGACTGAACTATCTGACTGTTTTTTTGACATTCACTTTAGCGCAGCGTTTTTTTGACATTCACTTTAGCGCAGCGTAGGCGCGGCTTATAGTCCGGGGCGGCTTATTGGTGGACAAAATTATGAAATATGTAATTCATAGAAGGTGCGGCTAATAATCCGGTGCGCCTTATAGTGCGGAAAATACGGTAATATTGCTGTGTACAGAGCTAAGAAACAGAGTAAGCTAATTGTATCCAAGAAGAGACTGAGGGCAACAAGAAAACATGAGCATTGTCGTGTATAATATTGCTGTGTAGAGAGCTAAGAAAGAGGGTAAACTAAACGTTATCCAAGAGGAGACTGAGGGCAGATAGAAAACAGGGAGCATTGTCGTGTTCAATATTGCTGTGTACAGAGCTAAGAAAGAGGGTAAACTAAACGTTTTCCAAGAGGAGACTGAGGGCAGATAGAAAACAGGAGCATTGTCGTGTATAATATTACTGTGTACAGAGCTAAGAAAGAGGGTAAACTAAACGTTATCCAAGAGGAGACTGAGGGCAGATAGAAAGCAGGAGCATTGTCGTGTTTAATATTGCTGTGTAGAGAGCGAAGAAAGAGGGTAAACTCAACGTTATCCAAAGGGAGACTGAGAGCAACAAGAAAACAGGAGCATTGTTGTGTATAATATTGCTGTGTACAGAGCTAAGAAAGAGGGTAAACTAAACATTATCCAAGAGGAGACTGAGGGCAACAAGAAAACAGGAGCATTGTCGTGTATAATATTGCTGTGTACAGAGCTAAGAAAGAGGGTAAACTAAACGTTATCCAAGAGGAGACTGAGGGCAGATAGAAAACCGGGAGCATTGTCGTGTTCAATATTGCTGTGTACAGAGCTAAGAAAGAGGGTAAACTAAACGTTATCCAAGAAGAGACTGAGGGCAATAAGAAAACAGGAGCATTGCCGTGTATAATATTGCTGCGTACATAGCTAAGAAAGCGGGTAAACTAAACGTTATCCAAGAGGAGACTGAGGGCAGATAGAAAACAGGAGCATTGACGTGTATAATATTGCTGTGTACAGAGCTAAGAAAAAGGGTAAACTAAACGTTATCCAAGAGGAGACTGAGGGCAGATAGAAAACAAGAGCATTGTCGTGTATAATATTGCTGTGTAGAGAGCTAAGAAAGAGGGTAAACTAAATTGTATCTAAATGGAGACTGAGGGCAACAAGAAAACAGGAGCATTGTCGTGTTTAATATTGCTGTGTACAGAGCTAAGAAAGAGGGTGAACTAAACGTTATCCAAGAGGAGACTGAGGGCAGATAGAAAACAGAAGCATTGTCATGTATAATATTACTGTGTACAGAGCTAAGAAAGAGGGTAAACTAAACGTTTTCCAAGAGGAGACTGAGGGCAGATAGAAAACAGGAGCATTGTCGTGTATAATATTGCTGTGTACAGAGCTAAGAAAGAGGGTAAACTAAACGATATCCAAGAGGAGACTGAGGGCAGAGAGAAAACAGGAGCATTGTCGTGTATAATATTGCTGTGTACAGAGCTAAGAAAGAGGGTAAACTAAACGTTATCCAAGAGGAGATTGAGGGCAGATAGAAAACAGGAGCATTGTCGTGTATAATATTGCTGTGTAGAGAGCTAAGAAAGAGGGTAAACTAAATTGTATCCAAGACGAGACTGAGGGCAACAAGAAAACAGGAGCATTGTCGTGTTTAATATTGCTGTGTACAGAGCTAAGAAAGAGGGTGAACTAAACGTTATCCAAGAGGAGACTGAGGGCAGATAGAAAACAGGAGCATTGTTGTGTATAATATTGCTGTGTACAGAGCTAAGAAAGAGGGTAAACTAAACGTTTTCCAAGAGGAGACTGAGGGCAGATAAAAAACAGGAGCATTGTCGTGTATAATATTGCTGTGTACAGAGCTAAGAAAGAGGGTAAACTAAACGTTATCCAAGAGGAGACTGAGGGCAGATAGAAAACAGGAGCATTGTCGTGTATAATATTGCTGTGTAGAGAGCTAAGAAAGAGGGTAAACTAAATTGTATCTAAGAGGAGACTGAGGGCAACAAGAAAACAGGAGCATTGTCGTGTTTAATATTGCTGTGTACAGAGCTAAGAAAGAGGGTGAACTAAACGTTATCCAAGAGGAGACTGAGGGCAGATAGAAAACAGGAGCATTGTTGTGTATAATATTGCTGTGTACAGAGCTAAGAAAGAGGGTAAACTAAACGTTTTCCAAGAGGAGACTGAGGGCAGATAAAAAACAGGAGCATTGTCGTGTATAATATTGCTGTGTACAGAGCTAAGAAAGAGGGTAAACTAAACGTTATCCAAGAGGAGACTGAGGGCAACAAGAAAACAGGAGCATTGTCGTGTATAATACTGCTGTGTACAGAGCTAAGAAAAAGGGTGAACTAAACGTTATCCAAGAGGAGACTGAGGGCAGATAGAAAACAGGAGCATTGTCGTGTATAATATTGCTGTGTACAGAGCTAAGAAAGAGGGTGAACTAAACGTTATCCAAGAGGAGACTGATGGGCAGATAGAAAACAGGAGCATTGTCGAGTATAATATTGCTGTGTACAGAGCTAAGAAAGAGGGTATGGGAGTGCTGCAGCAAAATGGAGACTTTGTTGTATAATATGGCAGCGCCCACAGCCAAGTGCACATGTTAAATTTAAAGTTTGTTCTCAAGTGTAATCCGAGAGGAGACTGGGGGCAACAAGAAAAGAAGAGCACTGTGGCGTATAACACTGCAGTTTACAGAGCTAAGAAACTGGGAAAGCTCACGTTGTTGTACCAAAGAGAAGACTAAGGGCAAGCAAAAAAAAAAACAGGAGCACTGTGGCACATAAAACTGCTTTGTTCAGCGTTAAGAAACAGGGTGAGCTAATATATCCAAGAGGAGACTAAGGGCAGCAACAACAAAAATTGGGGGTTCTGCAGCAAAACGGAGACTTTGTTGTATAATATGGCAGCGCCCAGAGCCAAGTGCACAACATGTTCAATTTAGAGTTTGTTCTCGTGTGTTATCCGAGAAGAGACTGGGGGCAACACGAAAAGAGGACCACTGTGGCGTATAACACTGCACTTTACAGAGCTAAGAAACAGGGTAAGCTAACGTTGTTCTATCAAAGAGAAGACTAAGGGGAAGCAAGAAAACAGGAGCACCGTGGCACATAAAACTGCTTTGTTCAGCACTAAGAAACAGGGTAAGCTAATGAATCCAAGAGGAGACTGAGGGCAACAAATGGGTGTTCTGCAGCAGAACTGAGACTGTTATATAACACAACAGGCAAAGGCAAAGCAACAAGCTAAACAGAGTCTGTGCCTTCATATGTTATCTGAAAGGAGACTGAGGGCAGCAGGCAAACAGGAGTACTGAGATGTATAATACTGCAGTGTAAAGATCTAGGATAAGGTAAAGTTAACATGTGTGGTTATTTTTTGCCATTTTTCACCGTAAATCTTTTAAAAAAAATTGTTTTATTGTAATGTTACTTAACATGGTAAAGCTACACGAAAGTGGAGCATGTGTTCCTTTAGACCAGGGATGTCAAACATACGGCCTGCGGGCCGGAACAGGCCCGCAAACAGGTATTACCTGGCCCGCGGGTAATGCCAAGTATAAAAAAAACTGCTGTTCTAAATGTGTCCACTAGATGTCGGAATAGCAATTCTTTGTATCTTTGTAGATGATGCTACATATGTAAAAAAAAACAAAAAAAACAAACCATGATGTTAGTGCACCAGTCGAGGATAATGAGCAAACTACATAACATCCTGTAATTTGATTTTGATATTATTTTTTTATCTTGATAGATTGAAAATTAACACCAACGAGTTGATTGATGAACATTATCACATCATTTATTCATAAAGTACAAATAACGAGAAATATAGATAGAATACTATTAACCGCAACATGTAAGTGTAAAAAAACAACAACATTATGATTTGTACATTTTCAGAATGTGCTTGTTCTATATTTAAACAAAAAATAAACAATCTGAAGTTGTCTTTATTTTTTAATTATCGTGCCATGATTTTACCACTTGGGAGTAGGTTTTTCTCCATGTGGCCCCCGATCCAAAATGAGTTTGACACCCCTGGTTTAGACCAAAACTGCTCTTTTCAAGGCCAAAATCATCTCAACACTCCTCAATTTAGACTAGTACGGACTTCCAATTTAAAATGCTTGTATCTGTCCACCATATGGCGCTACTCCCCCCCCCCCCCCCCGACCCCCCTTAAAAGCATGCAGCCAAATGTATTTCGAATATTTCCTTGCTACTAATCGAGGTTACCATAGCAACATGTGAGCGGCTGTACATGCGGCCAAACACGACATCATAACAAAACACATGCTTTATGATACGATCACGAGTGCAGGAGCGTACAGTAGATTAAGCATGTAGTGCAGCGTCCAGCGGCAAAGTGCGCAGAAGCATGGCAGCTTAGCAGGAATTATCATGAGCTTAGTGGATTCGTTTAAATGCACCACAATGTGTCACTTCCAAGAATGCCCCCTTTTTTTTATTTTCAGGGACACTGTTAATATGAGGAATTTTGTCCAGAACGGGGGTCAGCAACCCGCGGCTCTTTAGTGCTGCCCTCGTGGCTCCCTGGAGCATTAAAAAAAAAAAAAGGATTGAAAATGGAAAAAAAACGGGGATTTTTTTTTGGGGTGGTTTTAGTATGGTTTTTGTTTGAGGACAAAAATGACACAAACCTTCCTTAGAAAAGCCCACTGTTTAATATGATGAGAGCATTTGGTGAACATCGTTTTGTCCTACTAATCTCGCCGGTTCTTGAACTCACCATAGTGTGGACTGTGACGCAACAGTTTGTTTACATGTAAAATCTTCCACTCCTTCTTTGTCTCATTTTGTCCACCAAATGTTTCATGCTGTGCGTGAATGCACAAAGGTGCGCTTTGTTGATGTTATTGACTTGTTGGAGTGCTAATCAGGCATATTTGGTCAGTGTTGTCTGTCTATCTGTGTTGGCCCAGCGATGAGGTGGCGACTTGTCCAGGGTGTACGCCGCCTTCCGCCCGAATGATGAATGCAGCTGAGATAGGCTCCAGCACCCCCCGCGACCCCAAAAGGGACAAGCGGTAGAAAATGAATGGATGGATGGATGCCTCATTTGTAGGCATATTTGAGCTCATTTAATATCCTTTACTTTTACCCTCTTTGTATACAATTTATATTTGCATGTCTCATGACACATTATCTGTATGTAATATTGGCTGCATTTCAGATAGTTGTTTGTGTGCCATGTTGTTCCAGACCACAGCAAACATTACCTATCTTGCCAAGGATTGTAATAAATCTATTAAAAGAAGACAGCCTGCTGTTTCCTTTAACTTGGACACACAAATCTATAGATTTGGACATTAAAGCCAGTAATTTCCAGGAGTTATGTCCCCTTCTGAGTAGCCTCTGATTTACTAATGGTTTCTAATAGGGATGTCCGATAATGGCTTTTTGCCGATATCCGATTTTCCGATATTGTCCAACTCTTTAATTACCGATACCGATATCAACCGATATATGCAGTCGTGGAATTAACACATTATTATGCCTAATTTGGTATCTATCCCCTCCTGCTCTGGCCCGGCTGCACCAAATGATAATATAAATACATTTAATAAAGTCAAATACAAATAAGGCAACAAGAGAAGTATCTTACACTTCTCTTTTGTAAAGTAAATCTGAACAGCCGACATGGGCATCTACATCAACTATATGATTTGTCTGAGAAGCTGGACAGGACAAAAAAATAAAATAAAATAAAAAATAAAATAAAAAATAAAAAAAAACATTTGGTATGTCTTTATGTGGTATATGGTATGGTGAAGATAAGGTCATTTAAAAAAAATAAAATAATAAGATGAATAAATTAAAAACATTTTCTTGAATAAAAAAGAAATTAAAACAATATAAAAACAGTTACATAGAAACTAGTAATTAATGAAAATTAGTAAAATTAACTGTTAAAGGTTAGTACTATTAGTGGACCAGCAGCACGCACAATCATGTGTGCTTACGGACTGTATCCCTTGCAGACTGTATTGGATAGGAACCAGAATATTAATAACAGAAATAAGTGTGTATCTTGTGTTTTTTATGTTGATTTGATAATAAAAAAACAACAACAAAAAACGATACCAATAATGAAAAAAACGATACCGATAATTTCCGATATTACATTTTAACGCATTTATTGGCCGATAATATCGGCAGGCCGATATTATCGGACATCTCTAGTTTCTAATGTTGTAAAAATGTGTAAAATAAATACCAAATTTAAATATTACTGTCAAGGAAGATTTGCTTAAGCCTGCAACACATAGTCATTTTGATAGTAGGCTATTATAGCTAATATAAACACTTACATGATGTGTTGCTTTCATTATAAGACTTATATACGGCTTTTCATTTTTTGCGGCTCCAGATAGATTCGTTTTTTGTATTTTTGGTCCAATATGGCTCTTTCGACGTTTTGGTTTGCCGACCCCTGGTCTAGAAATATGGGAGAGGACTTATCAGACAGGGCGTCGGGCAAAGATATCACGTACTGAAGACCAATATAGTGGTAGTACAGTAATTGTTGTTGGTTTAAGTTGGTGTGTAATACTTTCTGTGTGGGCAGCACTCGATACGTGTGTTCATTCTGCTGCACTGAATGTGTTGTGGCATGTGGGCTGTAATATAAAACTGCTGCTTGCAAACAGAAAAGGATCAGCAGTCCCTCTCCAGTGTTTTTGTCCATCGATTCTTGCATACAAAAGCGTCACAACTTGTGGAGTTCACCCCGCTCACAAGGACTGTGGCTTCCATCACTCCTGCGTTGCTTTTAAGCATTCTCTTAAACACAATTTTAAACTTAAAAAAAAAAAAAAGAAGTTCGCCAAGGAGGTTCTATCGACGATGGTGCTAGCATAGTGTCAGGCTACTGTCAGAATAATTGTATCTAAGTTATCACAAAACTTTGTGTTTCCATGAGTTCCTAGCGAGAGGACAAAAGCTGTCTTTGAACCTACCAAGAAGAAGGCTTGTAAAACTCCACTGTGTAGGATGGGAAGCAACATGAAGGTGTTCTGTTTCTTTCATGTATTGTAATCAACAGAAATATATTGTTTTGACCCGAGAACTACAAAGCGAAGAGGAAGCAGGACCAGACTCTCCTCCAGGGACCTCTTCTTTGAACTGTTTTACGACCTTTTCTTTGAACTGTTTTAATCAAAGGAGATGGCTGTTTACGACCCCCGACCCTTAGAAACAGCTGTTGCCATGTAATCAGGGAAAGTCCAAATAAAAGAGTAGGCGTACAATCTTTCACCAGAGCGCGTTGAGACACTGTACCCTTGTCCAGGCGTCTCTCCTCAATTGAGCCAAATTTAAATATGTCTCTGTTTAATTATTTGCTTCTTGTCTTGTTTAATAGATGTCATCAGTGTTTGCACCTGACAGCTACGTTCACACAGCAGGTCAATTCCCATTTATTTTGCCCATGTGAGACCTTTCAGGGCGTTGTTGAGTTGATCACAACTGGATTGTTCAGTTTGTCTTACAAGGGTGTCAAACTCATTTTAGCTCAAGGGCCGCATGGAGGAAAACCTGTGCACACGTGGAGCCGGACTATTAAAATCATGGCATTAAAACAAAACAAAAAATGAAGACAACTTCAGATTGTTTTCTTTGTCTTTCTTTGGCCAACAATAGAACAAATACATTCTGAAAATATCACAAAAAGAAATATAGGAAAAAATATTTTAGATCCATGAAGGAAAGAAGAATACATTTACATATGCATACAAATGTATTTTCTTTTGTATTTTTTTTTCTTTTTTTTTTAATGAATTAAGTAACATTTATGACTACCTTATTCCAAAACACAATATAGAATGTGAGATATAGCAGAATAATGCATTCATTAATCAGTTGTTTTCAAAATAGCTACAAAAAAGTGGGACCCCAAAAATTTACTGCGGGACCCCTTTTTTATGACTTGATGGGGTCCCTGGGACCCCATTTTGAAAATTCCTAGCGCCAACACTGATGGAGTATTGGTGCGTGCAAAACAGCAGGCGGCTGTGGCCTGCGGGCCGGTTCTAATACTAATCAAATATCATCCCAGGGGGCCATAGATAATTCATTCGTGGGCCGGATCTGGCCCACGGGCCTTGACTTTGACACTTAGGTCTTAAAAGGTGTTTTGCTTTGCATCCGAGCAGCCTTCATAAGTTCATGCTCGCACACAAAAGCATGCTTCTTAGCACAATATGGCCTTTTTCTTCATTTCTGTCTAGAGCAGTGATAGGCAAACTATGGCCCGTGGGCCACATCCTGCCCGTTGGTCCCTTAAATCCGGCCTGCCAATGGTCTGTGGAACCATTGGCGAGTAACCCTGTTTGCTGGACATTGAATATTGTGGAATGTTTTTTATTTATTTAATTTTTATAGTATATAAGTATATATAAGTTTTTTTTTTACATTTTATTTCTGCTTGTATTTCTTTTATTTGTGTTTTATTGTTGCATGGTTTCCTTTCCCGTGATATGGGTCTGAAATAAAACGACTACTTCTACTCAAAACAGAATTGCCGTAACAAAACTGATACTAGACTTCTACGCACTGGCAAAAAAGGGTGATCAACAACACTGCTTCTACTAAAAGAGTGTAAAACCTTTAATACTATTGTTTTGTTTCTTTGATGTTCTGATATGATAGTGTTAAAAATAGATGTATTATCATTAAAATAGCCCATGTTTGAGAAGCTTAGTTCCAACAGATATGATATGCTTTGAAATGCATCATGTGCTTGCCTGTCAAATTTCCACAAGCCAATGTGGCCCTTAGCCAAAAAGTTTGCCCACCCCTGCTCAACCCAAAATGTTGAAAGAGCCATATAAGACCAAAAATAAAAAATAAAAATCTGTCTGAAGACGCAACAAATTTAAAGCCTTATATAAGTGTTATAATGAAGGCAATACATGATGTGTCTATATTGGCTATATTAGCCTACTATCAAAGGCTGACGCAAATCTTCGTTGACAGAATGTTGTATTTTAAATGTCATTCTACACATGTTATCAACATAGAAATCATTAGTAAAATTGACGCTTCGCACAGGATGAGATAACTTCTGGAAATTACTGGCTCAGAATGTCCAGAGGTATAGATTTGTGTGTCCAGGTTTAAGGAAACAGCAGTCTGTCTTTTTCTAATGAATTCATTACAATCTTTGCAAGCTGGGTAACATTTGCTGTGGTCTGGAACAACATGGCACACAACCAACTATGCAAAATGCAGCCAATATAACATACAGATAATGTGTCATGAGACATGCAAATATAAACTAAATACACAGAGGATATAAATAAATGATCTCAAATATATCTACACATGAGGCATAGTGATGCAATATGTACATACAGCTAGCATATTTAGCATGTTAGCACCGATTAGCTTGCAGTCATTGATTGACCAAATATGCCTGATAAGCAAATCGATGCAATCAACAAAGCTCACCTTTGTGCATTCACGCACAGCATAAAACGTTTGGTGGGCAAAATGAGACAGAGAAGGAGTGGCATAAAACACGTCTTTCTATGGCAGCATCGGAGAAAGTAGTACATGCAAACAAACTACGATGAGTTCAAGGATCGCTGAAATTAGTAGGACGAAACAGTGCTTGCCAAATACTCTCATCAGTGAAGCATGTATAACATAAACAGTTAGTAATGTTTGTGTCATGTTTGTTCTCCTACAGAAAATATATTAAAACAACTTCTTTTTTTTTCTTCATCTTTTTCCATTTTCACACATCTCTGAAAGAGGTCCAGGGAGCCACTAGGGCGGCGCTAAAGAGCCACGGGGTGCTGACCCCCGGTCTAGAGGAATAGACCGTTTTTAAAGTTGTATTCTATTCAATGCCGTTTTTGCGCTTGTAACAAAGGATGGGGTACAGCAGGAAGGGACGTCATGTGGCCCCATTCGTTACGGTTTACCTGACACATGAAACGTGACGAATTGGGGGGATGCACTTTTCACTTTAACCGACAGCAGTAGAGTGTTGAATTTAGCAGTAGAGTGTTGAATTTAGCAATAGAGTGTTGAATTTCTTCAAATGTGTTTGGTGGCAATTACAACTTTGACCACAGTGTCGGTTCTTATGTAGAGTGGTGCATTCCATAATTTTCAGCAGACTGCATTGCAAAATGATTAACCCCCGCTACCCCTCCTCTTCTCACAGGAGACACACCCAGGAATGGGGCCATATGAATCATTGTGTTTTATTATATGGCCGTTAATTAGTTATAACACTTGTAACACAGCAATTCAGTTGCACAAACGTCATGTAACTGATCTAATAAAAGGTTTGTGTGGACTAAAACACGTGCAAACTTGACAGCGCATTAAAAGCGGATTATGTCTCTTGAATGAGCAAAATATGTCTGTCTTCATGTATATATGCAGATTATATTCTTATTATCTGAACGCCCGCCATACGGGCAGGAGGAGATGCAAATATAATCATTTAGCGCTCACAATGTGATTTATCAAGACTGAACCCGTTATAAAGGAAGGCAGCTCCGGGAAGTCTGTGCAAAGTGGCACAGCTACGCACAAATGGCTATGAGAATGAGGCAATCGCGCTGCAATGACACACGATAAAGAGAGAGAATCCCCTAATTGTGTGCATGTCAACATATTTGGACTTTCAGAAACAAGAATAATAGACATATAGTCTATTCAGCAATATCATTTTATAAAGTTATAGATGCTGGATTGTTACAGATCTGTTTTTTGGTGTCTCCTGCTGGCGTAGCTTCTCCCGTTATTTTTTGTGTTCTAGCTGCCATGGTTTCCAAGGGAAGGTGGGAGAGACTGAGCACAGCTGTTTGCAATCAACCCCACCCTATTTAGTCTCATCAGACACACCTGGTAGCGCAGGTTCTTCATTGCTTTTTTTTGTAAGTTTTTGTATTTGTGCTCAGTCCTCCCGTTTTCCCTTGACGTCACTTCGTGTTCTAACAGTATTTCGTTTAATTTTGTACCTTTTCGTGCCCCTGGCCGCCTCTCGACACCGACATTGTTTTTCTTTTCCCCACCTTGCTTAGTGTCAATTGCCGGCTTTGTGATCCTGGTACTTCCTGCCAGGACCACCATCTTTTGTTACCTTTCACTTTTTATGGATTTAAAAGCTTTATTGTGAGTTTGCATCTCTGGTGTTTTTTGGGATCGCCCCTGGAGAAAAAGTGTAACATGGATGACTCAAGGGGCTGATTAAAAACTAATTCTATTGATTTGTTTTGTTGTCTTTTTTTTTTTTTTTTTGAGTGGTTTATTTGAAAATGCAGTTTAAACAAACATTACAGGAACATAGACATCCAGTTCAAGTCATTCAAGGTAGCTCTTTCGTTTCCAAGTTCATCCAGCAATGTTTGTTTTGTTGTCTGGATGTGTTATTTCACATATATTGATTATATTTTTCCTATATAAAAAAAACCCTATTGCAATATGCATTTTTTTGCTACTGGATCATTCCACACGCACGATTAAAACCAATTCAAATAGGTTCTGTCTCGATTGCACTTCTACATAGGGCAGACAAGATGGATTATAGTATATATACTATATTTCTGCTAAAAGACTCCAACAAACAACCGGAGTTAGAAACATTCTGGTCACAGAAAGTGACCAGAATGCCATTTGTACCATTTGTTTACAACTGAATAGAATGCTTACGTGGGAGATACCAACTATTTTGGACTGGTAGTCGTCGATCATACAGGAACATAGACATCCAGTTTAGGTCATTCAACGTAGCTCTTCCGTTTCCAAGTTCATCCAGCAAAGTTTGTTTTGTTGTCTGAATGTGTTTTTTCATATATAATGATTATATTTTTCTTATATTAAAAAAACCCCTATTGCAATATGCATTTTCTTGCAGCTGGATCATTCCACCCGCACGATTAAAAACATTTAAATAGGTTATGTCTAGATTGCACTTCTACATAGGCCAGAAAAGGTGGATCATAGTATATATGGCTGCTAAAAGACTAAAAGACTCCAACAAATAACAGGACTTAGAAACCAAGCCATTTGTGCCATTTATTTACAACTGATTGGAATGCTTACGTGGGATTCCAACTATTTTGGACTGGTAGTCAGTCGTAGATCCACAGTGATTGTTCTGCCACACGATACCTCAATGCTAACGAGGGGAAATTACACTTCAACGACTGCTCAGTGGCCTTGTGAGTAGAGTGTCCGCCCTGAGTTCAAACCCCGGCCGAGTCATACCAAAGACTAAAAAAATGGGACCCATTACCTCCCTGCTTGGCACTCAGCATCAAGGGTTGGAATTGGGGCTTAAATCACCAAAATGATTCCCGAGCGTGGCCACGGCTGCTGCTCACTGCTCTCCTCACCTCCCAGGGGGTGGAACAAGGGGATGGGTCAGATGCAGAGGGTATTTTCACCACACCTAGTGTGTGACTATCAGTGGTACTTTAACTTTAACTGTTGTTGGCTTTGACAGCAGGATTGCTCATTTGCATCAAAACAGTTGTTTCCCTTCACTACAACAGGGCGAAACCATCCTTGCCCTGGCACACCCTCCCTGTTTTGGAGTATAAATATTTGGGGGTTTGACACCAGCCGTTAGACTATATCTGACCAATCTAAGTCTATGAGCACAGACTGATGAACCCAACTCGGATGAGCGGCGAAACGTCTTCTAAGACAAACCAAACAGTCCAGTTGCAATTAGAGAAGTCCGATAATATCGTACTGACGATATCGGCCGATAAATGCTTTAAAATGTGATATCGGAAATGATCGGTATCGGTTTCAAAAAGTAAAATGTATCACTTTTTAAGTCCGTGGTACACGGACATAGGGAGAAGTACAGAGCGCCAATAAACCTTAAAGGCACTGCCTTTGCGTGCCGGCCCAATCACATAATATCTACAGCTTTTCAAACACATAAGTGAATCCATGCATACTTGGTCAACAGCCATACAGGTCACACTGAGGGTGGTCGTAGAAACAACTTTAACACTGTAACAAATATGCGCCACACTGTGAACCCACACCAAACAAGAATGACAAACACATTTCGGGGGAACATCCGCACCGTAACACAACATAAACACAACAGAACAAATACCCAGAACCCCTTGCAGCACTATCTCTTCCGGGACGCTATAATATACACCCCCGCTACCCCCCCTACACACACCTCAACCCCGCCCCCTGCCCCCACCCCCAACCCCTCCCACCTCAACCTCCTCATGCTCTCTCATGTCCCAAATTCCAAGCTGCTGTTTTGAGGCATGTTAAAAAAAATAATGCACTTTGTGACTTCAATAATAAATATGGCAGTGCCATGTTGGCATTTTTTTCCATAACTTGAGTTGATTTATTTTGGAAAACCTTGTTACATTGTTTAATGCACCCAGCGGGGCATCACAACAAAATTAGGCATAATAATGTGTTAATTCCACGACTGTATATATCGGTATCGGTTGATATCGGAATCGGTAATTAAGAGTTGGACAATAACTGAATATCGGATATCGGCAAAAAAGCCATTATAGGACATCTCTAGTTACAATCGATTGAATGCCCTGAGATGATGGAAATGAGTGTTTCCATGGTGACACACTCAAATCTCCTGTAAATTGGTTGGTCTGCACCATTTTGGTATTCATCAATTGTACACACAGTCCTAATAGATCACCCACATCACGCCCCCCTCCATGTTATTTGGAGCTTAATACATCAGACGAAAAAACGAAACCCACGAAAAAATGTCGTTGTATTTTTGTGCTTAACTTCTTTGAATCCTTTCATTTTTTTTTCAAAAACTACATGTCGATTACGCATGAAAGGATATGTTTTGTTTCATTTGACTTTATTGAACAATGGTTGACTTGTCTCTGCACTTTAAAATATTAACACACTGCTTTGGAAAAAAAAAGTGTCTCTCCCGTCATGAAGTCTTTTCAACAGATTTCTAGTTTGAATTATTTCTGAGAACCTGCATTCCTCTGAAGTGCACATTTGTGTTTCACAAAACAAGTAACTCTGACAAAAGAAACGTATGTCCACTGCAGAGGACGTTGTTTTTCAGGGTGAATTACCAGTGCTTGGTAGGCAAATAGTAACTCAAAAATAAACAACAAAATTAAACGTAGTAGTTAACATGGCAGCCATTCAGTCCGAAACGTGGCAACTACTATTTAAACAAAACAACCTCCTCCAAAATGGAGCGTTTTCAGACGATTGGATTTTGTACCCCAGGGGGCTTTTTTGAAGGCAGTGTTCCTCATGAGTTCTGTTACAAGCGCCCGTGTGATCAGTGCTCCGGAATGGGTAATGTCGCCGCAACGAGGGAAGGAAATGGGGATATTTAGCCGACTAAAATTAGCTTCCCAATCTCGGCGTGCCCGTCCTTTCGTTCACATTGGCGCTGGGTGGACGCTGGCGGGTGATGCCATTCGAGTGTGGAAGGTGTTCACGGTTAATGCACTGACCATGAATTAGTTGCATCCCGGACGTCATGCTGCTTTGACCATCAATGTCACTTTCATTATTTACCTTCTTTCATTATACATCGGGATGATTTATTCATGCATGTCCACAACCTCCCTGGCAGCATCTATGGACTCGAGGGCAGTTACAACATATCGATGGTGCAGTGTCAGCTGAGTCGGGCCGCCAATATTTTAAAGCGCATGCAGAGCAGTGATGTGCAGTCACTAGAGGCAGGTGAGGCGGGGCCTCACCTGCCATCATGGAAAGAAAAAAAATGTAAAAAGGAAAAAAAAAAATTAAATTGTTATATGTATCCAGTGATTATATTATAAAGTTATTTTCCATTTAACTTCACCAGTTTTAGATTATTTTTATTCAAAATCGCTGAATTTTCACATTTGCCGTTCAAATACTGAGAAGAGACGGTTGAGGCACGTCACTCAGTGCCTCAACATGGATTGCGCAATGACTCGGCTAACTGCTGGCCTGCTGTGCAGTGAGACCGTATTGCTATATGAACTATATTATACATTTCCATAGTTTAGTTAGCTGAGGTATATAATGTACAGTGTATTTTGTCAACAACTGTATGTGTGTAAAGTATTTCTTGTGCTGAGCGATCATAAAACGGCTGCAAAAGACGCACTGGCTGAGGCTCGCCTCCTGCACCCCCGCCGTAGAATTGTTATATCAACTAAAGCCCACACTTAAACTTTCCACGTGCAAGATTGAATCTATTTTAAAAAATTATTTCATAAGAAGCCAAAAAGTGCAAAAACAATAATGTTGGTGTTGGAGGAGTTGTGAATGACTGCAGGGACACAACATTAGATACACCTGCAGACTGCAGGTGTACCTAATTCACAACTCCTCCAACACGAACATTATTGTTTTTGCACTTTTTGGCTTCTTATTAAATAACTTTTGTAACCTATTTTCATGGGCTTTCCTCTTTGTGATGTTAAGTTCCTGTTATGCGCTGTTATACAGTGTATGCCTTGAGCTCTTATTTTGAAGGCGTTTTGAAAGTGATGTCACGTTGCGGAGGTTTTTGAAAGAAGGTAAATAAAGTGGTCCTCGTGTAAACTGGAGCCTCCGTGTTTGTTATTTTGTAGTTTCATACAGTATAGGCGACATTTATAAACCCTCGGTTACACTTTTTTAAATAGATTCAATCTTGCACGTGGAAAGTTTAAATGAGGGCTTTAGTTGCGGCGCATGGACTTAATTTCTAAGTAAAGGTAAGACCATAACGTTTTTTTTATTAAATGTGCTTTTTTGTGTGCTACAGTTTGTATGTGTAAAGTTAAAGTTAAGTTAAAGTACCAATGATTGTCACACACACACTAGGTGTAATGAAATGTGTCCTCTGTATTTGACCCATCCCCTTGTTCACCCCCTGGGAGGTGAGGGGAGCAGTGGGCAGCAGCGGCGCCGCGCGTGGGAATCATTTTTGGTGATTCAACCCCCAATTCCAACCCTTGATGCTGAGTGCCAAGCAGGGAAGAATGCTGGTATGAGCTTTTAAACATAACCCGTTAACTACTGCCAATCAAATGGTGAATAAGATACTCTTTAGGGTTCATATGTTTGTAAATCTGACTGTGATGAATGAAGTCAGTGCCTCACCAGCCATGAACCTCACCGCACGTCACTGATGCAGAGGTACAAACAAACTACTGGACCGCTCGTGGTACTGTAAATGCAGCTACTGTCAACGTGTGCAGTTAATCAAGAACGACATCAGGAGGTTAGAACACGACGCCATTTATCTGCTTTTGCAGACCACACATCTGGCAACGGTGGGAGACTCCGAGGTTGATTGGATGGAGGTTCTAATTGGACTAATCAAAGTAAAAAGTGATTTTGTTTGTATTAAATTATGATTTATTATTAGAATACTTGTAAGTTACCTACTTATATATGATGATTGTAATCCAATATACTGATGATTGCACAATCATTGTCACACATTGACATAATGTTGTACTATTGTAGAATAGTGAATAACTATTTAAATGGCATCTCGAGTAGGGATGTCCCGATCCGAAAAACAAAGCAAAAAACAAATATCGGCATCTACAATCTCTGATACAAGCAGTCCTGCAGCGCGTTTACAAGACAGCAAGTTAACATCTAAGGTTGGTCTTTTCTTGTATTGTATGTTATGATTAGAGATGTCCGATAATATCGGACTGCCGATATCATCGGCCGATAAATGCTTTAAAATGTAATATCGGAAATTATCGGTTTCAAAATTATCAGTATCGGTTTCAAAAAGTAAAATTCATGACTTTTTAAAACGCCGCTGTGTACACGGACGTAGGGAGAAGTACAAAGCGCCAATAAACCTTAAAGGCACTGCCTTTGCGTGCCGGCCCAGTCACATAATATCTACGGCTTTTCACACACACAAGTGAATGCAAACGCATACTTGGTCAACAGCCATACAGGTCACACTGAGGGTGGCCGTATAAACAACTTTAACACTGTTACAAATATGCGCCACACTGTGAACCCACACCAAACAAGAATGACAAACACATTTCGGGAGAACATCCGCACCGTAACACAACATAAACACAACAGAACAAATACCCAGAACCCCTAGCAGCACTAACTCTTCCGGGACGCTACAATATACACCCCCTACCTCAACCCCGCCCACCTCAACCTCCTCATGCTCTCTAGAGCCCCATCTATCCATCCATCCATCCATTTTCTACCGCTTATTCCCTTCGGGGTCGCGGTCAGCTACAATCGGGCGGAAGGCGGCGTACACCCTGGACAAGTCGCCACCTCATCGCAGGGCCAACACAGATAGACAGACAGCATTCACACTCACATTCACACACAAGGGCCAATTTTTAGTGTTGCCAATCAACCTATCCCCAGGTGCATGTCTAGAGCATGTCCCAAATTCCAAGCTGCTGTTTTGAGGCATGTTAAAAAAAAAAAAAAAACACTTTGTGACTGCAATAATAAATATGGCCTTTTTTTCCATAACTTGAGTTGATTTATTTTGGAAAACCGTGTTACATTTTTTAATGCATCCAGCAGGGCATCACAACAAAATTAGGTATAATAATGTGTTAATTCCACGACTGTATATATTGGTATCGGTTGATATCGGAATCGGTAATTAAGAGTTGGACAATATCGGCAAAAAAGCCATTATCGGACATCTCTACTTTTTATACCAGCCATTGTCTAATTGAGTCATTTCCCTTTTTTTTCACGCTAGATAATAAATAAAAAAAACAAAAAAAACAAAACAAAAACAATCCTATTAGATCAATATTCATAACACAAATGGTCAAAGCTCCAATGTAGGTATCGGAAGTGAAAAGGTTGTATTGAGACACCCCTAACCTCTACTATAGTAAGTAATCTACAGAAAATTAAAAAAAAAGGTCCAAAAATAGGAGAAAATCTGTGTGAAACCACACACACACACACACACACACACACACACACACACACACACACACACACACACACACACACACACACACACACACACATACATACATACATACTGAATATGTAAATAAAACATGGACATGAATAACAAATGTGACGTTAAATCAAAGTGACCGTGGTGTGGTGAGGGGGCTGGGTGGTGGGGAAGTGGGTCGAGGCTGGTCATTGACCCATCCAGCCCGTCAGGAAAAAGACATCTCCAGCCAGATTTGACACTTGGAGAGTCCAGAGAGAGAGACCTAATGACACACTGCCCAAGGCCTAGACTCAGGCAGCCTGCCCATTAACGAACAACACACTTGCACATGTGCAGGGGCGCACACTCGGGCTGCATTCCATGAAATTGGGAACTTTTCAGGCCACGGCTTGAAACTACTCGATGGAGCCCGACTGTGACAATCGGGCGTCCGCAGAGAGAAGTGCATAACCAAGCAATGCCGGCTCATTAGCACAACAGGGTGGAAAAGTTACATACCGTGTTTTTCCACGTAAAGTATGTGATGCATATTACTTACACATACAAAGTCTCTAAGGCAAAAATGTATTAGAAAGTAACCAGTAATTAACGTGTCCGCATAATTAACATGAGGTTAACAAAATAAATTATTGTTGCCATGAGGTTTTGCCAAAAAACAAACTATTAAGTTAAAGTACCAATGATTGTCACACACACGCTAGGTGTGGTGAAATTTGTTCTCTGCATTTGACTCATCCCCATGTTCACCCCCTGTGAGGTGAGGGGAGCAGTGAGCAGCAGAGGTGGCCGCGCCCGGGAATCATTTTTGGCGATTTAACCCCCAATTCCAACCCTTGATGCTGAGTGCCAAGCAGGGAGGTAATGGGTCCTATTTTTATAGTCTTTGTTATGACTCGGGCGGGGTTTGAACTCACAACCTACCGATCTCAGGGCGGACACTCTAACCACTAGTCCACTGGGTGGGTTTATTACCACTCCATCTCAACTTAAAGACAGCATAAGTCAATTCCAGCCGGTATGTAACAAATAGGCTAATGCTTTTTATACCAGCCATTGTCTATTTGACAACGGCTGGGGTGGTCTAGCTCGGTTGGTAGAGTGGCCGTGCCAGCAACTTGAGGGTTCCAGGTTCGATCCCCGCTTCCGCCATCCTAGTCACTGCCGTTGTGTCCTTAGGCAAGACACTTTACCCACCTGCTCCCAGTGCCACCCACACTGGTTTAAATGTTACTTAGTTATTGGGTTTCACTATGTGAAAGCGCTTTGAGTCACTAGAGAAAAGCGCTATATAAATATAATTCAATTCACATGTATGAAAACCCAACAGTTCAATGGAATGAATGCAAGTTCCATCAATTGCATGCTCAGTTTTAAAAAATAGGACAGCTTGGCTTTCAACCTATTGTCCAGCGCAACTCTTAAAGGCCTACTGAAACCCACTACTACCGACCACGCAGTCTGATAGTTTATACATCAATGATGAAATCTTAACATTGCAACACATGCCAATACGGCCGGGTTAGCTTACTAAAGTGCAATTTTAAATTTTGTGCGAAATATCCTGCTGAAAACGTCTCGGTATGATGACGCCTGCGCGTGACGTCACGGATTGTAGAGGACTTTTTGGGACAGCATGGTGGCCAGCTATTAAGTCGTCTGTTTTCATCGCAAAATTCCACAGTATTCTGGACATCTGTGTTGGTGAATCTTTTGCAATTTGTTCAATGAACAATGGAGACAGCAAAGAAGAAAGCTGTGGGTGGGAAGCGGTGTATTGCGGCAGGTGTTGTGCCGGATAACGCACCCCCGCCGTAGAATGCACCCCTTGACTGTTGTGCCGGATAACCCAGCCGGTGTTTCATTGTTTACATTCCCGGAAGATGACAGTCAAGCTTTACCATTGGCCTGTGGAGAACTGGGACAACAGAGACTCTTACCACGAGGACTTTGAGTTGGATGCGCAGACGCGGTACCGTGAGTACGCATGCAGCTGCGGCTTCCAAACATTTGATCGCTTGCCCGTACGTGCGTGCCGCTATGTGCATGTCACGTACGTAATTTTGGGGACTTTGGGGAAATATATGTGCTGTATGAACTTTGGGGAGGTGAACGGTACTTTGGGCTGTGGGATTGAGTGTGTTGTGCAGGTGTTTGAGTTGTATTGGCGGGTTATATGGCCGGGAGGGGGGAGGTGTTTGTTATGCAGGATTAATTTGTGGCATATTAAATATAAGCCTGGTTGTGTTGTGGCTAATATATGTCTTGTGTTTATTTACTGTTTTAGTCATTCCTAGCTGAATATCAGGTCCCACCCGCCTCTCACAGCATCTTCCCTATCTGAATCGCTCCCACTGCCCTCTAGTCCTTCACTCTCACTTTCCTCATCCACGAATCTTTCATCCTCGCTCAAATTAATGGGGAAATTGTCGCTTTCTCGGTCCGAATCGCTCTCGCTGCTGGTGGCCATGATTGTAAACAATGTGCAGATGTGAGGAGCTCCACAACCTGTGACGTCACGCTACTCGTCTGCTACTTCCGGTACAGGCAAGGCTTTTTTATCAGCGACCAAAAGTTGCAAACGTTATCGTCGATGTTCTCTACTAAATCCTTTCAGCAAAAATATGGCTATATCGCGAAATGATCAAGTATGACACATAGAATTGACCTGCTATCCCCGTTTAAATAAGAAAATCGCATTTCTGTAGGCCTTTAAGGCATTGATGGTTTACACAACGAGCCAAACTAGCTTGGAGGATTGTACAGTATACCAATACTAATAAAGTACCGCAGTACTAATGACTTAAAACAAGTACTTTACCTTCTTTGAAAAGTACCGGCCCTTTTTTGTTAATGCACAACGCAGTGACAATGCTGGTGTACGAGCCGTGGTGCATGTTAGTCAACACATGCACACACAGCACTTGCAAGCAGAAGCAGGGTGGAGAAAGAATCGACGTATCTTGGCATTAAAATAACGATAAAGTACGTGGACCTACAAACACCGAAGCGCCACTCTGCAAGTAGTGCTTTGAAACATAAGGACGAGGAATATCTAAACATGCTTCACTACGTACCGTAGGAAAATACAATAGCTAACAGCTAACAACAAGCTCGTACTCCTGAATGTAAACAAAAGGGTGGGTCTACACAGACATCGATAGTGACGATATCAAGTAAACGAGACATTTCTAGTCAATACTACAATAATACATCGATATTTTTTTATCATCACAAAATCTTTTTTTTAATTTAATTAAATGTATAAACTCAGGAACTATGACCAATATATGACCCTGTAACTACCTGGTATCAGATCGATACCCAAATTTGTAGTATCACCCACAACGTATGTTAGGTATCAGACAACAGAAGAATAAGTGATTATTACATTTTAACAGAAGTGTAGATAGAACATGTTAAAGCATAAAATAAGCAGATATTAACAATAAATGAACAGGTAGATTATCATTAATTTTCCTACAGCTTGTCCCTCATAATTCTGACAAAATAATAGAATGAGGAATGATATAATATGTTACTGCATACATCAGCAGACAAATTTGGAGCTTTGTAACCTGTTTGCTTACTTACTACAGAAGAGAAGTTGTCGAGTACGTTTACTGTGTTATTTAATTATTTAATTGCAATAGGAAACATGTGTTTAATGTATCAAAATATGTTTAGTTAAAACAAAGCCAATAATGCAATTTTTTTGTGGTACATTTTATATATAAAAGTATCAAAAAGTCTCGAACATTGTTTGGGAAACACGCTGAATCACATATTGTTTTCTCTGCTTTAAATTGTATACTATTTTATATATATATATATATATATATATATATATATATATATATATATATATATATATATATATATATATATATATATATATATATAACTTTATTGTATTTATTTATTTTTAATAAATGTATTTATTGAATTTTTTTTCATGGTTACTTAAATAGAAAGTGGTTTGATGGTGGTGCTATGTGCAGATGCTTTGACAAGACACAATGACTAGTACAATATTGTAATCCTGTCATTGCTTTCTGAATGTGTAAATATGACTAGCGTAATGACTAAGAGGTATGTTAAAGGGTTGAGAATATTTAAAATGTCTTGAGTTTTTTCTTCGAGTGTCATTAATTGCATTTTTTAATTTTGTTTGTATTCAACACGCATGAATACGACCATGTCCTGTGTCACAATGTCACAGTGCGTGTTGGAATTGAAACATCTTGAACCTTTAAAAAAAAAAAAAAAAAAAGGAACAATCTTATTCACCTCATAAACGATAAATAAAGACATCGATGACTTTTCAGTTTTGTTTGATTGGCCGTTTTACTGCCTTGTTACAGGCACCAATAAGGTATGTAAAAAAACAGGCAAAATATTTCTCATTAAATATCTCATTTTACAACGTACGGGTATATACAGTATCTGCGGCTTATAGTCCGGTGCTGCTAATATATACCGGTAATATGTATTTTTCTTTAAAAAATTTAGTGGGTGCGGCTAATGTAGCGGTGCGACTTATAGTCCGGAAAATACTGTAAATGTATTCAGAAAAAAAAAGATCAACATTAAACAAGCAAGGCCATCCTTTCTTGCAACACACTCCCCAAAGTTATTAACATTGGTGTGGAGTGTTGATGAGATTCTGGGACTTAGGTGGTCGATAGTTCTATGCAGAAGAAATGAGATGAAGTAGCTTATTATTTTTAGTCTGATATGCGGCAGAAGTGAAGAGGTTCTGCCAGGAACTTGTAA